>NC_073309.1:16622628-16944360 GCF_027595985.1 Sorex araneus
TTTTTACTAGATTGCTTAGTTCTGTGTCACCTTTGAAGATACCTTTATCTTCAATATCGTGGAGGGTTTTGCCGACCTTGTCTTCAATGTACCTTATGGTTTGTGGTCTAATGTTGAGGTCTTTAATCCATTTTGATCTGACTTTTGTGCATGGTGTCAGGTCAAGGTCTATGCCCATTTTTTTGCATGTGGTTGTCCAGTTGTGCCAGCACCATTTGTTAAAGAGGCTTTCCTTGCTCCACTTCACATCTCTTGCTCCCTTATCAAAGATTAGATGATCATACATTTGGGGTTTTGTGTAGGGATATTCCACCCTGTTCCATTGGTCTACGGCTCTGCCTTTGTTCCAGTACCATGCTGTTTTAATTGTTACTGCTTTGTAGTAAAGATTGAGGTTGGTTAGGGTGATACCTCCCATCGTCTTTTTCCCAAGAATTGTTTTAGCTATCCTTGGACGTCTGTTGTTCCATATGAATTTTAGGATTGCTTGATCCATTTCTTTGAAGAATGTCATGGGTATACTTATAGGGATCGCGTTGAATCTGTACAATGCTTTGGGGAGTATTGCCATTTTGACAACATTGATTCTCCCTATCCACGAGCAGGGTATATGTTTCCATTTCCTCATGTCCTCTTTGATTTCATGGAGTAGCATTATGTAGTTTTCTTTGTAGAGGTCTTTTACTTCCTTGGTTAAGCTGATTCCGAGGTACTTGATTTTCTGGGGCACGATTGTGAATGGGATTGCTTTTTTTATGTCCCTTTTCTCTGCCTCATTGTTTGCATATATGAAGGCCATGGATTTTTGGGTATTGATTTTGTAGCCTGCAACTTTACTGTATAAGTCTATTGTTTCTAAGAGTTTCTTAGTAGAGGTTTTAGGCTTCTCTAGATATAGTATCATATCGTCTGCAAATAGTGAGAGTTTGATTTCTTCCCTTCCTATCTGGATGCCCTTAATCTCTTTTTTCTTGTCTAATAGCTATCGCAAGTACTTCCAGTACTATATTGAAGAGGAGTGGTGAGAGTGGGCATCCTTGTCTTGTGCCTGATCTCAGAGGAAAGGCCCTTAGTTTTTCCCCGTTGAGGATAATGCTTGCCGTAGGCTTGTGATAGATGGCTTCGACTATCTTGAGGAAAGTTCCTCCAAACCCCATTTTGGCGAGGGTTTTCATCATGAAAGGATGTTGGATCTTGTCAAATGCTTTCTCTGCATCTATTGATATGATCATATGGTTTTTATCTTTGCTTTTATTGATATGGTGGATTATGTTGATTGATTTCCGAATGTTAAACCATCCTTGCATCCCCGGGATGAATCCCACTTGGTCGTGATGTATGATCTTTTTGATGAGTTGTTGGATCCTATTTGCCACTATTTTGTTGAGGATCTTCGCATCGGTGTTCATCAGGGAAATTGGTCTGTAATTTTCTTTCTTAGTGGTGTCTTTGTTTGCTTTTGGTATTAGGGAGATGTGTGCTTCATAGAAACTGTTTGGGAGATTTCCTGTTTTTTCAATTTCCTGGAAAAGTTTGAGGAAAACAGGCAGCAGGTCTTCTTTAAATGTTTGGAAGAATTCGCCAGTGAAACCATCTGGGCCTGGGCTTTTGTTTTTGGGGAGGTTTTTGATCGCAGTTTCAATTTCCTTAACATTGATGGGTCTATTCAGGTATTCCAAGTCTTCTTTATTCAGTCTTGGGAGATTGTAAGAATCGAGGAATCCATCCATTTCTTTTAGGTTCTCCTGCTTTGTGGCATATAGACTTTCGAGGTAGTCTCTAATGATCTTTTGAATCTCACTGGTTTCTGTTATGATGTCCCCCTTTTCATTTCTGATTCGATTTATTAGGGTTCTTTCTCTTTCTTTCTTTGTGAGTCTTGCTAGCGGTTTATCAATCTTGTTTATTTTCTCGAAGAACCAGCTCTTTGTTTCATTGATCTTTCGGATTGTCTTTTTGGTTACCATGTCATTAATTTCTGATCTAATTTTTATTATTTCTTTCCTTCGATCTGGTTTGGGTTCCCTTTTCTGGTCCTTTTCTAAGGTCTTGAGTCGTGAAGTCAGGCTGTCTATGTGGGCCCTTTCTTCCTTTCTGAGGAATGCTTGGAGAGCTATCAATTTTCCCCTTAGCACGGCTTTAGCTGTGTCCCATAGGTTTTGGCAGCTCCGTGTCTTCATTCTCATTTGTTTCTAAGTATTTTTTTATTTCTTCCTTGATTTCCTTCCTGACCCACTCATTGTTCAACATTGAATTGTTTAATTTCCAAGTGTTTGACTTGATTTTCCGTGTTTGTGAGTGGTTAGCTTCTATCTTCAGCGCATCGTGGTCTGAAAAGATGGTTGATACAATTTCTATTTTTCCGATTCTATTGAGGTATGTTCTGGGTCCCAGTACATGGTCTATTTTAGAAAATGTTCCGTATGCACTGGAAAAGAATGTGTATTCTTTCTTTTGGGGGTGTAAGGCCCTGTGTAGGTCTATTAGGCCTCTCTCTTCAATTTCTTCTTTCAGAGTCAGTGTTTCCTTGTTGAGTTTTGTTCTTGTCGATCTATCTAGAGGCGATAAGGCCATATTGAAGTCTCCGACTACTATTGTGCTGTTAGTGATGTCCTCTTTGAAGTCTGCTAGGAGTTGTTTTAAATATTTAGCTGGTCGCTCATTAGGTGCATATATGTTTAAGAGTATGATTTCTTCCTGTTGAACATATCCCTTGATAAACAGAAAATGACCTTCGCTGTCCCTTTTAATCTTTTTCAACCTGAAATCTATGTTGTCGGATATTAGGATGGCCACTCCAGCTTTATTACGGGGGTTGTTTGCTTGCAGGATTGTTTTCCATCCTTTGACTTTGAGTCTATGTTTACTCTGTTTGTTCAGGTGTGTTTCTTGCAGGCAGCAGAATGATGGGTTTAATTTCTGGATCCATTTTGCCACTCTGTGTCTCTTTATGGGTGCATTTAGGCCGTTGACATTGAGAGAGATTATTGTGATAGGATTTTGTGTCATATTTCTGTGGTATTTGTTGTTTTTATGTGGCTCCACCTTGTCTTACAGTAGCCCCTTTAGATCTTTCAAGTTTGGTTTTGAGTCTATGAAGGACCTGAGCTGTTGTTTATCCGAGAAGTAGTGTATGGTTCCTTCGAGTTTGAGTGAGAGTTTAGCCGGATAAAGTATTCTTGGTGAGGCATTCATTTCGTTGAGTCTTTTCACTATGTCCCACCATTGTCTTCGGGCTCGGAGGGTTTCCTCTGACAGGTCTGCTGTAAATCTGAGGGGTGCTCCTTTGTATGTAATTTCCTTCTTTGACCTTGCTGCTTGCAGAATTTTGTCTCTATCCATAGCATCCGTCATTCTGACTATGATATGCCTTGGAGTCTTTTTATTCGGGTCTCTTTTTGCTGGTACTCTTCGGACTCCTTGTATCTGGATGCCTGCCTTCTCCAGCTCTGGGAATTTCTTAGCAATGATGTCTTTGACTGTGTTTTTTTCATTGGGGTTACTTCCCTGTGGTTCTGGTACTCCAATGATTCTTATGTTGTTTCTCTTGAAGTCATCCCCCAGGGCTCTGATTCGCTCTATAGCCATTTTGAGGTCTTTGGCCATGAATTGTTGTTGTCTATAAGCTTTCTGCAGCTCATCTTCCAGGTCGCTGATTCTTTCTTCAGCTGTAGTCATTCTACTGTTGAGGGCATCTAGTGAGATTTTTATTTCATCTACCGATTCCTTTATTTGTGAAACTTCCGTTCGAAGGTTTGAAATTTCTGCTCTCATTTCTGTCTCATTTCTTCCTGGATTTTCTTGGTAGACCATTCCAGCGCTTCATTCATCTCCTCCCTTAGTTTATTGGATGTCTGTTCCATGGTTGCTTGGAGTAGGTCGACTCTCCTACAGATCTCCTCTCTAAATTGTTTATCTGAGAGGTCATAGATGTGAGTTGCCCCCATTGATGTTTCTGGAATTTTTTCTTCTCCCTCACTTGGTGGAGGGGATTTTCGCTGCTTCTTCATATTGTTACGGAAGTATAGAGTTGGAGCTCTGTAGTTATTTGTTCCTTTTTCTTCTTGTGGAAAGAAGGTTTTCTGATCTTGCTAAACTTCCCTTATTAACTGAGAGCTTTTATAGTGTCAGACTAAGCTAATAGCTATTTTGCGTGTTAGAGATCGCAAAAGTGAATTTTCAAAAAAATACAAGTACCGATTGAGCTGAGGTAACAAAGAATAACTGCGGCCGCGTTAGCGTTGGCCGCTCTGAGAGGAGGCCACGCCCACTTTAGACCACGCCCACTAACATACGGGACACGCCCCCAGTGTCTTCCTGCGAGGGCGGGCCACAGTTACGGGGCCCGGGGAGTAGCCGGGGCGCAGAGGACACCGGCTGGGGCGGCTGGAAGGTCTCGGAGAGTCCAGGTGGCGGGAAGCGGGGCGCGGGAGGGCGTGGCCGAGGGTCTGGGACGGTACCTGCGAGGGCGGGCCGAAGTTAGGGGGCCCGGGGAGGAGCCGGGGCACAGAGGACACGGAACGGGGCGGCTGGAAGGTCTCGGGGAGTCCAGGCCGATATGAATAGTTTTTATCTTTACTCTTCTTTTGAACATTTATATAAATTTCATGGACTAGAAATAATCTGGAAAATATTTAATAAATAATAAGTACCCTTATTTCAACTAAACTCATAATATTTACATTTGTAAACTGTTATTGGCATTTAAAAACTTTATTTAATTCGCATCAATTTATTTGAAGGATTCACTACATGATACTATCTGTCATTGTAAGAGTATACTTTTTCCTACTTATAATTCTAAGTCTTATCACCAGATATCCCTTATATTTTGGATCAACAATTATTTTTTCCCTTTTCCCTACATTAGGATAACTTTTATTCATCATTATTTTCAATATAGATATCATTGATAAAGAAATTTCTTTCTTCGGGCCAGAGCAAAGAAAATATGTAGGGTGCTTGACTTGCATATTACCAATTAGGGTTCTATCATTCCTGGTATTTCCTATAATTCTCTGAGCAATACCAGGTATGATCCCTGAGCACAGAGCCAGGAATAAAATCTGAACACTTCCGCTGTGGCCCCAAAATAAAAACAAAAAAAGGAAAGCAATTCCTTCTTGATCTTTCACTCTGCATAAACTACATATCTTAATTTTATAATATACGTAATTAATTTAGTGGCTTAAATTGTTTCAAATAAATTATCTTCAGAGTTGTGTTGACTCAATTAGGAGGGAATCATTCTTTTGTCTGAATCATTCTTTTGTCTTCTGAGTTTTAAGATTCACTCGTATTGTGAAAGCTCTCATGATGCCTTTCTTCTCCTTTAAAAGCCAGTATTGGTACTATGATTCTATCCTTTGCCTCATACTTCAACATAGCAATTTTTTTTAGCTTTATGAGTCACACCAAGTGATGCTCAGGAGTTACTCCTGGCTCTGCACTCAGGAATTACTCCTGGAGGTGCTTTGGGGACCTTATGGGATGCCCAGGATGTAACGCTGGTTGGTCCTGTGCAAGGCAAATGTCCTAACCGCCGTACTATTGCTCAAGCCCCTCAATCTAGCGATTTTATCCCTCCTCTTTCACCTATATAAATTCATTCAATTAGATCACAGACTTTTGAATAATTTAGTCAGGTCTCTGGATTTTAAAAGCAGCTACTTGATTGCATAAGGAGCTTCACAGACCCTCTTCCACTCTCCTCAGTAGTCTCACAGTCTCCTGATTTTAACCCTTTGTAAACACTGAGGTTGATCCTTGTGTATACATTCAACTTCTTCACATTCTCTTCAAGGAGAATCTAGAGTGAAAAAAAGAGCTATTAAAGACACCTCACCAACCTCGTACCCTTTCCCCAAATCAACTGTTTATCAGCCTTCTTTAACTTGCATATGCTATCTTACTTTTTCTTTTCTCATATAATATGGAATGTTCATAGATTATAAGGATTCAGATGTGGACATTATTAGGAGACTTTTATTTGGACATTAGTGGGAGGTTTCCATACTCTTCCTACAATGACATCTCACACCAATCCCTATGTAGTGCCATAACAGTATGTATCACATTCTGTTGTGTCTGTTGCTTTGCATTCCACAGTCTGCATACTCTATATCTTCTAGATTTTTAACATTTTAAAAATGTTATCAAGTTGCTATCATAGAATTGAACAAATGAATATTTTAACAACAGATATTAATTTTCTGCATCATGACATTTAAGACAATAAAAAATCCAAGAAGACCAAGGTTCCAATAGAGTTGGTTTCTGAACAAAACCTTGCTTTCTGCCTTGCAGATGGCTGATGAGATCCTCGCATGACCTTTCCTCTGTGAATGCAAACTCTGAAGTCTCTTCCTTAATGTTGGCAACACCAGTCTGAACAGATGAGGATAACACCTTTATAACTGCACATAAACATAATTATCTCTTTAAAGATCCTTAAAGACCCGATCTCCAAATATACCTATACTGAGGAGCTCAACATATGAATTTGGAAGGATGCAATTTAGTCCATAATAACCTGATAATGCGTTTCCCTTCCACTTCTGTCTCTATATAGTCCATTTTATACTTGGTGGGTAGGTGACTCTCTTAAGATGATTTTACATCATAGCTTTCTTGATGAAACTCTAGGATTTCAGTAATCCTTAAAATAAACTTTAGGTCTCTTTCTTAAGTGTAAGAAGTCTTTACCCTCTGATTTCTGCCCAACTTCTGAACTTATTTTGTGCTATTGTCTTTTATACCCCTAGCACATTTGACCTCAGTGCTTTAGCATTTGCTGCCCTCATTCCCAGAATGACATTTGGCTAGATCATTTGGTTTTGAAGTCTTATCTCATATATTTCTGCTGTTTTCCCCCTTCTTGTATAAAGCAGGTACCCCCTAAGTTTCAAGAATGTTATTTCAGGTAGTGAACTATATGAAGACTGCATGATATGATCCACAGAGACTTCTGAACACTAGCGTCAAATGTTTTTATATTGCTACCAAGAAAACAACTATTTATGAATCGATGTTTCTATTCTGCTGAAATACATCCAATCTAAGTAACAGAAGGTAATTAGCAAAGAATCTAATCAGCAGCATTGCTTTAGTGCCCATCATTAAAAAGCTTAACTGTTACACCGTTTTTCTTTTCTGCTTTATGAAGAACTCATTTATGTACCATTTCAATGCTATTGTAATTGTGAGTGAGTTTTATGGGGGGATTAAATTACTGGCCTCCATTTTACAACACAAACATTACCTGCAGCCTTCTATAACCCAGCCACAGGAGAAAATAGGAAAAAAAAAATCAAAGGAAAAATTATCATAAAAATACTGGGACTGAAGCTGAACTTTGATGCTCATTGGTTTGATTGATCTGAAGCACTGCATTAAGATTTCAAGTCATGTGTTATAAAATCTTTTGGATTTTATGACTTTTTCCCCCTCACAGATGATTTTTCACAGCTATACACTAGGGAAGACTGATGCACCTAGAAATATTGAATATTTAAAATACACAAAATGTCAATTCATAAATATTTGAGCATTCGGTTGATATATCATTTCAAGAATATTGTTGCCAGAATAGTTCTCATTAATAAAAAAGAAAATAGAAACAAGCTTCAATTGATTAATATAACTGGGGGCATCTGCAGATATATTTGTTGAGAAAGGTCAATATCTTACAATGATAAAATTCATCCAGTGAGTTATATATTACTTTTTTTCTCATTACACACATATGCAAATAATGTACTCCAGAAAATATTCTAGAATGATTAAACACTTTTTTTTTCAAGGACTGCAAATTTCAAAGAGAGAGAAAAAACAAAACAAAACAAAAACAAATAGTTCCCTTTTATCCATCTAGTAACATGTAATGTACAGGTTTGTTCTGTTTTGTTCTCTCTAAATTTTTTCTAATATTTTGAATTTCTCTTCTAATTGTAACTTCTCTCTGTCTTAGTTTGTCTCTCCTTCCTCACGTGCTTCTGTCACTTTCCTACTCTTTCGTTTTTTTTTCTTTTTGGGTCACATCTGGTAATGCACAGGGGTTACTCCTGGCTCTGCACTCAGGAATTACCCCTGGCGGTGCTCAGGGGACCACATGGGATGCTGGGAATCGAACCCGGGTTGGCCACGTGCAAGGCAAATGCCCTACCCGCTGTGCTATTGCTCCAGTCCCACTTTCTGACTCTTTCACTACTGTTTTAAAAAGAAATCTACTGAGGGGCAAATTCTTTATCAACTGTAGAATATATTCTTTTATTTTTCACAGTTTCTTTTAAATGTCCTTCTTAATATCATTCTTTTAAGCACCTTGGATAGGAATCAATGTCCCTTTCTCTCAGTGAGTAAAATTCAGGCTTAAGAAAATCTAAGTGACTAATGTAAAACATTTAGTTATTAAGTTATTAAACCCATATTGAAAAGCATAATAAAGAGAACCCAAACCAACTTGAGGTAAAGATAACTTTTTAATTGTCTCAGCCACAAAGAGCATGCCTTGCATGTATGAGACTTGCATTCGTTTGATAACAGGCACTACAAACATAAATAAATGAATAAAATTCTCAAATGAGCTGTAGAACTATATAAAACAAAATATATTCCAAGTATCCTAAACCCTAAAGATGATAATAAATGCATGATAGCTATACATGTGGAAATATGAAGAGCCAGAAGAACCAAGCAGAGAGGTCATGAAGAATAAATATTTTACTGATTTTTGTAAACTTGGGCTGGAGCAATAGCACAGTGAGTAGGGCGTTTGCCTTGAACATGGCCAAGCCAAGTTTGATTCCTCCATTCCTCTCAGAGAACCCGGCAAGCTACCAAGAGTATCCACCTGCACAGCAGAGCTTGGTAAACTACCCATGGAATATTCGATATGCCAAAAACAGTAGCAACAAGTCTCAAAATGGAGACGTTACTGGTGCCCACTTGAGAAAATAGATGAACAATGGGACGACAGACCTACAGTGCTACAGTGTAAACTTGACTTCCATGAGCTCTTCTTTGTAAAAACAAATGATGTGATCTGATCATTGAGAATCCTCATAAATAGTAAGACAGTACCAATTGAATGACTTTAACTGAATTCATGTACGTATGCACCTACGTATCTATTCATAATCTTACTGTAATGGAAACTGAGTCTGTTAATATTGGATAGTCTCAAGACCAGTTGTGATCATCAAGTATGCAAGTTCTGATTCACTTTAAAATTAAAAATTATACAATTTTCATTGTTTCATTAATTTTTTCATTTGAATGCAAATCATAAATGTTAGGTACCAAGCATCTAGTAAAGAAAAACAAATATTTTAGAATTTTGGAGATTTCAGTATCACTTAATGACTGAAAAGTCACTGACTACATAATAAAAAAAGGGTATGAAGTTTAAATGTGAGGGGGAAAAAAAGTGTATACCTGCCCAGTAGTGGTGAATTCAGAATGCTAAACTTTGGAAATGGTAAATGAGAAGTTAACTGAAATAAAATTGAGTAAGACTCAGGCAACAAGTATAAGAGTTTTCTAAGTTTTGCCTCCAGGAAGTGCTATTTTAATAGGTCACAACAGTCCAGAATTGCACAGAGTGCTTCAAAAGTTTTACTATACAGTGAGGCATTTCTCATTACTGAGAGAAGACAATTAAAGCAATTTCATAGCACAATTAAAGTGTTACATTACAGAAATGCTAATGAGCTTAGCCAGTAAGTATTTCAGTATATAACTCGAAATCTTAGATGGCTAATGTTTTATCCCTCTGGAAAACATATTGCTTCTTTCAGTCATATGTGTATACATACCGGTATATATACTCACACAAATATACAAAAACACGTATACATGTTTGACTGAACACTTCCTATTAAAATTATGTAATCATTACATAAAAATTAATAATGTACAAAATAAGACTGCTAAGGAGAGAAATACTGTTTTAATGGAAGTTAAGCAAATTGTTAGTCAAAGCTTGATATTAAATATGAACTCAGAAGAAAACAGCTTTCACATGTCAATCTGCAAGTAATTATACAAGCTCAACTTCCAACAGAAAAAATTTGTTCTTTCTTAACTTTTGTAATATGCATGAAAAATAACTCTAATAATATGAGGATGGTTATCATTTCAAATCCAAGTTTCAAATCTTAGTTTTACTTCCTGCTTTCAAATGTAGTGAGTGGAACAGAAGGTTAAAATAAACCTACTCATAAAAATAATCCTTATTCTTATTGCCAGTTTCTGAAACTGCACTAATAATTGCGTCCTTTGCTGTTGTATATGCAATTGGCAGTTCAACTACTAAAGGGTATGCATGGAGCTGGGGGTGATGGGATAGAATGAGACTTTCATTGAAACTAGTGGTTCTCAATATTTTTCTGACTGTAGTTCTTTCCCAACTATGGTTCCTTCCTGTGACAACCCTACCAGCTGGCCCTCTAATTTTGTACCACCCCTCCTATTTACCTGATTTTTACCTATAGGCCCCTGGGAAATAAAAAGAGGCCCAAAGGGGGCCATATGTGCCCATCTGAGAAGCAATAATTTAAAGTAATGTAAAAATAATACATAGAATCTAACTAGTAATTTTACAGTTAGATAAGATATTCACTTTATCACTGTATCACTGTCATCCCGTTGCTCATCGATTTGCTTGAGTGGACACCAGTAATATCTCCATTGTGAGACTTGTTACTGTTTTTGGCATATCAAATATACTACAGGTAGCTTGTCAGGCTCTGCAGTGCGGGCAGGACACTCTTGGTAGCTTGCCAGGCTCTCTGAGAGAGCCAGAGGAATCAAACCCGGGTCAGCCGCATGCAAGGCAAACGCCCTACCCTCTGTGCTATTGCTCCAGTCCAAGGACATTATTAATATCTTAGGGCTGGAGCAATAGCACAGTGGATAGGGCATTTGCCTTGCATGGGGCCAACCTGGGTTCGATTTCTATGCCCCTCTCAAAGAGCCCAGAAAGCTACTGAGAGTATCCCGCCCGCACGGCTGAGCCTGACAAGCTATCCATGGTGTATCCAATATGCCAAAAACAGTAACAACAAGTCTCACAATGGAGACATTACTGGTGCCCGCTTGAGCAAATCAATGAACAACAGGACAACAGTGACACAGTGAATAATGTCTGACTTCCAAAGAAGTACCGTTAACACTCTGAATGTATTTTCATTTCCCACATGTGTTTAATGTTTGAAATCCCTCACTTTTACCATCTATCTACCCATCCATTTCTTAGACAAATATTTCATATTAGCTGTATTTTGGAAACTCTTTCATGCATTTTCCTTTACATGTGGTGATAATCCAGAAATATAGACAGTATAGTATTGTTCTCAATGATAAAGAAAGTTAATCCTTAACTGGACAGAATGTTAATGCAAGTACCAGTATGTAATCCTCACTATGCTCATTATGATTCCTTATTCATTTATTAAACAAGTACATTGTTTAGAGAACAATCTGACAGACATTTGGTATAAGATGGAGATTGGAGAAATTCTGATTCCCAGTATATGGGGTTTGAAGTCAACTGAAGTTATCTGGTACACAAATCATAAGCAGAGCAACAGAGCCCGTACTTAGTGGAGCACACACTGTATTTGACACTCAGTAAGAACAATTCAGTTCTTATAACCACAATAAACCCTTTAATATATCTCCTTGACTGTACACACATATATATTCATTTACAAACAAGAAAATTAAGATTTGTCTGCAAACAGTACTAGCCTATGCACAATATCAAGTACATACAAAGCCAAATTATGTCAAGATTTAGAACTTTAACAAAAGTCATAGAGACATCTGTGCTTTTTTTGTGTATTTATTTGTTGGATATAAATGGGGGCTAGGGTGAATACTTTACTTCTTTATAAAATCTGTACCATGTAAAGTATAAATCTCCAGGATTTCTTCTTGGAGATGGGACAGAATGAGACAAGTCAGAAGTAAGTCAGAAAAGATAAATACACTTTAGTTCCTATTGACATTTTCTTGCTCATACAGTTGAGCTATGGTCCATATATGTGTCTTAAAGAGTGCGGTTAGATATGAAATTATAGGCAAACTCATACTTGGAGATGGGTAATAAGAAGATAAAAGAGCATCAGCACAATATTTCTTTTCTTAAAGAAAAAGCATTCAGGTTATCACAGATCGTTTATCCTACAACCCATGTTTGGAGAGTTTCTAAAGGAAATACCTGCCCTAGGACACAGAATAGCTTGCATTTATATCATGAAATTAAGAATTTTGGTGAATGCTACTAATTATACTAATATTTAAGCCATCAAGCATCACTGTATCATTGTATCACTATTATTCTGTTGTACACCAATTTGCTCAAGCCGGCACCAGTAATGTCTCCATTCATCCCTGTCGCATGCTAGTGTAGCCCAGTGATGTATTAGCAGCTCTTTCAGGGTCAGGAGAATAAGGACTATCATTGTTACTGTTTTGGGCATGTTGAGTAAACCACAGGTAGCTTGCCCGGCTCTGCCATGTGGGCGGGATAGTCTTGGTAGCTTGCTGGGCTCTCCAAGAGGGACGGAGGCTTTTGGGGTGGCCTCCAATCACCTTTACAGGTGTTCCCAGTCTACCAAATGTAAGCTTTTGGTTGACTGGTGTGTTGTAACTGACAACACGCCCCAGTGTGCCGGAAGTTGTTGAGTAGCTGGCAGAGCAGAACTCTATTGAGGAGGGTCTGTGCCAGGTTGAACACCTGCGCAGAGTCCCAGGTAACCCGGTAATTGGCTGTCAGCACCCCACAGAGGATGAGCCACTGCACGCACAGCCGCCATGGCTCTATGTCCGAAGGCGCTGCGATTGGGCCCAGCCAGGGCAGGCAGCTATGCTGATTGAGGCCGCCCCCGCCGGGGTTTCTCCATGCCCCGACGACATCATTTTTTCCAAATCTTGCAAAACAGCCGGAATCACATGCAGAGTTCCAGCAGGGATATTTAAATATTTAAAATTTATATTTTGAAAGTTTTTGAATCTTGCTTTTTTCATTATTTTAAAATCAGTTTATAAACTATAGTTGAATCATTGTCCGAAATTATAAAGTGCAAAATGTGTAATTTATAAATGTATTAAATATTAAGGGGAAAATGAGAAAAATAAGATAAAGTAAAAGGGTTTAGAAAGTTCAAAATAAGTCAGTAGTTTTCTCTACTGTCTTTTTATAATTAATCTCATTATTGTATCCAAAAATCATCCTCAAAAAAAGAAAACTACTTAGTCATTTTAATTACCTGGTACAAGAATTTAAAAATCAAAAGACCTCTGATTTAGAAGTCATTCATTCTAAAAGTCCCCATAATTAAAATTTAGGACAAGCAACATCAAACATTTTGACCTATTATTATAAGCAAGTGCATTTCTATATGTGATTTGGGGAAAAGGTAAGAAAGATGTAAAATTTTTATAATCTTTTATAATCTAGTAAGATAAATTGGGAGGCAAAATACAGTGTGTTCTGAATGTAAAAAAAATGGTGCAGATGGTCAAGCTATTAATGAGATCAATAACAAATGATAAAAATTAATTTGGCAAGTTAGATAAAAAAAATTATGGTAGATTGGGCAGAATCATTCCTGAAGAAATTAAAAGGGAAGATGTTGGAAAAGTATATGGGGAACCACAGAACATATATTATGTCTAATGATACAAAAGAAAATTAATTTGGGAAACTAGATCTTGAGATGCAAAACTTAGCAGTAAGATTTAGATAAACCATGGAAGAATTATGCATTTTTTTTATCTTAAATGCCATAAAGATGGACTCAACAGTAATCTGATTTAAAATAAAAGATGCGACTGTCTTAATTGTGACTCAAGCAAATTGATGAACAATGGGACGACAGTGTAGTGCAGTACTATGTAACTGTACCTCATGGTGATTCAATATTAAAAACATTAAAAATCACTGTCTCTGTCACTGTCATCACGTTGCTCATCTATTTGCTCGAGCGGGCACCAGTAACGTCTTCATCTTGAGACTTGTTGTTACTGTTTTTGGCATACCAGATACGCCACAGGTACCTTGCCAGGCTCTGCAGTGCAGGCGAGATACTCTCAGTAGCTTGCTGGGATCTCCAAGAGGGGCGGAGGAATTGAACCCGGGTGGGCCGCGTGCCAGGCAAATGCCCTACTGCTGTGCTGTTGCTTCAGTAAAATTAAATAAAATTAGAGATCTGAAGCTAAGGAGTCAGTTTCAGGAGCTGTAAAATGATAAAAAGTAAGATATTCAAATTTATTTTAATATATTAATAAACAAAGATGATTTCATTTTTAGAAGTTTATTCAAAGAAGTACTTATTAAATATGTAATGCCAAACTTCAGCATTCTAATTATAATCCACCTATATTGAAATTTATGATGTATAGTATGATACTGCATTCATAAGTTGAATAAAAATTAGCAAAAAATGAAATAAAGTGCAACATCAGAAATGGAATTCAATGTTATCCTTGACTTCTGCTTTCTATCATGGAATCCTTTCGTCAGGTTAAGTGCACATTTATTTTTCCAGTAGAGTTGAAGTACATGCCTTTCATTCCCCATAGTGTGGGAGGATACTGCTCATTCATTGGTGTGGCAAATAAAGATACTTATTCAGAAAATTATAAGGTCAATTTCGCCCAACCCTGATAAGGAAATTATCTTTTCTTGTTAGTGTTGGTTTTGTAGAAAATAATTGTTTCTATTTTCAAAAAGACATTTTTCTTGTCTGTGTTTTGCATATTTGGTCCCCAAATGATGAGTATATAACTAGAAGAACCACTTCCACAGCTAGTGTGATGTGCTTATTATAACTCCTATTTATTTTGCAATGGCTCTGAATATCAGGTAATTTGTACTTTAAACATGGGAGTAGAGAACACTCTTAAGTGGGCTGTTTTGATGAAAATATTCTATGGCATCTATTTAAAATGTATTTGGGGGATGCCAGAGCTTAAGTATAGCAGGTAGCGTACTTTCCTGCATGTGTCTGAGCCAAGTTTAATCCTGACACCCCATATGGTCCCCCAACACTGATAGGAATGATTCCTCAGTTAAGAAACAGGAGTAAGCCCCTAGTACCACTGAGTGTGGCCCCCAAACAAACAAAAGGCTTTAGTATAAAATATTTCTCTTTATGCAAAAGATATCCCACATCCTAGCTGTCCTCAATGATTTGCAAATGTTCTGGGCTGTTGCATTATACTCTGTTGTTTTATTTCACTCAGTTCAATGTTCTTTCCCTGCTTATAGTGCCCTTCTTTGTGTAATGAACTTGTCTTTAATATTTATTTAATCACCTCTTCAGTTTTCACTTTCTTCAGGAAGGCCCTCAAATTCCCAGGATGATGTTGAGTGGGTTTATCAAAATTACTTGGTCTCAAAGTTTTAAATTGATTATGGTCCTGCTCTGAGCTGGAGCAATAGCACAGCAGTTGGGTGTTCGCCTTTCATGCAGCCGACCCGTGTTGATTCCTCTGCCCCTTTCAGAGAACCCAGCAAGCTACTGAGAGTATCTACCCCGCTTGGTAGAGCCTGGCAAGCTACCTGTGGAGTATTCAATATGCCAAAAGCAGTAACAACAATTCTCACAATAGAGACGTTACTGGTGCCCGCTTGAACAAATCGATGAGCAATGGGATGACAGTGATCACATGGTCCTGTTCTGTTTCTTTACTGTAGAATTTTCATACATAAAGTTAGGGAATGTCATGGAATGGCTGGTTCGGTGTGAGAATTTAAGAAAACTGGGATAAATGTCAATATCAATAATGTTGATTTTAAATAGATGGCATGGAGGTGAATGGGAACAAGACAATTTTCTCTTTTCTCCCTGTGGTATTACTTGAAATAATGTAAATCCAGATGCCTTTTATGCCAAAGGCCTTTTCCCTCCACTGCAGTATACTTTCTTTGAAAATCATATCCCCACTCGATTCCCCCAAGTTGACCAAATGTGTTGTGCAAACACATTTTGAACATCTAAGCATAATTATTTGAGAATTTATGATATTTTTGTAAAATGTATTTAGAGAGTCGAGAGACAGTACAGGGGGTACAGTGTTTGATTTGCCCAAGGCCAGTCTGAGTTCAATCTCCAGCATCACATATAGTTCCTCAGCATTTCCAGGAGTGTCCCCTGAGCATAATGGCTGGAATTATCCCTGAGTATCACTGGCTGTGGTTCCCAAAATGAAACAAACAAAACCAACTACAGAAGGGTTTAAATATTTAATTCAAATAATATATCTGAACTAAACTGAGACTACCTCAGAGGCTACTGTAAAGTTTTATTCTTTATTTTGTTTTTAATTCAAATGTTAAGGTCATATCCTAACCTTCTAGTATCACTGCCACTGTCACTGTCATCCCGTTGTTCGTCAATTTACTCAAGCGGGCACCAATAACATCTCTGAGATTTCAGTAGCCTCTCCTTACTCATCTTTCCCAACGATTGGAGGCTCTTTCAGGGTCAGGGGAATGAGACCTATCCTTACTGTGTTTGGCATATTGTATATGCCATGGGTAGCTTGCCAGGCTCTGCCATGCAGACAGGATACTCTCAGTAGCTTGTTGGGCTCTCTGAGAGGTACGTATATATCTTTTACTGTATTTGGGATATGAATACACCATGGGGAGCTTGCAAGGCTTTGCCGTGCTGGCAATAGACTCTTGGTAGCTTGTCAGGTTCTCCAAGAGGTAGAACAAGGCTATTAGATGTCACATGGCTGCTTTGCTCCTTGTGCTTCTGGGAGCTTGTTTTTACAGTCTCTGGATTTTGGTAGTTGGTGGGCAGTTTATGGGTGTGGCTTCCAAGCTACTGGAAAATGGGGGGTCTGGGTGGAGAAGGACAAGTTTCAGTCTGAGCAGGCTTGAAGATCTCAGTAGTAGTAGAGATTATTAATATTAACTAAACTTAGGTGGTTCTAATGTTCAGACCAGGGTAGCTACAAATGAGTATTGAATATAATTAGAGATAAATAAATGAGCAATGCAATAAAGTATTATCATAAATTCATGATAATTGGGAAACTATTTAATTTACAGTGGCCCTGGTTTTATCATCTTTAAATAAAAACACCACTTTCTATAATTGTAGCTACCACTATATATCAAAGTAAATGTTAAAGTTTTTATAAATTCCTTTATTATTCCTTGCTTGTGGGGGTAATATCCACTATAAAAGTCTTGGGGGATAGGTGAGTGATAATATGAGTTTCACTGTCAAAACTCACTATTTCTCCAATATATGGCTCTTTTTAAAGAAAACATTTAAAGGAAACTAGCAAAAGATGGTAAACTTAGCATCACAGGGGGACAAGAACATTTCAGAAGCCTAATCATGGATTTAGCTGAGCTTTAGCTGCATAGTAATACTATTGGAAAAATGATAATTATGTGTCAAGTTACATTAATGTTATTGCATTCTCTCCAGAGTATTTGATAATTAAATTGTCACTATCAAGTCTATAGTAAAAATCACTTATATTGAAGACTGTTACCCACTGTAGAATCCCACTAGAGTTCTAATTGGTCCTTCTTAATATTTTCTAAGAATTGTCATGCCTGACTTTCATTTCCCAGTATCCAGATAAGCAATCTGCCAGAATCAAAGAACTCTTGAAACTGGACATAGATAGGCACCCAGATTTCTCTTCAACGGCATGTCTCTGGAAGACAATCTACTAGAGAGCCTTTCTTCATTACTGACTTAGCTCTTTGAAAAAGAATAAAACAAAGAACTTCTTTGAAAAGGAACTTACATCGAGCTTGGGGGAAGTCAGTAACCATAAAAATATTTTCTTCAAGGAAAACATAGGAGTAGACAGTTAATATTGTGTGACCTTAACTGGGCTGTGAGTAAATTAGTTCCTGAGCAACCAAAAATAAGGCTTTGGAAGAACATTCTTTTATGGTACATTTGGGAGCACTTAGTCTCAATAATTAATCCAAGACTTTTGTTGCCTTGAATTTCTTTAAAACTAACAGATTTTATTGTACATTTCAATAGAAAAGCAAATGCATTCATAAATTATTCTTTTGAATATAAATAAATTATATTAAAAATAAGCATATATGTGTGGAGGTATTCTTAACTATACTGGAAAATACTGTACTGAAGAAGACTCTTCTCTTAAAAAGAATCTCAAGTTTTCTGAAATATTTTCTGAAATATTTCTTAGAGTTGTGATTAGAGTTTTGATTCTCTAAAGGTGGATTCAAGATAAATGACATCAGTACTGGAGTACTGGAGTAATAATACAGTGGGTACAGTGGTAGGGCATTTGCCTTGCAAGTGACCAGTCTCTGTTCTATTTCTAGCGTCCCATATCCCTAACCCCCACCAGGAGTGATCCCTGAACCCAGAACCAAGAGTAAGCCCTGATCACCACTGGGTTTGGCCCCAAAACAAAACTGACAGCACTGAATATATTTAATGAGTTCATATTTTTGCAATAGAGCATTTTGTGTGACCATTGTTAATGTAGTTTGGGAAATCATGATGCAAAACAGCCTTAATGACAATCTTGCCAACAATTTTAATTTTTGTTGTTGGTGCGGGGGGACACACTCAGCAATGCTCATCAGTTACTCCTGACTTTGCAATTCAGGATCATTCCTGGTGTGGCTCAAGGACCATATGGGGTTCCGGGGATCAAATTCAGATCAGCTGGGTGCCAGACATGTACACCACACACTGTACTATCGTTTTGGCTCCAACAATTTTATTTTTTTAAACTTTAACTATGGGCAGTTAAGTATAAATTATTATGTAGCTGATAATAGGTAGGCCTTTGTGTGTGCATGTGAATAAAAAGAAGAAGGGAGAATGAAAAAGAGAAACAGAAGAGAGAGACATAAAAACAGGAAACTTGCTTCAATGTGCATCAATTCTGAGACAGAGAAATGATGAGGAAGATGAATATTAGGTCAAGGATAGATAAGCTGAGATCATTTATGGTGAAATTTTAAGAGCCTTTTTTTCCTTTGGACATTTTTGAGTTGAAGGTTAGGCTGGATTTTGGAGTTTGGGTTTTGAACTTAAAAGACACCTGATAAACTTGACATCTAAGCCACTTAGAAGGAAATAATTGACTGTTTGCTGTAACTGTAAGGCTAAGATTACCTTTCATTCAGTAACTATTTTGACCCCTTATTTATAAAATGGAAAAACAGTGTCCTTTCTTCTGGGACGATTATAAGAAGGATTTTATGTTTGAAGCTACCTACAACAAATCCTTCTACTGGATAAGTTCTTAATTATTATCAGTCAGCTTTACAATTTTAGCAACAATCTCTGTAACCGAACTCCCATTATAAACCTATGATGAGCAAACCCTGACCCTGAGGATGATACATCTGATAATATTAGATTCGGGTACAGAACATCCAACCAGAAATTCTATTTCTGAATCCTCACACAAAAGCATAATTGAGTAGAACATGAGCAAAACATTTATTTCTAATGATAAGTGCTCTCCATGAACTTTGTTATTCATATCTTGAGGACTTTTCAAGATTTCTTGGTTGATTTCTATGTTCTGGGTGTGTGATCATTTACATGCCATATTCACGATCACGATCACAATAGCCCGTTAATCACTGATTTCTCAGGGGGCCCAGTAACATCTCATTTTGTCCTTTCCCTGAGATCTTAGAAGTCCACCTGGACTTGGCCCTCCCAACGATGTTGCACTGGGGGCTCTTCAGGGTCACAGGAATGAGATCCAGCTTGTTACTGGATTTTGCATATGAATACACCATGGGAAGCTTCAAGGCTGTCCCATGTGGGCAGGAAACTCTCAGAAGATTGCCAGTTTCTCCAAGAGGGAGAAGTAGGCTAAAGGCACGCTTCTGAGAGCTTGCTTTTAAGTCTCTCTGGATGTTGGCCGTTGATGGGATTACACACATCTGGGTTCCTCTGCCGGTACCTTCATGCATGAGGCCTGTCCGTGTGGAGAGGGGCCTCCAGCATGGCTGTAGCTAGATTCCGGTGCTCCTCGGCAGCGGGAGCTCTGCTCGGGGTGGGGAGGGAAGCTGGAGCCCATCCCCTCTGAGGGGCCCCGGGAAGACAGCCAGGTATGAGGGCAAGAGACTCTCTGCCATATTACATGTGTCAATACTGTGATTTATGCCAAATGTCGAGTGAAAAGAGAGCTTACTTTCAGAAGCTGCAATTTGGGAAATTTACAGCGAAAAATAAACTAAAATAGTTTTATCCATTATGCATACCATTACAAAATTTTATTAAGAAATTTGTGAGAAATAAGTATTATTTACAAAGATGTTTATGTCTGGATTTAACTTTAGCTGAAATAAATCTATCAACAAATTCACTCAAAAGCACTTGTGATTTAGAAGGGAATGAACCTTTTCTAGAAAATATGGCAACAGAAATGTTTTTATTACTCTCTGGGAATTCTAGCATAAGAGATGATGAGTGAATGTCCCTTTATTCCCATGTGTCAATCAGAAATAGAATCTTAGCACAATACTCTGTGATGTTTTCTCTTTAGTTACTTACTCAGGTGGTGGAACAAGGCTATTAAACTGTTTACATCCACCAGTAAATGGGAAGCGATGTTTGCTCAAGACACTAGAACACACTGTCTCTATTGAAAAATAAAGTCTATTCCTGATTCTTTTTCTTCCTTTGTGACAGGCCCAGGACAGAATGCCTTCTACTCCTTACAGAAGCTGCCACCACCACCTGCTCTGCCCAGTGATTGTCAGTGCCCCAGCCCAGCCTCACTGGGTATTAAAATCTAATTGTGGGGCAGGAGCCATAGCACAGTGGGTAGGGTGTTTGCCTTGCATGTGGCCAACCCGGGTTTGATTCCCAGCATCCCATATGGTCCCTCGAGCACCACCAGCAGTAATTCCTGAGTGCAAAGCCAGGAGTAACCCCTGAGCATCGCCGGGTGTGACCCAAAAGGCAAAAAAAAAATAAATAAATAACAATAGTCCCCTACTCTTTTCTCTTTTTCATCTCTTCTATAGACAAGTCAAGGAGCATCTTCTATCTGAATTGCTTTGATGTTGATTACTACAGAAAAAATCCATCAGGGAGTTGATAAAGGACAATAAAACCTCTGAGTAAGCATAAAGTTTATGGTCCTGCACTTCTGTTCTTTATACTGTCCAGTTCAGTACTGCCTGCTGATAGGATAAACAAAGGTCGAGTGAGAATTTTGCCCCACCAAAGTTCTCTACTTGACTATTATTTCCAATAAGGGAGTTTCTGCCTTTCTCCTCCTCATCCACTGTCTCACATTCCAATAAACTGTGAATCACAGTCACAAGAGAAGCCTGTGTAACATAGTGAGCAGCGAGGTAAAAAGGATAGGAATTATCTGCTTTTCCTTCAGTGTTACATTAAAAAAAAAAAAAAAGAATTTTATGACCATTAAGTTATGTCTTTATTTTTTTCTTTTTGCTTTTTGGGTCACTCCCAGCAATGCTCAGGGTTTACTCCTGGCTCTGTACTCAGGAATTACTCCTGGGAGTGCTGGGGGAACCATATGGGATGCTGGGAATCGAACCCAGGTCTGCTTCATGCAAGGCAAACGCCCTACTCGCTGTAGAAGAGATCGCTCCAGCCCCTTAAGTTATGTCTTGATCCCTCCAAAAAGTGTATTTGCTTTAACTCCTCCACTGATAATATTGAATAGGTTTTCAAGATTTTGAGAAGCCAATACTGTGACAAAGTGAATTTTATAATTTGCAAAGGATATTGAAAAATATCTCCCTCTTCAGAATGTGTATCTCATTGATAGCTCGAAGTTTTCCTTCAGAAGCAGGCAGACAATGAGGTAAGATCCTCTGGTAATGAATTTCAGCAAGAATTCAAACCACTTCTGATGTGAAAAGTAGTTTCTTGCCCGCACCTAATCCCAGGCTTAAAACTCCAACAGCCTATGCCAGATTTAAAACCAACCTGAGGCTTTGATTCTAGATGGTCCAGAACTCAGAGTTAACACAAAGACCAGAGACGCGGCAGCAGGACATGAGACCTGGTGATAGTTTACAAGTACAAGGTCACTAAGACACATAATCCTTTCCCTTTGACTCATCTCCTTAGAGGCCCCAAGCCAGGGTAGTTTGTAAAAACACTTTGAAAACCAACTTTGGGAAACAAACACTGCACATTCATTCTCCTTGAGGAGCCTGTGGCAATATCCCTTTCTTATGCTTTCATGGAAGAGACTCCCAAGAAGTACTCAGAGAACCAGAGGACCTCTGGTACTGCTACTTAGTCATCCAGAATGGCAGTTCAGTGGTAAAGCCCAGGTGGGCCCTGTGGTACCAACGGCGGCCTGAGGAACCCCAGCAGTGTTCGAGGATGAGGCTCCAACTCCTTCACTTCCTGGGACTGTCTCCTTTTTCTGCAGAGGCCCATAGCCCCCTTGAGAACTTTTTTCTTTCATCCCCTTCCACCTATTTTTTCTGTCTGGTTGGTTAGTTGGTTTTGGGGCCACACCTGGTGGTGTTTGGGGACTGCTCCTGGTTCGGTGCTTAGGTATTACTCCTGGCAGGGCTCAAGAGACCAAATGTGGTGCTGAGGATCAAACCAGGATCAACGGTGAGCAAGTAAATACTCTACCCGCTGGACTACTATGTCTTGGCCCCTTGTTATCTCCCTCCTAATAAAAATATTTCATATTTGTCTCTCCTGGTTTTTTTTTCTGCACGAGTAGAGGATGAACCTGGGAGACCTCGACAGAGGACAGGGCTGACTTCATTTTCCTGCAGAGAGCAAACTTGCTCCCACCTGAGCTCATGGCTCCCCCCAAAACTCTGGCGGCAGAAACAAGTTTCCATGGCATGGAGATGTGGTGTAACTCAGATACAGCCTGACAGCTGCCGCTGTGGAACTGGTAGAGTCCTCATGTTCCCACCATGCCGGCTCTCATGCAGACCCCCTGCTGAGCACTCCTTCAGTAAGGTGAAGGAAAGTCAAAGCAGGAGGCGACCTTCCCTCCTGAATTTCCTACCTGGCTTATCAGACTTGCCAGCGAGGACACATCCTTCTGTTACTTTAGTCAGAGCTTCCAAGTGGCCCTACAAAACAAATATATCCCATAAGATGTGGAATGTGAAGTATACGGAAATAAAGGGTTTATTTCATCAGCAGGAGTCATAGGGCTAAAGGCGGGGAAAAAAACAAAAATTGAAACAGAAACAAAAAATGTTATCCAAGTATACAGAACTCCATAAAAGAGATGGTTGCACACAAGAGATACTTAATAATGAGATTTTTTTTTTTTTAAATTGAATATCTATACTATTTCCTTTCTCAGAGATTTTCTTGGTGCTGACCCTATCTGTGTGATATCCCAACAGTGGTGGTTTGGGAGATTGTTTTTACAAAATTATTTATATTCTAGAGGATAAAACTTCAAAGTAGAAGAGAAAAAAATGCCTTTTGGCAATTCCATGAATGGACAGTAAAAAGTAAAAAGGGTCTAAAAGAACCAAAATAGATTTTTTAAAAAGTGTCGGAAATATTTCAGAAAATATTTCAAAAAATATTTATTTCAAAAATTTTATTTATTTATTCATTTAGTTAGTTAGTTCAAAAAATAAGAAGCCAAACCGGGGGACTGAAGTGATAGCAGAGTTGGTAGTTTGCTTTGCAGGCAATCAACTTGAGTTTGATTCAATTTCCAGAGCCAGGATAAAGACCTGAGCACCCCAGTGTGGCTCCCAAATTGGCACAAAAGTCTAATTACAACCAAAAAAACCTCGAGGGGTTCTCTACTATTCATTAGCCTAAACATAAATGAATTCACCGAAGTATCTTTGCAATACAGAACTTGGAACTAGCCAAGAAGAAATTAAGAGCTGAATTCAAAATTCAAAACCAGCAGTTCCTCTGGTAAGGGTAGTTGTCCTTGTCTTGTCCTTCCTAAAAGAAGTTGAATTTTTACTCAGAAATCTTTGTTTGAATTTGCAAATATGACAGAGTGCCTCAGGGGAACAGCCCAGGAGGGAATTTGTGGATCACTCTGCAATCCATCTTGCAGGATAATCTGCCTCTCTGCTCTCTCTCTTTTTTTTTTCTCATAAAACCAGCTTCTTGAGTCCCTGTAGACAAGAGAGTTACCTTAAGAATATGAGTCTATCATCTTCCAACCTCCAACAATGCACTGTAGCACTGTCATCCTGTCCCATTGTTCATCAATTTGCTTGAGTGGGCACCAGTAACATCTCCATTGTGAGACTTATTGTTACTGTTTTTGGCATATCGAATACGTCACAGGTAGCTTTTCAGGCTTGGAGATGTTACTGGTGCCTGTTCGAGCAAACCTCTAATAATAATCATAATTGTTATCAATAATTTTTTTCAACTTGTCACTCTCTCCATTGACTAAGCCTCAGCTATCGTGACTACTGTTATAAATATAAAAGTAGGATCTTTATAAAATACAAAATTCCTAGAACTTGATAAATAGCCAAGTTATGCATTTATAGTTATTTCAATAAAATCAGGCAAAAATAAAACCAAAATCTGTATTTCAGAGGAAAATTCCTGTAGCGGGGAAAGAACTCAGAAAGACAGGTAAAATTATGCTCTAACCAGAATTAAGTGTTATCAACAAACAGTTGTGTCTAATAAACATTATTTAGTAATTAAAACACTAGAATATTTTTATTATTTTAAAATCAGAGAAAGAAAAGAAATATCAATTTAAAATATAAATGGACAAAAAAGGGCGATATTAGTTCATATAATTAAGAATAAATTTCTATATTATTTGAAACTGAATAGTATTAAATTAACACTTGAATGACAAGAAGAAAGTATAAACCACTGAGAAAATGACAATAAAGAAAGTAGTAGGAAGAATCAAAGAATATATTAGAAATGGAATACATACACAGTAGAATCATTTCTGTTATTGTAGGCAATTAAAAGTATAAGTAATAGCATTAATATTTGCAACTGCGGCCTAAAATATTACAAAAATGAAAAATTGGAGTCGGGTGTTTCATGGTGGCAGAGCACTTAGCTTGCATGTATGAGGCTCTGTGATTACCAGCAATAAAAAGGAAAATCTTGAAACTGCAAATAGAAAGTTCATTGGATACAATGAAAGCAGTGTTTGAAGAATATATTTAAAAGGGATAGAGCTGGTTGCTCAGTAACAGTTTATGCTTTATCTCACATCGTTAGAAGCTTTGTTGTCAACCACATTATACCAGACACTTTATTTTCATTTTCTTCATCTATTAAAAGACAATCTGAGTGGTACCTCCTGTTATCATTCTCTAAGACCCATCAATTCATAAGTGATAATTATGTGGAGTTTTGCCAGAAAAAAACATAGCTTGAAAATATGAGGAAAATGATTATGGATGCATTTAATGAAAGATCTATAATAACTATGAGAAAAAAATGTAAATGACGGAGAAAAGTTAGGACATTAAATAAATGGAAACTGAAGGTTTTATCTGGTATTTTATGGTGTCTGTCCTCTTAAACTTTTGCTTATTTAAATCTTAATAATTATGATAATCATAATAGTGAGTGCTTCTTATAACCAGTTTTCTCAGTGCTGGTAAAACCGGATGGATGTGGGAGTATTCATTAATTATCAGACACATAACATATGCAGATGTTATAATTTGAATATAAAAAATAATAAAAGCTCATAACATATAGAAGAAAAAATTAAAGTTTACAAAAGCTTAGAAACCAGGCAAAAATGTGAGTGTATTATTTCAAATGCTAACCATCAAAAGAAATCTAAATCAAGTTAATTTGTACTTTCTGAAAATTGAAACATTCTTTTCTTCAAAAGATACCATTAAGAAAATGAGAAATAAAAACCTACTAATTGATAATCAGTTTTTCAGTACAGTTGACAAAAAAAAATACCCACCCACGGTTTATAAAAAATTTTAAAACTCTTTAATTAAAAGGTAACTCAGATTTTGGGAGAATCTTCTATGCGGTACACAGGAGGCCCTAGCACCCACTAATGGGTGTTGGTCAGTCTGGTTGTGCACCTAGGACGGGCTTAGTAAAACAGTTCTGCTGGGCCCCACAGAGACGGAAGCCATCAGCACTGTGCTTAATGTTTATAAGAGGAAATATGCAGTGTTGGGGATCAAACTTGAGATCTCCTTTGTTCCTGGAGTATTCTCCAGTATTTCAATATCTCCCTGGTCCAGAAGATAACTCAAATTTTAAAAGAGAAAACAATGATTAGTATTGTAATAAAATATAAATGGGGGGAAATAGGATATATGCATTTGGCATTTTAAATGAATATTAAAAACATCACATTGGGACTGGAGCAATAGTACAGTGGATAGGGCATTTGTCTTGCACTTAGTTGACCCAGTTTGTTCTCCAGCTTCCCATATACTCTGCCAAGTCTGCCAGGAGTAATTCCTGAGTTCAGAGTCAGGAGTAAGTCCTGAGCTCTGCCTCGTCTAGCCCAACAATAACAAAAAGAAATTATCAAAATATCCCATCACCAGGTAAGAAGTTAAAGAAGGACCATTTTGATAGTACAGGGATTCAGGTACTTGTCTTACATGCCCACCCAGGTGTGACCCCCAAGAAATTTGAGAGGAAATGGGCATTAAAATATTTTTAGATTTGGTGAAAACATTCACATGTATCTAAAATTTGTCAAAATTCATTTAACTTTGGGCCTGACCAATAATTTAGCAGGTAGGGCACTTATCTTATACAGAGCCACCCAGGTTCGATCCCCAGCATCCCAGGTGGTCCCTTGAGCATATCAAGGATTAATTCCTGAGTGCAGAGCCAGGAGTAACTCGTGAGCATCTCTGAGTGCATGACCCAAGAAACAAATTTTAATTTTACTTGTAAGCTGTGCTTTAGTTGCATGTTAATTATAATCCAATAAAATATATCAACATATTCATAGAGTCTTCTTTATCAACACGAATTTCTGTTAAGATATGAAAGTTTGGGCCTCAATATTATATAATATGAAATTCAAGGCAAAAATATAAAGAAGATATAATTCATTAAATTATTAATAGGGATTATTACATATGATATAAATGTATTGTAAATGCTTATTACTGGACAAAAATTTTAATGTGAATATTCCTGATATATAGTTGAAAAGATTGTAATTGATAATGCTAACTTTAGAAAACTTCACTCATGCTATGATAAGCTAACACAACACCAGAAAGCAGGAACATAGAGGGCTGAAAAATGCAGTGAGCTACTTGTAATAAGTATATACTTTGGTTGGAACTCAAAGCTATGTGTTTTCAAATTACCTGAAATGTGTGCTAAATTATCATAATGAAGTTATGTGAAAAAGAAAATTTTACAAGTTATATAAACTTTGAGATTGTTGGTGGAAAAATAGCATTTCAGTACATACTTTTTCATAGAGAATATTATTAGTAAAACATCTTGAAAAGTATAATATTATCCTAATTATCATATCTCATAGGTCTAGAGGAAACTAGAACAGTCATTTCATATTGTTAACTTGTGATTATTTTCACAGCTATATTTTAGAACTAGAAGATGAAGCCAACATAATTATTATAATAAAAATTATACGTGTAAGGGTTGTATTACAAAAAAAAAGCCTAGAAGTATATTACTTAAGTAAGTCATACTCAAAACATAGTAAATATACCATGAATAAGCCAAAACATAGAACACATAGACTAAGCATAACTAAAACAAAAAGTAGAAAATAAGGGGCTGGAGCATAGAGGGTAGGGTGTTTGCCTTGCATGCGGCTGACCCGGGTTCGATCCCCGGCATCCCATATGGTCCCCCAAGCACCGCCAGGAGTAATTCCTGAGTGTAAAGCCAGGAGTAACCCCTGAGCATCACTGGGTTGTGACCCAAAAAGCAAAAAAAAAAAAAGTAGAAAATAAATTATTATAAATAATAAAATTATTGCTCCTCCAAGATAAGATCAATAAAATAGAAACTGTTCTAATAAAGATGTTAAGGAAATATGTGTCTTATATAAAATATATAGATTTGTAAATATAAATACAGAAGGCATTAAACTATTAATACTTTCTTGATTAGAATAAGAATTATAGGAACTCACATTTCTTTTTATATTGGACAAAATGTAAATCACTAAAGCTATATATGGATATTTGTAGTATTAACCTGAAACTAAGATAGTGGGTAAACATCTATCCCTGCCAAACACTCCGTCTCCATCTACTTCAGATAGTCAGAAAAGAATGTTAGTATCTTATCTACAAATATATTGATGTTATCTATCATTATGCAAAATATATTTTATATAAATATAATTACTTTATATATCAATCATCCATTACAGAGATTTATGAAGGATCATTTTAGTGAATAAAAAAATTCATGTGATCTAATAATGACAACTTATGAGTAAAAACCTTCAAGAACTTCCACTGTACTTAGAATAAAGCATGACATATAAAATTAACTGTAAGCCCTGGAACATTTGGTTAGCTTTTAATTTCTTTCCCTTTCTCTTCTTTCTCTTTCTTGTTCACAGATCTCTGCTTCATCAATACCTTTATTAGGTTTAGTCACCACCACTCCATTTTAAAATTCCATATTGTCATTATTCTTTCAAATTTTTAATAAAATTTCTATTTTATTATTTTGAGTTCTTACTATGAAAATGGTGCATAGGATTGGGCCATATAAATTAAAAATTCTCTTAACAGATAGATATGAATTTAGATCTCCTATTTTTTAAGCACCCTAATTTATCCTATAGCGAGCTCAATGCCCTGTAAGACAGACTTTACAGAAGATATCAATGGATTTTTTCTTCTCTGCCTTCAAGATATGTAGGAAGTAGGACAGATAATGACAAGAAATTGGGTCATGAGTATTTATTCTACTGATTCCCTTCATGCAATGCCACTACTGGTTGGTTACATCTCTAGTTACCAATCCAATTCTTGACTTCTTGCCAATCTGCTGTAATTACTTATTCTTCTTTCATCTTCCTGCATCCAAGTCCAAGAATCATATATTTTAGTTATTCCCAGATATCATATCATATAT
Source organism: Sorex araneus (assembly GCF_027595985.1). NCBI lineage: Eukaryota > Metazoa > Chordata > Mammalia > Eulipotyphla > Soricidae > Sorex > Sorex araneus. The sequence continues at coordinate 16,651,686 of NC_073309.1, forward strand.
ATCCCCAATCTTTTCTATGTGCATGATCACTGTTAGTCTTTCCTCAACTCTGCAGGTTTTTTCATAGGTGATTTAGTCAATGAAAATTTGTAATCTGGTGGAGACTTTGATGATTATTAAACATTAGGCTACAAGTAAATGGTAACCCACAATAAAAAATGGGTCAATTAAAATTAGTCATGTAAATGGATGTCAAATACAGTTTTAAACTTTAAAACTTAGAAGTACTGTAGAAACTGCTAGTAGAGTAATAATTACAGAATTCTCCTTAACAAAACAAAATGACATTTTAAACATATATTAAAATCTTATTAATAATGGTGCAATACTACTTTTACAAGCATTCTTATTAACAGAAAGAATAAGGTTGAAATAGATAATACTATCATTATTTTTGAACTGAATTCTAGATTGTTAATAAAATCAGAAATGATAAGAAAATAATAGGGTATTCTTGAAAGTCAGAGTGTACTTTTTACTACTTGCCAATTATATAAGGTTCACCTGGAAAATGCAACTAAAGTAGCCGCAAATCAAAACAGGCACAAATAGTCAATAAAATCCATGACAGATTAGCATAAAATAACTACTTTCAAATATATTCTTATATAGCTGCTGAGAAATATAATGTAATCCAATTTACATAAGCAATAAATAAATTTAATACCATGCAGTAGTAAAGAACCTCAAATGCCTAACACAGATATTTGAGAAAATACTGTATTTAGGAATGTGAAGTGAAAAGAGATTTAAAGATTTAAAAGGGAAGATTTTGTAATGATAAGGCACTATAAATATTTGCTTCACAGTTTCATCTTCATATTATAATATTGGTCTTAGAAATTAGAGGGGCTGGAGTGATAGCACAACGGTCAAGCATTCGCCTTTCACTCGGCCAACCTGTGTTCAATTCCTCCGCCCCTCTCGAAGAGCCCAGCAAGCTACTGAGAGTATGGAGCCCTTGAGGCAGAGCCTGGCAAGCTACCCGGGCGTATTGGATATGCCAAAAACAGTAACAATAAGCCTCTCAATGAGAGACGTTACTGGTGCCCGTTCGAACAAATCAATGAGCAATGGGATGACAGTGACAGTGACAGGGACAGAAATTAGAGGTACTTTATACACCCTGCATTTCTAGAATCTAAAATCTAATATATAATAAAACTTAATCTTATCAAATGAGTGCAGCATGAGTAACTGGATGATGAATGCATACATGCATCTTTTGTAGCAAGTGTTCAATATCATGTTAAAAATATGTATCCCTACAAATGTAATTTGCACATAAAATGACTTACTGCTTGAGATTATATAGTTCTACCAGGGCTGGGGTAGGAAGTGGGTTAATGGTTGTTTCACTACTTCTAAATGTCAAAGTTGATCACCAGGTTAAAATCATGAAGTCCCCCAAAATGTAATGTGGAAGGTTCAGATTTAGTAAGACTGAGAAATCTCATTTAAACATCCCCAATTTTCTATCATGGTTCCTTTGGGAGATGAGATGCACTGGAAGTCACTGTCGTTGTCAAAGTGAGACAGTCATTTCTCCTGAATGTTACTAAAAATAAAGTGACTGGTGGTGCCACATGATGGATAAGCCATAAAGGACTCAGGCTTTCTTCAGAATTACAGTTATCTCTGAAAAGCCGTTTGAACTGATACTACAAGTGGGAAGAAATTTTGACAACACATCATAAGGGATTTTTCACAGAAAGATTAACTGCATTGGTTCATGAAACTCAGATATGTTCAATAAGTATAGAAAAGGTTAGATATTTTAAGTTTTATTGAAATTAAATTGAAAAATGATAAGACCAAAGTTTGGCAGAAACTCACATCTTTAAGAACCATTATTTTTTTAATTAAATATTGAACAGGACAATACAGCTTAGTAAGGTCTACTGTTTTCACAAAGCAAACAGGTTCAGAGTTAGGACTCCACACTGATTATTATGGTCCCTGATAATCCATTTAACCATCCCAAATCTTACTTTTCTTATCTAAATGAAATTCTTAATAATAGCAGATCAAGTATTTTAGATCTGATCATTAGGATGATTAAAAGGAATAAACAAATTGTAAATGTTCTCTTTAGGAAAGAGGATCTTTGCATAAACTTTTGCATTCTGTTGTGTCTAAAGCAATAGGGTTAAAAAGAACCTTACAGAGTAGTTCCTTCCCAACAAGAGCTAAACTGCTTGTTTGAGAGGATGTGTTCTCTTCCCATAGATCCTTCCTCTATTCTTCATTTTCTACCTCCCTCCCCTTTTTTTTTCCCTTCTGGATTTTGGTCCGCATCCAGGAACACTTAGGCATTCATTACTCAGGGCTTTGCACTCAGGAGTCACTTCTGGCGGTGCTCAGGGAACCATATATGGTGACCGGGATCCAATAGTGTCTGCACATGCAAACACCCTACCTCATCACTACCACTCCTGCCCCTTCATTTTTTCCTTAGGTTTACTGTTCTTATCTTCTTAATTTTACATCAGTCCAGATATACTTGTCACATTTAAATTCAGAGCACCATGAACTTAATACCCCCAATTCCCAATTCCAAAGATTCTTAATTGTTATTACCAAATCACATAGGTACCTAGTTCATCTCAGTGAAAGATCTGACAAGTTCTTAAGAAATTGAGGAAATCTTGCCATTTTATTTAGAATTCTAACTTAAATTCTAAGTTCTTAAAATGCCTGCATATATCCATATTTATCTCTGAACATAACTGCATGTGTATGCTAAAGAAAGATGAATAAAAGGGTTGTCTAGTAATTTAATAGCAAGGGTAATATTGTTTTCATATGCAAAATCCAGCATCTGCTTGAATGATTAAAGAGTAGCAATTTTTAATGCACTATAGACTAGAGTTGAATGAAATGGCCCATTTTTGGATCCTGAGTCTTTCTTCAATGGCTGTGTATCCTGAGGAAATTTATTTATCCACTTTGTCTCAGGTTACTATACAGAAAAAATACTCATAACAACAGCATCTAAACCTAGAAGATATTGTTCAATTCAATGCATTAATATACATATAAATCAAATGGTGTTTGATATAAAATAAAAGCAGATTAAACATGTTTGTAGTTATTATGTAACTTTGCTTATCAATTCTAAAACAAACATGTATGCATATTATATATAAGGGAAAGTAGACATGAAGTCTTTATATAGCTATAAGCATGAATGCTTATGGATGAACATTTATTTTCCAATAAATATTTTTTGTTTACCTCAGAAGTATTTCTTCTGTTTCTACCATATGTTGGCTATGCTGTTTGATGTAAATGTAAGCAAGTAAGCTAAACATGAAACTTCAGGATTAAATTCTCTAACCCAGACAAGAAAATAAAGAATGTAACTTACAGTTCTTAATTAATTCATAAATTGTATTTGCATTTTAAGTATAATTTTGTTTTACAATGGTAAAGTACAGGGATTATGTACAAAGACCTACTTTGAATCAGTTAATGCAGAGAATACCATTTATAATATACTATTATATAAGATATTATATAAATATCTCCAGCTATCTTTTCATTTTTTAGGATACATGATTTTTCTATATAAGAAAGTTTTGAAGGATAAATGAGAATATATATTAATGTTCTCAATTCCCTAAAAAGATCATTATCAGTGTTAAATCTATATAAGCACTTTAGAAGAAATAGAAAGAAGATGGGTATAGTGGTTACCAAAGTTAATTTGGTATAGAATTTGGCATACATAAAAATGCATAATGATTCCTAAAATCCTATAGTTCTCCCCAGATTGCAATGACATGCATAAGACTTTTTCTGCAAGTTCCATTACCAGGCCTATAAAGCCCTCCTAGGAGAAATACTGATATTCAGTACATTTCTCCAATTGGGTAATTTGGGAGATAATTTAAGAGTTTGGAATCATTAAGGCTACTTAGTGCAACTCTATAATGTCTGCATGCAATTACTACTTTGGATTTTCTTTTGTCCACTTTAAAATTAACTGATTGTATTTGTATGTACAACTAGAAACAAAGTAACTATATTTTCTTCTTGAGGCGCTTTGCTTTTACATAAAAAGTAATGTTTGAGCTACATATTGGCTACTCCATTTTCAATTTTGAGGAATTAAAAACGAATATTAATTGTAAGATGCATACTCATAAAATACAATCTGTCACAACTAGATTAAGTTTTTAAAATGTATTTTCTGCCTTATAATTGTCCTTCCTTACTGAAAATCAAAGGTGTCTATAAGATTGTTTTATTACAGCTCTATACTTTTTATCTGGCAATTTTATTTTTCCTGGTTTTATTTTTCCGTTTGTTCAGTACCCTGTTATTTGTCTTACTCCTCTGTACATTAAACAATGGTTCAAAGAATGAAAAAAGTGTTGTGATATTGGTTTATCATAACCTAAAGGTTGTTTTCATTTCTTCCCTTTCTATTTTTTCCTTTTTTACACTTGTAAATTCTATTTTAATAACAAAATTAATAAGAGTATTTCCAAAAATGTTTCAATCATGTAAATAAGACACATAAGACAATTTTTATAAATATGGTCGGATATGGTCTATTAATATTTTGAATGGAATTCTTAGGACAAACTTCAATCCCTTACCATCTTACCATTTTTTTGGTCTAATTTTGATGCTTAGAATAAAATAAAAATAGGCCAGAGGGTGCATAATGATATATTTCAATCACTGAATGAATGTATGATAAGTCCAGAAGATGGTGGATAATATCATGCAAGGGATGAATGTACATAAAAATAGCCCCTTAGCTTAAAATTCTAGATAAAATTAAAAAAATAGTTTAAATTGGAAGTGAAATGTTGACATTTTCATAATTCCCCAGATAAAACTGGTCTGGGCATTACCACACTGGAAAGCTTTGTGTTTCTTAAGGGACATGATATCAAAAGTATGCCCCTTTTGCAGGAAGAACTCAGGAATTCCAGAAAAGAGGAATAGGAAGTTAAACAAATAGACATTTTAAGAGTATTTATTTGTTTCCCAGAGGAAGGTATTGGGTCATATTTCGCAGAATAGGAATTACTCCAGTCTCTGTGCTTTGAGATTGTCACTTGGTGGAGCTAGATTCTGGGATAGGTGTAGCATAGGCTGTGTGTATTTCATGCACCTCAATCCCTGCTTTTTGTTTATGTTTTAATTTCTTAACATGAATACTAACTATTCAAATAAAATGAAACATCAACATCTTTTGAGGTTTTATACATAGAAATAAAATGCATGAATGAAAGTGGAAAAACGTCAATAGTCAGGATAAACAAAAAGGAATGTATCTGTATTTATTTAATGTGATTTACCAAAATGAACTACGGACAGGTAAATGACAGACAATGAAAAACAAACAACATATGATAAACTGCATAAGCAGAAGTATGACAATAGCTATTTTAAGTGTAAATGAACTTAAAAATACTTAGAAATAAATAGAGGAAGTCTTCAACTAGAATTAAAAAGTAAAAACAGATCATTTTTCTTTTTTTTTTAAATTGAGTCACTATGAATTACAGAATTAAAAAGTTATTCATGGTTTAGTTTCTGGTGTATGGTGTCCCAGAGTCCATCCTTTCACCAGTGTCCACTTTCCTTCACCGATGTCCCCAGATTTCCTCTCTCATCCCAGCTTGCCTCTATGGAAGGCACTTTTTTCTTTTTTTAGGCACTGTGACTTACAGTACTGTTATCACTTTGCCTCCTTTCAGAACCCCGTCCTATTTCATAGTGACCACTCCCTCTATCATTATCACAGTGCTTGCTTCCCTCACATATACCCCCCCTCTCCACAGAGGCAAACTTCCCACTCAGGACAAGTTATCTGCTCTTCAATTTCAGTTGCTTTTGGGCCTTGGTTATTCTCCTACTGTTTCTTTATTTCCCACATATGAGTAGGGTCACTCTGTGTCTGCCCCTCTCCCTCTGACTCATTTCACTCAGCATGAAACTCTTCAGATCCATCCATGTATTAATAAACTACATGACTTCATCTTTTCTTATGACTGAGTAATATTCTGCTGTGTGCATGAACCATTGCGGCTTTATCCAGTCATCTGTTCTTGGACTCCTATAGGAGTGCAAAGGTCATTCTTTTTTACATTGAATTTTTTGGCCATTGCAATATATTCCCAGGAGTGAAATTGAGTTATACGAAGGCTCAGTCTTAGTTTTTTGATGAAAGACCATATTGTCTTCCAGAAGAGTGAACTAGTCAACATTCCCAGCAACAGGGAATGAGAGTTCATTTTTACATCAACGACAAGTTCATCTACATCAGCTCTTCTTAAAGAGTACCATTCTCTCTGGTATGAAGTGACATCTCATTGTTTTATGCACATTTTCCTGAAGATTAGAGATATTAAACATATTCTCTGTGCATATTGGCCATCTGCATCTCTTCTTTTAGGAAGTTTCTATGAAGAGAAATGAGAAAACTTTGCTTTTAATTCTCTTTATTCTTACAAAATTTCACATTAATTGGAAGTATCTATTTTATGCAAATTTTAAAATGTATTAGAAAAGCATTATTCATAATTTTAAAATTTATATATCGTAAAAAATATAAAGTTCATAAAATTAAGTAAAATACATGCCATATGCAACTACCACATTATAAACATAATGGCACAGAGAGATTAAAAGATAGAGTAGATAATAATATGATATATAAAAATCTAATCCTAAAATATCTGGGGTGGTGACTATATTAATCCAGAGAATTCAAGCCTCAGTTTAAGGATTTTTATAAGCAGTAACAAAGGGAATTTTTTCATGATACATCTAGGAATGTATAGAGGGTTTTAAAAATTCAGTGTAGGGCTGGAGCGATAGTACAGTGGGTAGGGCATTTGCCTTGCACTCGGCCAACCCAGGTTCAATTCCCAGCATCCCGTATGGTCCCCTGAGCACCACTAGGAATAATTCCTGAGTGCAAAGCCAGGAGTAACCCCTGTGCATTGCCAGGTGTGACCCAAAAAAGCAAAAATAAATAAATAAAAATAAAAATAAAAATTCAGTGTAAAAAAGCTAATACTTTTGCATCAGCATGGTCAACCAAAACTGATAGAAAAAATTAAAATTATACATAAATGTTAAATATTTGGCTATTTTCTTTCAGCAATTGTAACAGAAATAAGAGAAATATTAATAAATTACATATAACATATAAATATTATTTTCAATAATATCTGCTAAATGCATAGTTTTTCAAATGGGCATTATAAAAACCAAATACAATTGCTTAAACAAGTATCAATAATTTTAAAGAATACAATGAACATTACATATTCATGGACCACCATGGTAATAAATTAAAAATAAATGAATAAATGGTAATATATCTAGGAAATTCTCCAATACAAACACTAGAATATCACTCTACTAAGTAATTCATTTGCATATATTTTGTCAATAAATGAATGATATGACAATTTTGAAACTTTTTTTTTTTTTGCTTTTAGGGCCACACCCAGTGATGATCAGGGGTTACTCCTGGCTCTGCACTCAGGAATTACTCCCGGTGATGCTGGGGGACCATATGGGATGCTGGGGATTGAACCCAGGTCAGCCACGTGCAAGGCAAATGCCCTACCCGCTGTACTATTGCTCCAGCCCCAAATTTTGAAACTTTTTAAATCTGAGCCGTAGCAAAAGCTTATGACATCAGAGTTAGCAATGTAGAAGTAAAAGCAATATATTGAAGTAAATTTTTACATGTAATTTCTAATAGTAGAAAAGAACATAAAAATAAAAAATTGAGTTTTCTTTATAACCTTAATAAGCTAAAAAAAATAGCAAATTTAAATCAAAGAATGTAGAAAATAAAACAATGAAAATGAGACCGAATATCATTGAAATAGAAATTATGTTCATGATAAAGGAAATCAGAGTTTAAAATCACTGCTCAGAGATAAATATAATCATTTCATAAAAATTGTTTAAGAAAAGTAAAAACAATGATAAAAATCTAAGTGAAAATAAAAAGAAAAAATGTAATTAAACTTTCAAAAATAATAATAAATCCTTTCAGTAAATAATGTAGCAAAAAGTTGACAAAATCTTTAAACCACAAATTCCCAAAACATATAGATGATATGGATTATCCATTGAATAAATAAATTTATACTAAAATATTTGTCTACAAAATTAAAAATTAGTCTGATCAGATATAAAAGATGACAATTTTTGTATTCTGGAATTACAGTGAATAATTCACAACTAAAATCATAAGGTTAGAATAATTCAGATATTTATATATAAGAATATATGACAAAATCTGAATCTATTTATTAATATACCAGGAGCATTTTTAAATAATAAACTGATGTTTTACCCTCAAAGTAAATTTAAAAATAACAATGTAAGGTGATGGAGTGCAATGTTGACTAAGTATTCAAACACTAATCAGTAAAATTTAAACTGAAAAAGGAAGTAAAGAGGCAGTCATGTAAGTAGTAGGGGAAAAAATGGCAAAAATAAAATCCCCTTCATAATTTAAAAAAAAGGACTAGAACTTTAGCAGCAAGCAACCACAACAGCCAAAAGAAAAGAATTTTCTACTTAAAAGTGATTACAAGAAAACTTCCTTGATCCTGATACAAGCCATGGCCTGTAGAAAACTCATATAACCTATGTCATGTGTAACAGTTGTACTTTGAAAGTTTTTCTAGGAATAATGCTTGGGTTTTTTTGTCTCACTAATTGTGTTTTATACAAATTTAGAAGATGCTACACTTTATCTCTGACAAATGAAGAGAAATAAAAGGCATAAATATTGGAAATGTGGAATTATACCTTTCATCATTCACAAGTGTCATTATTTTGTGTTTGATCATTCTATGTCATTTACTCAAACTTACAGAACTATGAAGTACAATTATCAAGACTCCAGTTCACAGGAAATATACAAATAAAATTGACTGGATATTCTTAAAAGCATTTCTAGCTAAAATTTAAAAATCTTCATATGAATTGCTAAACACAAGAAATAGCAAGAAATATGTATAACAACTGCATTGAAAAACTACAAAGCGTTGATAAAAGACATTAATCACTCTCTAAATAAATTGAAAAATTACATATTCATAGACCCAGTGTTAGATGATACTCATTTTTATCTAACCTCATCTGTAGACAAAAAAAAAAATGAATTCAAATACCAGTATCTTTAATCTCTTTTTTTTTTAATTGGAAACTGGTTCTAAATTACATTTGGAAATGCAAAAGGTCTAGAATATCCAAAACAGTTTTTGGAAAATAAAGAAATAACATCTAAATTTGAAAACTGACCATAAGGTACAATAATCCCACAGGGTGGTACAGACTGACATGCAAATGAATCAGTAGTATAGAGAATAAAGAACCAGAAATAACTATATAGACATCTGGTTTATATACATGGTTTCAAACTATTTAATTTTATAACATTGTGATGTCTTAGTATATTTTTGAATAATAAAGTCTTTCAGAAATTCTCGTCACAGTAATATTTATAAAAAGGATATGTTGGTGAGTGAGGAGACAAACATTTAATCAGAAGCAGCTATGCTAAGCAGAAAAAACTGCAGAATAAAAATATTATTATGAAAAAAATGAGTTAAAAGAGACAGAATCAGGCAATATTTTTCAATGAGTATATCTTATTACCTATTAGGCTTGTATATGAGTCATACAAAGAACTCCTAGAGAAATATAATATTCACATTAAATATGACCTTCACTTTACATATGAATTGATTTAAATCTAACAAAAGTAGGGATACCTGTTTGTAGAAAGATATGAAAAGATAGTTGTTTTCACACTCATCAGTGGAATGTAAATGAAGATACTCACTTCCAACAGAATTGTTAACATAAAATTGTAATAATAGCAGCAATATCAAGTATTAAGAAATATGGAAGCCAATTAGTATCTCATGTATGGTTGTGTGTCTGTAACATTGCCATTTTTCAATGTTACTTAGACAGCTTCTGAGAATGGATGAATTGTCATTAAATGCCACCTACTTTATTTTTTAGCTATTTTACCTAAAGCACATTTCTCAAACTTGGACCTTGAGCTCCTAAAATGAGTGTAGCATACAAAGTATGGGATTCTGAAATATATATACTTTAGCACATTTAAAAAAGCCAGGAACCAAACTGCATTTTAATAACATTTAAAAAGCAATTTCAGATTTACAGGGAAGTTGCAAAGATAATGAAGAGTTTCTTTTTATCTCACACCCAGTTTTTCTTAATGTTAACATATTGCATTACCATGATACATTTGTTAAAATTAAGCAACCAACATTTGTGTGCTATTATTAACTAAAATCCAAACCTTATTTGTACTTAACTCATTTTCATTATAATTTTTTCATCTTCTTTAATAGTGTATAACACATTGTAACTGTCACTGTATCACTGTCATCCCTTTGGTCATCGATTTGCTCTGAGTGGGCACCAGTAATGTCTCCATTGTGAGACTTGTCACAGCTCATATGAATTCTATAATATGTTCTTCATTGACATGACAGCAGTAATTTTGAGGGGGAACAAAGGTCAGATATTTTGTGCACTGTACCTCAATTTTTTATATTCCCCTGCCCCCCAAGATATATGAGGATTATTGGTTTGGGGACCAGAAATCACATTACCACAGACAAGAACTACTTGTCACATTATATCAGAAGTTATATCAACTTCCTATCTCTGAATTTCTTACCTTGTAATTTAGCCTAAGCAGTTAATATAGTCTCACAATGGAGACATTACTGGTGCCTACTCGAGCAAATCGATGAACAACAGAACAGTGCTATAATGCTACAGTTAATATAGTATATAGTTATTGTTCACTTAAAGTTGAACTCCAAAGCTGTATAATTTATTTTATTATTCAAATTGAGCAGCTTTGGTCATTGGGAATTGTAGGTATCTTTGGTATGTCACACTCTTTAATTTTTGCATTTTCTTGATTTTTGGCAAAATCCCATATGCACATTTTGCTCCAGCCCTAGAATTTCCCAATGAATTACAGTTCTTTTGGAAGTTTTAAGAATGGGCGTGGGGTGGGTTTCAGCTACATCCAGCTATGTTTAGGGCTTACTCCTGGCACTGTGTTCAGAAATTGTTTTTGACATTGTGATCAAATCAAGTTAGTCTGTGTACAAGGCAAGTGCCTGGACTCCATTGTCACCTGGACAGGAAATACGATTTCTTTCCCTGGAAAAGTACACCTTGAAACCAAAATGCGAGGTGTACTTGCAGCTTCTGGGGTATCATTGCTAAGCAGACACATTCACTCATAGTCTCACAAATCAGTGGTTATCTAAACAACATGTTGGTGTATCGATCTATCTTTGCATGCAAATTCATAATATCTCTAGTATAGAGACAATAAGCATGTCTGGCTACATGCAAGGCGAGCACCTCTCTGGCCTAGTGCCAAAAGTTGGAGGGGAATTTGTTGATAACAATGGAGGTGAGTGTGAATAGGACGTATTTTAACATGAAGCAACTGCTCTCTATGTACTGGGGAGATAAATGCATGACGTCTACATCTGATTAAGGCCAGAGCCAGACATTACAAAGATGAACTTTAATTTGTGAGTGCTTAATAAAACATAGTAATATAAGTTCAGAGGTCCTAAGACTAAAAATAAATAAAAAAATAAAATGTTGGCTCTTCGCTTCCTCTCCCTGTCCTGTAACAAACTGTATTGCAAATCAGATTCCTTTGTTTCAGTTGACATAATGAAAATGCCAGACTCCAGAGCTTGCTATGTAAGAGAAGATGATTTCTCACAGTTCAGGAGCCTGGGAGGTGTGATATCACGGTGCCAGCTGATTTGGTTTTGTGGTGAAAACTCTGTTAGTTGGTAGGTGGCCTCTTCTTTCATGGACTTTTTTTGGTGTGTCTGTACTGAAAGCTCTCTCTCTTACCCTTTGTAGAAATCTCAATCCAGTAAACTCAGACCTTTCTTGCAACCATTATTACCTCCTAAAAAACTTGTTTCATGTCCCGGGGAGGAGGCTAAGCCTGTAACACATAAATCTGGGAGTCGGAATTTCATCTATAGTGCAAATTATATTATATAACCTTTCTGACAGGGTGGAGAAAAAGGTGCTGATACAAGGACTATGGAAAATGTTGTTTTTGAAGTCTTGACTATAAATGAGTAGTAGAAAGGATAGATTTTATAATCATTACATATAGTTAAGAAATTGTGTTGTATTTTTCTCCTTCCCATCTATAAGAACTGCTATTAGTTTGACAGTGCATCTTGAATTATATGACATTTAGTGTCTGGCTCTGATTAATTTTATAACTTCTTAATTTCTTACTACACAAATAGAATTTGACTTAATGGTAGTTGTTATGCTTATGAAAAATTTGCCTCAAAGTATCTACCATGTTTACTCTGCTTTTGATAGAATATTATGATTCTATATAGTCAAGTTTTATCTTATGGCTGTCCAAAGAGTAGATCTATTCTTAGTTATTTACTTATTCCACCATTTAAAAACGGTTTTTCTTTGATTTGGGGGGATGCAGCATACCTGGTAATGTTTAGGATTTTCTCTTGGCTCCACACTCAAGAATTATTCCTGGCTGGATTCAAGTGACCATATGGGGTACTGGGATCCAATGTAGGTTGCGAGCTTCAAGGCAAGTGGCCTCCCCAGTGTTCTATTGCTCCAGCCCACCCATTCTGCACTCTTTAGATGACCAAATTATATCTGTTTTTTAATTTGCTGCCATGTGCTCGTGGATGCATGAAGTCGTTTCTGAGGATTTAAGTTTAAGATAACACTGAAGCATTAGAGACCTCTAATGAAAACTAAACTGATTTTGGAATAAAATTTTATTTTAAAACATTTTTCAGGGGTAAGGGCATTTCCCAAAATCTGCTCAGGTGGCCCTGACGGATCTAACATTTCTTTGCAAACTTAGTCAACAAAATCACTGCAAAAATCTGAGGAGTCAGTTCTATGAGGGTCCCTTCAAGGTATTGGGGATCAGATAAGCCCCCCACGAACAGCATGCAAGCTTTGATGCTTCGGCAAAACACCTAGTGCTGGGAATTGAACTGGGGTCAGCAACATGTAAGGTATGAATGAGCCTTAACTCCTAATTGTCTGGGTCTTGGAATACATTTTAAAAGGTGTCTGTTTAAAAATAATGACCTATGAAATGAATTAGACTTTTAGCTACTCCTTTCAGATGAATCAAATGTTAGAATAATAGGAAGCACATCTAAAACTAATTTGAAACAAGAAATTGCAGAAAAATAAAAGCGTGCACATTAGATAAGTTGCACAGAAAAATAAAGATATTATTTCATTCCACATGTGAAGAAGTAGATCGTATATGTAGTATAACAAAAGAAGGGGGGAAATAACTTTTCCGTAACTAATCTTAAGTTTAAAAAAACAGATTTCCATGGAATTTAGCTACTTTATCTTTTAGTCATCTAATAGTCTAGTTCTCCCTGTTAGTGAACCTGACAAGCTACCAAGAGTCTATTGCCTGGCCAGCTCCCCATGGCGTATTCATATCCAAAATACAGTAAAAGATATATACATACCTCTTGGAGAGTCCGGCAAGCTACTGAGAGTATCCCGTCCACACGGCAGAGCCTGGCAAGCTACCCGTGGCATATTCAATATGACAAAAACAGTAACAATAGGTCTCATTCCCCTGACCCTGAAAGAGCCTCCAATCATTGTGAAAGACGAATATGGAGAGACTGCTAAAATCTCAGGGCAGAGTGTAAAAGAGACATTACTGGTGCCCGCTTGAGTAAATCGACGAACAACAGGATGACAGTGATATAGTGATCTTTTAGCCATAAGCTGCTTTCTGCCTCCCCTCTTATCAACATCTATATAATATACCCATAAAAGAAAGCTAAATGAAAGTGAAAGTAAAGTGGTCTTCTATTGTAATACTATTCTGAATATATCTGTAGTAGTAATCAAAGTCTATTCTTTCTTGATACCAAATAGACATAGAAAAAATATTCCTAAAAAATAACTCTCATTGTCTTTACTGAAATTTTTACTTTTTCTTTTGCTTGCTTACTTTAAAACATATTCTGTAGTTAGAATACCAGTTATTTCATTTCTTTCACTTTATAAAAATGACTGAATATATAACTCATTTACCATACAATCCCCTCTTTTAAGTATGCAGTTTAATGGGGTTTAATATATTTGTATGCATCAGCCACTATCACTCCAGAAATAAATATTTAAAATATGGATGTAGGTCCCTTGTCAGATATATAGACTGCAAACATTCTCTCCATCCTGAGGATGATGGTATCACTTTATCATAGTTTCCCTTGAATACTAATAGTTTTTAATTTTATACAACAAAATTTTCTATGTTTTTATATTTTCAAAATTTTGGTACCTGTAAATCCTCTACCAAATCTAGGGACACAAAGGTTTTTCATTATCTATCTTAAAAAGAATTCTGAATTGGAATTCTCTAGCTTCATTATGATCTTTGATTCATCTTGGGCTAGTTGTGTACATTATTTAAGGCTTCTATCTTAGTCTTTTTCACCAGGTTATCCCATTCCCCAGCAACATTAACAAAGAGTATTATTTATCCATAAGTTATTCTTTGAGTCTTATTAAAAATCATTTAGATATAGAATGGTTGACTTCTTTTTGGATTTTTGAGTCTCCTCTTTTTACTGGTATTCCTATCCTTGAGTCACTACTATACTATCTTATTTTCATTGCTGTATAGTAGGTTTTGAACTGAGGACATGTGATTCTACTTTGTTCTCTTAAGAGTTTTGGTGTCTATTCTGGGTTTTTTGTCATTCCATATAAATTTTAGATTCTGCTTCTCAATTTCTGAGAAGTAAGTGAAAGTTTGATGAGGATTGCTTTGAATCTGTAGACCAATTTTTGAGCCCACTGCCATTTTAACAGTAGCAAGTCTTCCAATTGAGGAACATGATTTCTTTTTAATTTATTCAAATCTGTTTCTATTACCTGCAGTGCTGTGTTGTAGCTTCAGAGTATAAGTTTATACTTCTGTTAAATTTTTCTGAAGTATTTTATTTTTTAATGCTATGGTAAAAACATATTGCTTTCTTTATTTTATTTTTGAATTGTTCATTGCAAGTGTATAGGATAATTCATATATAGACTGTATAAATTGAAGATAATTATCTGTGAACAATGGGGCATTTGTGATTCTATAAGAAGATTATATATACAAATACCCATTTTCATTTGCTGGAGCTATTTTAGTAATTGCTCATATTTCAGTTGAAGCATACATGTATATATGATATATATGTATGTATAATATAAATGTATTTATGAATATATAAATATGTGTGTGTAGTTAAAATTTCCTATTCCATATGATCAGAAAAGATCACACTTAAAGACACTTAATAAAACTCTTTTGTTTCTGTTTTCCCATTTAAATTTGGACATGATTCTAAATTCTTATTTTTGGTTGTTTGGTTTATTTTGTTATCTGATCAACTATGGAAATGTTTCTGATTTTTCCTAATTAACTTTTTATATCTTGTTTCTGCTTCTTCTTCAGTATACTTCTATAAATATGACATAAGTATGTTGATTTTTATTTGTCTTTATAAACTTTACAGGTAGGTGGAACGATAGTACAGTTTGCCTTGCATGCAGTCAACCCACGTTCGATTTTCAGTATCCCATATGGTCCCCAGAGAACCTCCAGGAGTAATTCCTGAGTGCAGAGCCAGGAGTAACCCCTGAGCATTGCTGGGTGTGACTCAAAAAGAAAGAAAGAAAGAAAGAAAGAAAGAAAGAAAGAAAGAAAGAAAGAAAGAAAGAAAGAAAGAAAGAAAGAAAGAAAGAAAGAAAGAAAGAAAGAAAGAAAGAAAGAAAGAAAGAAAGAAAGAAAGGAAGGAAGGAAGGAAGGAAGGAAGGAAGGAAGGAAGGAAGGAGGGAAGGAAGGAGGGAAGAAAGAAAGAAAGAAAGAAAGAAAGAAAGAAAGAAAGAAAGAAAGAAAGAAAGAAAGAAAGAAAGAAAGAAAGAAAGAAAGAAAGAAAGAAAGAAAGAAAGAAAGAAAAGAAGAAAGGAAGAAAGGAAGAAAGGAAGAAAGAAAGAAAAGAAGTTTACAGTGCTATCCTAAAAGGCTATGTGATATGAAACCATCCTGTTTAGACTGTCTAAGATAGTGGCCAATTGTCATACTGAGCACTCTAATTGTGCTCAATTGTAGCCAATTGGAGATAGTGATATGAAAATTATTACATTTGGGCAGGAGTGATAGCACAGCGGTTGGGCGTTCACCTTTCATGCGGCCGACCCGAGTTCGAGTCCTCCGCCCCTCTCGGAGAGCCCAGCAAGCTACCAAGAGTATCAAGCCCGAGTGGCAGAGCCTGGCAAGCTACCGGTGCTTATTAGATATGCCAAAAACAGTAACAATAAGTCTCTCAATGAGAGACGTTACTGGTGCCTGCTCGAACAAATCAATGAGCAACAGGATAACAGTGACAGTGACAGTCTCATGTTACCAGTGACCCACATATTGGAAAGCACGACCATTATGTCATTTTAAATACCTGAAAACATTTTAACACCCATAGTACTGATTTCTAAGTTGGGATACTTAAAGTATTATTTTAAAGCTGAATTCCTGTAAGTTGCAATTCTAAAGATAAAGGAACATCAAGTGGTGAGATAAGACATATGTTGCTTACTCAGAAAAAAAAAGTCATTTATCTTTGTGTTTTGCAATCATAATATTAATTGGACCATTACTTTAGTACTTTTCACTAAAGTTGAAAAGATCATTCTTAATCCAATCCTTGCCTATCCAAAAGTCTATTTTAAACACATTTCTGGAGGTAAATAATAGTTAACACTTAGGTAGATAGGAATAGGACATGTTATCTGAAGAACACACATTTGATTTTTCTATATAATTTTAAACTTAAAATAAGTTATTTATATATTGTGCATTTGTATTCAAAAAGTACAAGTTTTTATTTAATTCTACAATGTTGATTTTTCGATGTTTCTTTAAGTGTATTATATCTGAAAATTATATCATCATATGATCTTCTGGTAGAGGAAATAAACAAGCCATTCTATGTCTGCTAAACTGTCCCTGATGATGATATAAAGATTTATTTATAAATAGCTTTGTGACCCTAAAATAATTTGTCATTAAAACATATCACTCACTTTGACTTAAGATAGTTATTTAAAAATTAAAGTATATCTCCTAGAATAAACCAGAAACTTGGATAGGATGCAGAAGATTCCTGGTAACTGCAACTATTTAAATCAATTAATTGAGAACAGTAGGTAATTCTAAACCATATAAATAACTCACACAAGTATTTTTTTGATGAGGAACTAAATTTTCAAAGGCCCAAAATACATTTTTTGGAATTATTTGGAAGGAAACCCGAACTATCAGGAAATCATTATAGAAATTTGTAGTTATCTTTAGCTTAAATTATATGACTTTGCTCAGTTTGGTAATAAAAATATAAAATCAATATTAAACATTATAGGTAAATAGTATGCTGTCATGAAAATGTTTTGTCAGTTATTTGGAGTAACATCATTCAAGAAATGGAATCAGATATTAGTGTAAACTGGATTATATCACATTGCTCGTTACTGTGTTATATTATAGCTAAATTTTTTTCTGTTTTCACCATTGTTTACAAATGGAAGTTTATTTTTCTTCTCTGAAAGAAACCTTAAAATTTTTAATGTTTTATGGATAATCAGTACATGTGTGCACACATGTGGTTACAACCCACCTTATGTTATCTTATAATCATTTCCACCAACATTCAATAGATCTCTCCTACCTTATGAGTAAATTGAACATATTATTTGATTGGTTTTATGTCAGAATTAATAAAAATTAATTTATAGGTCTCAACTTTTGTTTCATCTTTAAGTATTTGGTTTGAAAGGAAAAGAAAGAATGTGCAAGAAAGAGAAAGTCTGTAGAGACGAGTCAATAAACAGAAAATAAGAAAGAATAAGGGAAATTAACTATAAAATGGATTTGGTCTCTGGGACAGGTGTAGGATGTAACAAAGGTATAGTGAGAGTGGCGAGACATCCTTAGAAACCTCTTTTACAATTATTAATTTCCCAGGAATGGATAAAATATTTCTTCTATTTTCTTCAGTATTGGTACAATTCTCCATTTTACTTGAACATAGACCAGGTTGTGAGAGCGAGGCCTTTACCTTGCTGACAACTCTATCTCATTTGTTAAACACAGTGACTACTTCAGACATAGCTGAATGCGTCGAAACGTGTTGATCACTGTTAAATAAACACTTTCAGTGGGATGGGTGCAGCTATTAGTGCAGTGAAATGGGAGATATCAGAAAGAACACATTGAATGAAAGATATTCCACTCTAAGAGTTATATGTGTGAAAGATAGTGAGGATTTTTTTTTTATTGTTACCAATGATCTAATCTAGAATCTTCTTATGCACAAATCCTGCTTTCTATCACCCAGATTCTGAACCAAGATATTTCTGTTGTTGAATATAACTTCTATGCTTACAAAATAGCAAATCAATAAATTTGACGAGAAATAAGTTCCAGTCATACCAATGATTATTAAAACATCACACTTCAACCCCACACATTAAAAATTAATATTCTGATGCCTCATGGTCAAATTCTTATCTTTTCCTGATTCTGATTTAGCTCCACTGCATGTTTGTAGGAAATAAGTCAATATCTGCTAGAAGAAAATTATCATAGTAAGAAAAATTTTCAAAATTTTTAAGTGAAATTCATTGGTTAAACTAGTCTATCTTTTAAATGGACATTCTTTTTTGGACAAGTTTTCCGATTGTAGTGCATATATTATAAGCTCTCTGTTAAATCAGGCTTTGCAAACTATTCTCAGGTATGCATGGAAAAATTGCAGATGGTCTTCTTTGAGTCCTGGCTTACATTCTCGTCTAACTAAATTCTTCTCTTGCAACATAAATTAGAAATAAAGTACAAATTTAGACTCTGCTGATCCTACAATCATAATTAGTTTTGAAAAAAGATCTTGAAAACATAGAAATCAAGTCTTTACTGAATCATGCTTACAAATTTAAAATCAAATACAGATATGTGTACAAATTTATACGTTATACATATATATTCTTAGATATTCTAAATTCTAAGAATAGTAAATGTTTGAATAGTCAGTTCATTAAAATCCTTTTATATACCCAGTAGTAAGAGCAGCCAACATTATTTAGTGAAAAAATTGTTGTTCAGTGGCATATTGTTTGATTGCCTATTTTAGTATTTACTACATTTTACTTCTTGAGAAGCTATGTATTAGCTAGTATTTGTACTTCTGTTTTACTCCTGTGTGAAATGGAGATAATAAGATTTATCCCAGTGTGATGTTCATGAGGATTAAATGAAATTAAATCTGTAAATTACTTGACAGATTAAGCATAGTGCTATAAGAACTTAAGAAATATAAGTTTAGAGAACTCATGAGCTAATGGGAAATCAATGCTATATATGACATGGTTTCCGGCTGAGAGAAATATACTGGTATAAAAGTCAGAGAAGATCATAAAGACATACTGAAATGCCATCCATTTGTGTGTGCAAGTTGGAGAAGCGGGGAGGTAATTTCACTGTTAAGTGAATTGTAATGTTTCCTCCACATTATAAATTGAAGAAAAAGAGAAATAGCTGTAGAATAGTTTGGACTGCCCACGGTTAATAAATAGAAGGCATTAGATATGTAAAAATAAATAATAACTGAAGTCATATAGATGAAAATTAGTGAACTATTGTTTATAGCCATACATTTTTAATCATCTCTAACCAGTCCAACCCACTTTTTAAAAATTCTGCTTTGGGACCACACTTGGTAGTGCTCAGAGCTTACTCCTGGCTCTGTGCTCAGGGTTTACTCCTGGCTCTGTGCTCAGGGCTTACTCCGGCAGTACTCTGGGGAACATATTTTGTGCCAGGGACCAATCTGGAGTCAGTTGCATATAAGACAAGCTCCTGGAACCCTGTACTATCTCTCTGTCCCTCAAACCTACTTTTTATCCCCCAAAGCAGTCTGAGTTTTTCTTTTTCTCAAATAAAGTTATGCAAAAAAATTTTGCCAATTGTCAAATTGTCTTGACTACAGATCATGTCTACTAAGAAAAACAAAAACAAGACAAGTCAGGGAAAGACAAGTGGAAACTTCATGATGGTTGCACAGCTGTGCTGAAGTTCTCTGATCAGTCCGGGAAAATAAATTCTTCCTGTCCACATTTCAATCATTTTAAATAAATATTCCCTGCTTTAAAGCCCCATTTTTTTTAAAAAAAAAATTATTGAGTCACCATGTGGAAAGTTACAAAGTTTTCAGGTTTAAGTCTCAGTTATACAATGCTCAAACACCCATCCCTTCACAAGTGCACATATTCCACCACCAAGAATCACAGTATAGCTCCACCTAGCACCCCCATAGCCCTAACCCCCAACACCCCTAGCCCCCCCACAGCTCTAGCCCCCCCCCCGCCTGTGTAACTAATAAATTTCACTTTACTTTCACTATGATTGCATTCAATATTTCAACAAAACTCACTATTACTGTTTGGAGAGTCTCTCCCCTAAAGTCGGACCTGCTGAAAAGGAAGCATTTGATAATTTGTTTTCCATTGCTGAGAATGAAGAGGTATGAGGTCGAGTGACCGCATTAGCGGCCTCACAGTTTTGGGTTTCTGTATTTTAGTATTTTAGTAACTAAGTCCAAAGAAATATCTGCCAAAAATTGCATCACTGCCAACTTGTACTTCTCAGCTGGAGTGATAGCACAGTGGGTAGGGCGTTTGCCTTGCTCACAGCCGACCCGGGTTCGAGTCCCAGCGTCCCATATGGTCCCCTGAGCACCGCCAGGAGTAATTCCTGAGTGCAGAGCCAGGAGTAACCCCTGTGCATTGCCGGGTGTGACCCAAAAAAGGAAAAAAACTGCCCATTTTTTTTTTTTTAGAGCATTTTCCTCTGGAAAATTTAAATATCTTCCACTTTAGTACAGTCAGTGTAAGAACAATCCTCCTTCAGCTTAAAGTTCTTGGATATCAATGAAGAGAAAACTTATGTAAAACTGCAATTTGGGAGAGAAGGAGATAGACCCGATAAAGAAGACTTTTGCGGAAATACCACAGATTAGAAATTTAAGTTTAAAGTCGTGGGATGCTTCCAAGTAATGAAAAAAAAATAATGAAATCAATGTTATGATGGTTTTAGTGACAGTGAGGAAAAAGAAAAAAAAACTTGGTTTTTCTCTACTTAAGAGTTCCTCACTGAACTGGAAATCAGCAAAAGAAGACATTTATTTATAAGTACAATCTCACTATTTCTTTCTAGTTTCTAGGTCTAGGGTTTTTTTGGGGGGGCTATGTTTTGTTAGATTGGCTAGATTTAATTTTTTGGGGGGAGGATAAAAATTGAAGGTTATTTTTATGATGAGTTTCTCCATCTTTTCCTTATTTCCTACATTCCTACAAGAAGTCTTAAGGCTATTTCTAGATCCACTCAAAATACAAATAGTATCTGGGTGATGTTTACTGGTATTTATCCCCCAGATAAAAAAAAGGCTGAAGTTTTATGAGTTATTCAAATGTTGTGTTTTAGCTTTCCTTTTTCAACCACCCTATAAAGCTTATAGATTACAATTGTTTTGCCTGTAAATATAACTAATATATTTATATCGTAGAAATTATATTTATATTTTGTATTTTATAATATATAAATATATATAGCACTGCAACACCATCGTCCTGTTGTTCATCGACTTGCTGAGTGGGCACCAGTAATGTCTCCGTTGTGAGACTTGTTTTTACTGTTTTTGGCATATCAAATAGCTTGCCGGGCTCTCCGAGAGGGGCAGAGGAATCGAACTTGGGTGGACCACATGCAAGGCAAACACTCTACCTACTGTGCTATCTGTTATCAAACAATATATTGTTTTTGCCTTAAACATAATTAATTATAAAACATGGAAAAAGGTAAAATTCACCTAATGAGAAAAATTTTTGTTAAATTTTCTGTGTCATCATAATAGTTCTACACCATAAGAAGAAAAACATAATTTGTCATTTTGTTTTCTTTTTATTCAATATCGACAGATATCAAGGTTCCTATCACACAAATCAACACTAAAGCCACTTGCATGTGTGTTTTCCTCGATATAAAAATAACTATTGTTCTTCAATTTTTTTTTAATTATAAACATTCAGGGCAGATCTTTTTTGGGTCATTTGGAATAAATTGTTTCCTATATTGATTCCATGAATTAGAAAGTCTTTTATATTTTGATTTAATTTATAAACTGATTTTTTTGATATTTGTTTTCATTTGGGTGTTCAGGGCTTACTCCTTGCTCTCTGCACAGGGATCCCTTCTTCTGGCGTGACTCTGGAAGCATGTACACTGCAGGGGTTGAACCCAGAGAACCACATGCAAAGCATGCAGTTCATCTGCTATACTGCCTTTTCAGCCCCTACATTAGAAAATATTTTTTAAGTTTTATTTATTTATTTATTTATGCTTTTTTGGGTCACACCCGGCGATGCTCAGGGGTGACTCCTGGCTCTGCACTCAGGAATTACTCCTGATGGTTCTCAGGGGACCATATGGGATGCTGAGGATCAAACCCGGGTCGGCCGTGTGCAAGGCAAATGCGCTACCAGCTGTGCTATATCGCTCCAGCGTCTACATCAGAAACTTGAAAACTTTCAGTGTATCATGCATATCTTCATGTTAGCAACTACAAGGAATATGATGGATTTGTTCAGTTTCTGATTTATTTTGAAGAGTCTTAGACAGAATGACACAGAAGCATAGAAAATAAAGAAGTTCCTTAAGCCTCTTTCATATTCCTGTCTTGTTTTAGATACCAGGTCAAGCGCGTTAAAGTTCCAAATTTCTTTATATTATTAATAAACAACACACAGGGACATAAATAGTATCATCAATTTTGTTGAAATTGAGTCACCATTACACCTGGTTTCCAGCAGGGAGGAAATGGAAAGAAACTATAAAAAAAGATACACCCACTGTCTAGTATTAGTCTAACATTAGCTCACATTACTTTCAACCAAAGTGCACTGTAAAAATAGTTGATGCAGTCCTAGGATTATGGCGGGAACCTGGGTTGGGCTATTGAATGATGAGAGAACTCATGGATTGGAAAAGCACGAGAATAACGCTCTGGTAACTGAAAATAACAACAGCCAAAAATATAAGAATGGCCACCTTGAAAAACCCAATTACAGATGAATCTCTGGATAATTTCAACTTTGTCATAAATCTTTGGGAAAAAAACTATAAAACAGAATAGGTCAGACTAAATTCAAAGTAGAACCTGGGAAATGATATTTTTATATATATTTAATATATATTATTTTATATATAATATATGCAGCATTGTTATCTGTTGGATATCATTGGTTTGTCCTTTCCCCCTTGTCACTAAGAGCTTAGATTTATCAGTCACACCCATCAAAGTGCTCCCGAGTCACTCCAATTCCTTTGTTTATCTGTAACCACTTCTACCAGTTTATCTGCTCTTCCTCTAATCAAACTCTGTTAATTGGTAAGGTCAGAACTTCCTAGGACACGGAATATTATAACATTGCCTTTCTCTCCTCTTTATGCCTTTTGAATAATTTACTTTAAAGCTATGTCTTTTTTGTATAGACACAAGAAGACAATATTATGTTTTTATAACTTAAGACTTAATTGGCCTCGAATATTATTCCCTCCTGGGCATCTGCTTTCTCCACTTAAGCCTCAGTTGCCCTCAGTTCCTAGCACCCCAAAAGCAGGGTCCCGACGAGGGACAGGAAGGGCAAGCGGTGAGTTATGTGCTACCCTGGCATCGAGATGGGCCTGGCTAAAGTCCCTAATTCTTAACTATAAGTTAAGGGCTTGATCATAGACAAATGCTGTCATGATCCAAAAGTAATGATGAGACTAGGACCCTCCTAGGGATAGGAAAGACTTTTCTGGCCTGAGCACTGTAGTCTGAGATTGAGATGGCCCCAGGAGAGCAATTTTATAAGCTTTAATGAATCTCTTATTGTGTCCATACAAAATGATTAATATTATGAATTCTTATATGTTTGCTGGCTGAGGAGAAGAGAAACACATTCATGGGACTCTGCCCTTGGGTGGATCCTCCTGCTGAAAGAGAATTAAGTCCTAGGAGAAGCATCCCCTGAGGGAAAGGAACCTTACCCTATTGCTGACCACACCTATGTGTATGCCCCAACCCCTTCATGCTGTGGAGATTTAACTAGGCTGTAAGAGTGGGTTGGGGACCAGATCCATGGGGGCCAGATCCACAGATCGAGAGAGAGACCAAGAGCCGGGAGAGAAGCAGGGAGAGAGAATGAAATAAACCGATCGAGCAACCAGTTTGGCCTTCTCCCTTCCTTCGCCTGCCTCGCCGCCTGCGCCATTTTCTTTATTTTAGTTTTTTACAGTTATCTATATTTACATAACTAGACATATGAACATTTATATGACTATATTATGTGAATATATAAATATATGGTATTTAATATATAAATATATAAAACATTGTTTCTGTATACATTTATATATACATATATGCATTTATATATGTATGTATATTTACATATGCATGATAAGTATGTGCAATATGTAATTGAATAAAACTCTTTATTAACAAAATATGTGAATTCAGATAGACAATTAATGCTATCACACCTGTAATGAAATCAATTTCTAGTGAAAATAATTCTTACATTAGTCTAAATAGCAGGGATATTTTTCTATTTACCAAGATGATAGACTTTTTGTCCTATCTATTTTTCAGAGGATGTGCTATTTTATTTGACTTGATCTACTTTTTTTCTAATCTGCTGCTAAAAAATTTAGGGAATGATTTAACATTTGTAGTTGATATGAACCTGGAGGGACTTTAGATATAAAAGCAAAGAGAGAGACGTAGAAAAATGCATGGTTCCAGAAAATCTGAGTTATCCATGGGTGAAAATTGTCAGGAAAAGAACCAAACTTTAGGGCCTTCTGGTAAAACTAGACAAGCCAACACTGACAAGAGTGTTTGTTCCTGGATATCCACTCAGAATTCCCTGGAGACTGTGGAGGTGGTGACATTAAAAGAGAAAGGAGCAGATTAGATAATGTTATGGATATTAATACTGCCACATTGGCAGGCAATATTGTAACATACTATGGTACTGGAACAAAGGCAGAGCTGCACACCAATGGAACAGGGTTGAATACTCTGACACACACCCCCAAATATATGTTCATCTAATCTTTGATAAGGGAGCAAGAAATGTGAAATTGAGCAAGGAAAGCATATTTAACAAATTATGCGGGCAAAACTGGGCGGCTACATGCCAAAAAATGGGCTTAGACCTCCACCTATCACCATGTACAAAAGTCAGATCAAAATGGATTAAAGACCTCAACATCAGACCAGAATCCCTAAGGGACATTGAAGACAAGGTTGGCAAAACCCTCCATGACATTGAAGCCAAAGGTATCTTCAAAGCTGACACGCCACTGGCCAAGCAAGTGAAAACAGAGATAAATAAATGGGACTATCTCAAACTAAGAAGCTTCTGCACCTCAAAAGAAACAGTGGCCAAAATACAAAGACAATCTACAGAATGGGAAAGGATATTTTCGCAGTACTCATCCGATAAAGGGTTGATAACAAGGATATACAATGCACTGGTTGAACTCCACAAGAAGAAAACTGCCAACCCGATCAAAAAATGGGGTGATGAAATGAACAGAAACTTTCCCAAAGAAGAAATCCAAATGGCTGAGAGGCACATGAGAAAATGTTCAACATTACTAATCATCAGGGAGATGCAAATCAAAACAACAATGAGATATCATCTCACACCACAGAGACTGGCCCACAGCCCAAAAAACAAAAGCAACAGGTGTTGGTTGGCGTGGATGTGGGGAGAAAGGGACTCTCCTTCACTGCTGGTGGAAATGCCGACTGGTTCTGCCCTTTTGGAAAACAATATGGACAATTCTCAAAAAGTTAGAAATTGAGCTCCCATTTGACCCAACAATACCATTCCTGGGAATATATCCCAGAGAGACAAAAAGGTATAGTAGAGATGACATCTGCATTTCCATGTTCATTGCCACTCTGTTTACAATTGCCACAATATGGAAAAAAAGAGAGTGCCCGAAAACAGATGATTGGCTAAAGAAACTCTGGTATACCTACACAATGGAATACTACGTAGCTGTCAGAAAACATGAAGTCATGAAATTTGCATATAAGTGGATCAACATGGAAAGTGTCATGCTGAGTGAAATGAGTCAGAAAGAAAGAGACATAGAAATATTGCACTCATATGTGGAATATAAAGTAGCTGAGAGGTACAAGCTTACAATGTTGCGATTTCTGGCAGATATTTCTCTGGACTTAGTTACTAAAATACTAAAATACAGAAATCCAAAACTGTGCAGCTGCTAGTGCGGCCTCCTGACCTCATACATCTTCATTCTCAGCAATGGAACAAAAAATATCAAATGCTTTTTTTTCAGCAGGTCGACTTTAGGGGGGAGAAACTCCAAATCAATAATAGTGAATTTTTTGTTGAAATATTGTATGTAATCAGAGTAAAGTGAAAGTAAAGTGAAATTTACCAGTTACACATGTGGGGTGGGCAGCTGAGGGTCTGGGGGGGAGGGGGGAGGTATACCTTGATTCTTGGTGGTGGAATATGTGCACTGGTGAAGGGATGGGTGTTTGAGCATTGTATAACTGAGACTTAAACCTGAAAGCTTTGTAACTTTCCACATGGTGATTCAATAAAAGAATAAAATAAAAAAATAAAATAAAATAATGAAATTGAGAATGAGCCAGAAAAAAAAATATTGTACCATGCTGTTACCAGAATATAACAACGAGGGTAATTCCTACCATGAGTGTGTGAGTGTGTGTGTGCATGTGTGTGTTTGTCTAGATCTCTTTGCTTTGGTTTTGTTTTCCTTTTCTTTTTTTTGTGGTGCTGGAGATTGAACCCAGCACATGAGAGTTCTTTCTCCCAAACACATGAGAGGCATGTACTCTACACTTGAGCCATATCCCTGATAAATGGTAAAATATATTATTTTCTGTTGTCATTGATGTTGGTGGTGGTTTAGGAGTCACATTGGCTACACTTGTGGGCTAAGTGGATCTTCATGGTGCTTTGCGGTTGCTCCTGACAATTCTCAGAGGACTTTGCAGTGCAGGCAATCAATCCTAAGTAGTCTACCACGCAGCCACATCTCCAACTCTACAGTGTATTATTTTTTAAGGTCACAGAAAGAAAATGGCAAATGAAAACTAATTATATAAAAAGAAAAGTCTACTCTGACAGAGGCATTGTGATCAATTATTTCTCTGCACATCTTGCTTAACTCATCCAAACTGATAGTAATATATATATATACACATATATATATCTTTATTCCTCAAATGAAAAATTAAAGTACGTGGAGGTTAGGTAACAAATATACTCAAATTACTCAGGAGTCAATATTATGACCTTCTCCACTACACCTGATATATCTTCAATGCTGGCACATGCTCTAATGTTCATACTGTTCAATCCAATAACTGAGCCTGTAAAAAGAGACCTAAAAACACAAATATGAAATGCTGTGGATATCATCAGTAAGTGTAATGGCACAAAGTGCTGAAAATAAAAGTAGAAAAATTGCATTTAAATACAAAAATAAGCAAAAACCTAATTCTCAGCAGGGGTATTAATGTTGATTCTAAATGGATAGACTGCATCTTAGCATATCCCCAAAAGACAGCCAACATCTTAAGGTATTCTTACAGTGCTACTTTACAAATGACTCCTGTCATCAGTTAACACATAATCTTGTTTTCTCTTCTATTTGTTGCAGCATTTGGGGTATGAATAACAATAAGTTTACAATGGAGTAGGGTTAAAAATCCTGGTTTATTCCCTATTTCTTAATCTAAATTTTAGGAATGCAAATATTTTTATGGGGGAGTGAAAAAAGAGCTGTATGAGGATACTCGTGTGGTATTGTAGGTAATATCTTATTCTCCATTATCTTAGAGATCATTCTCTATATTTGGCATTTCACCCAAAAGGCAATTCCTTTCCCCTGTTCTTAGCACAAGACTATACTTAACTCAGCACCGTGGTTAAGATTTCCTGATAAGACAAACTCAGTAGCCTTCTTATCAATAATGCCACTGATCTAAATCAACCTTGAAAATCTGGATTTTACCCCAAAGATACATAAAAAAAGGTATCTACTGAACTACTTCATTTCCTCTAGTGCTAAGGAGGCCAGAAAAATAAGAAACAGAATAGCTAAGCCATCCTTTGAAGAGAAAAACATGAAGTCTGATGTGATTTTGAGAAAAATTTATATAAATTTGATCATCTGATTTCTGAAAGGTTAAAACAGATAAAGCACTACATATATAAAATATAGACACATATATTTATATGGACATAAAAAAGGAGAAAGCACTATATGTACACTGTATATATGTATATATAAAAGAGAAAATACTATATATACATTCATATACCTATATAGTGTTTTTAAACCTCTTAAGTTTATAAATGCATATTATATAAATATATGTATATATTCATTTAACTTTATAAATGCACATGTATATATATTTGTGCATGTGTATACGTGTATATATTTATAAATGTGTATATACATATATATTTGTACATATATATGTGTATATATAATGGTTTATAATCACTATATATACATATGCATTTATAAATTTAAATGGTTCTCAGAGGGTTACCAAACATGTATATGATTCTGAAAATAGTTGTAATTTTAACCATTCAATATATATTAAGAGGGCCAGAGAGATAATGCAAAGGTTGAAGCAGCACTTGCCTTGCACCCTTGGCATTGTTTATGGTCCCCTGAGCACTGCATGGAGCGTTTCCTGACCACTGGAACAGTAAGCCCTGAAGAACACTGGATGTTGGCCCCAGAACAAAATAAATGACAGATAAATGATAAAACAAAATTTTGTTAATATTGCTATTTCAAGTACAAGATTAGAGGAAGAGAACCTTTGCTTCGTTTTAGTATTGGGAACAGGAATGGAAAACAGAAGCTTTTGGAAGCTATTGCCTTGCCTAAGTTTTTTTGCTAATGTTTTGCTATTGGCCAAGTTTCTTTCTTTCTTTAAAGCTTATTTTATCGTGCACAAAACTGGGGCAACAGCTCTTAGTATATTTTGCTGCTATGACAAGTAGTAAGTATAAAAACGGTATGATTGTGTCTGTCATATAATAAGATCCAAAGCATGTTTTATAATAAATATCACCCTCCTCTTGGTAGTTCAATCAAGTTACATTATTCTGACTTGACATGTTCTTATAAAATTTCAATTCTTGGTAATACTCCAATTTTCATTATTCCATTGGAAGAGTGTGAAATCTGAACTCTAAGACTCTCCAAGCTGGCCTTCTTAAGGTGCCTTGCTTTCGTATGCTAATGATTATACTTGAAAAACAAGGAAGGCCCTGGAGACCAAGAAGCATTTGCCCTTCCTTTGATCTTTTGCCCTTTTCCAGAGGAAGCAATTCCAACTCCCTAAATCTTTGTCCTTTACCTCATCTAAGTAATTATCGATCCTGTTTTCAAAATAACCTAGAAGAATAAAGTATGTGGGAGTGAGGGGGGAGGGAATAGGTATCTACTTGATAGAGGTTTATTTGTTAACATGACTTCTAGATGAGAATTTCATCTTGGACAGTAAAGATGAATTTCTTCTCATCATTTGAAGAACTTTATTGTCTCTTTGATGTTCCAAAGTCCCTCCACAAGGGAAATAAATCCTTCATGCCATTTGTTTAAATTTTCAGACTTGTAAAAATCCATCATTAAATTTTAACTTGTTCTACTAGTAAAATGATGTGGATTGAGTGGTTGAATTTGTGTGTGTGTGTGTGTTTGTGTGTAATTTTAAGTAATCTTATTTTGGCAAATAATGTATTTGTGAAAGAAGCACTGTCTGTAACACTGTCCTGTTGTTCATAGATTTGCTTGAGCTGGCACCAGTAACGTCTCCATTTGTCCCTGTCACGTGCTAGTGTAGCCCAATGGTATTTGCTCGCTCCAGGGACACAAAGAACCTCAAACAGTTCGTTCAGGGTTTTGATGAAGAAGACTGACCATCTTGTAGGTAGGTGGCCACACGGTCTTTTGACATCCCTTGAAATCTTAGTCCAGCGGTCGTCTCTGAAAATTGCATTACGTGTCTGGCCCATCTAATTTTTGACACTTTGGCAAAGAGACAGCGTCCCTGATTCTTGATAATCAACGAAGGTCTGAACTCCGCATTCCTTCTCTCATTTGAGCGAAATGTGATATTCCAAGCACAGCTCTTTTGATTCCTCTTTGGGATACCCAAATAGCATTCTGTCCTATTTGCATAGGGCCAGGTCTCTGAGGGGTATGTTAGTGCAGGAAGAACAGGGGAGTCAAAAAAATGTGCACAGTAACACAGTAACACACAAATATGTGTTATTGTTTTTGGTGTATAGAATTCGCAGGGTAGCTTGCCAGGCTCTGCCGTGCCGGTGGGGTGCTCTCCATAGTTGCCGGGCTCTCCGAGAGGGGCGAATGAATTGAACCTGGGTCAGAAGCATGCAAGACAATAGCCCTACCCACTGTGCCCCCACATGAGCTTGGCCCAGCTGGGCATCTCGGGGATGGTGATGGGTGGGTGGACTGGGGTCAGCACCTCAGAACAGCCCCCTCGAAGAGCCCTGCCTTCCTGCCTCTCCCCCAGAGGAGACGGGGGCTATGGGATCTTGGCCACATGGAGTGGCTGGGACATGGTGAATACAAAAATCCCAAATGGCATGGACATGCCCCTTCCCCCATGAATTGTGAATACACCCAGGGATGGACACAGGCAGGTGTGGGAAGGGAAAGAGCACACGGAGAAGGCACTGCCCTTGTTCAGCACTGACCCTCTGCCCTAGCAGAGCTGGAAGCAAGTGGAAGGAAGTGCTTCTTGCGGTCAGGGGTCAGTGGTAGATTCCCTGTTAGAAAAGGAGGCCAACACCCCTGGTTTCCTGACCACACACCCCTCTGACCACACACTCCTTGTCACAGCCACCCGCCGAATCCCCCACTGCAGGGTCTGGAGAAGAACATGGTGACCCCGGAGGAGAACCCCAGGTGAAAGAACACAAGCACAAATTCTTTAGAGGTTAGAAAGCCAAGAACACCCATAAAGAAAGGAATCACATATTCAGGTTAAGATGCAGGTGACTCACAAGATGGAAAACGCCTCTTAATACGATATTAATTGATTGTCTGAGGGGGGGCAGGGGAAACCAACAACAAAGGGTTAAGGGAGTGATCATGTCCACTCAGTAAAAGAAAAAAGAATAAAAGTTTCTCATAAAGGATGTGAAGATAGTTCAAAGTGCTGCAGAGAAGGTCCTTAGTTCAGCCCATGGAACATATCACTCTCCAAGATCTATTGGGACATCGTTGGCGGTTTTCTGCATTGCTGGAATGGAACAGCCCTGCATAACAAGGCTGAGCTCTGAACCATCAAGCCCACACACCTCCATCAACTGTACACATATTACTGAGATTGTCTCCCCCTTCTCTATACCCCAGCTTCTTCTCAGGCAATTCTTGGGATCCCCCCCATACCCATCCGCTCTACTCCCTCCCCCACCCCCACCACACCACACACATTCACATGACAGTCCTGCAAATCTTGTGGGACTGGGATGAACCATCACTCATAATAATCCATTTGCGAAAAGCACATGATTTAGAAACAATCAGTTTTTCACAAGTTTCTTTTCAAGATTGAGAGACATAGAAGTAGATCAGATAGATACACAAGTTGAGGACTGCCCAGTCTAACTTGGCACTACTTTACTAAAACAGGACTTCAGAATGAGAACTAGTCCAAAAGAGAGCTCAGGGTAGTCTGTCTAAAATTTGGTCTAGGAGATAGACTTCTGATAGCATTTGGGTTGGTTTCATAGTAGATATTTGAAATTCAGTAAATATCTGACACTCATAGCACATTTTATTTTAGATTTGTCACTTTTCAGTTACTGAGTAGGGTTAGTGGCCAGTGGATCACTAGAAAACAATGTTGATCTAGGAACTCACAACTCAGTTTATCTAGGAAAAGTTAGGAAGTCATAGGTATCCAATTTCTATTCCTACCATTTATTAACTCCAGAAATGGTATTGTATGCCCAAATTTTAGAATAAAATATTTAGGGCTTATTTGCTCCATGGTATGTTCTTCACTGTTACATTTATAAATTCATGTCTCTTGCTAGGCCCCCAAGTGACCTTAAACATCACTAAGATTTTCTTAACACATCATTGGCTTCCGTCATGTTTATAATGTTGGACCACTTAATGACAGGATAACTACAGAAGACATCATAAGGTCTATTATGTAATTACAACAGAGGACTCTTTCAGTTCTTTTGTGGTTTTGTTGATACTTAAAACAAGACATGTATTTCCAGAAAATAGGAAAAATAAACTAAGGAAAAAGACAACTTTGAAAAAACTCATTGCTAGAAAGCAAGGGAGCAAAGTACTTTAAAAAGTTTGCTTCAAATATTTGAAATGTTATTCTTTATTTACTATTATTATTTTTGTTTGTTGTTTGAGCCACATGTCGTCCACTTCGGAGCCTGGAGGTTGGGGGGCAGAGGGTCATGCTTAGCAGGATTTGGGGGACTGTGCTGTGGGGGGAGGGGATCGAAGGATTGAAGTCTGCCTTTTTGCACATACTTTGAGCTAGTTCTCCAGCCTCAGATATTTTTAATGTACTTTTGAACAAGCCCTCGTCCAAATCTGAGCAGTTTCAATATTACTACATTTTATGCTTTCAGAGCTTCCTCAAATTGTTCCAGTGTAAATTGGACTAATCTAGGGAAAATGCTTTTTTGTTTCTGAACTGGGTCTCCTAACCGGCTCAAAGATTGTTTTATATGCGGACTGCTACTTAAATTAAAAAATAAAAGTCTCAAGAAAATGAAACTGTACATGGAAGTATTAATATGCCACAGGGAGAATTTTTATTTTGTGGCTGAGGCAGCTCACTCTAAACTCAAGGTCTTAGCACTCCTAGGAGGCCACACAGACCCTCTGGTGGCTCTTGAAAAGGCTTTTATTTCTTCAACATATGTAAATTGCAAAGGGTGAAGTCAATATGATTTAAAGCTAATATCTCCTTAAGAGCTCAAAGGAGACAAAGGTCTTATTAAATGAAATAGTAGAGGAAATTGAAGTTCGAATATTTCAATATAATATGATCATGAAGATGGAAAATAATATTTAGTGAAATTAAAAGTTCAGGCTAAGAATGTACATCACTCTTAATCTACATCTGTTCCTTTCATTTAATTTATCTGACATGCTTCGCTCCTTTCAAGGGAATTCTCAACTGAAATCTATTGGATAAAGAATTATTGGTGAGATGGCCTTGGGGGTCACTTTAAAAATATGTTAATCAGACTTAGATGGGAATAGATTTTCAAAGAACATACAAAAAAATGTTTCATCTAGCACATTTTTGCCAAAGCTTTACATTGTCATTTGGCATAATTTAGTCATTTATAATAATAATATTTCTCATTTAATTATTTTAAATTTACTCAAATAGAAAAATCACTTCTCTTTATTATTAGTTAAGGAACCAGATATATCGATAATGATCTTGGTTGTGAATTGCACTCATTTGAAGAAGCCATTGCATTTGACCATTACGTTTTATTTTTGCATTAAGTGAGAAAATGGTTAGGTTATTTTCTTTAAGCTTAATGAAATACTATTGTTATAGTATCATTTGTAGCTCTTGTCACAAGTCTGAATTTCTCATGATTTTTAATGTGAAATCCTAAACTCTGATTCCTGTACTTGAATTACTGTATTATGTACTAAAGACTGACAGAAGCCCTTTATTTCCACTGGAGGAAATGAAGGAAAAAATATCTGCTTGTATAAACTTGCCCTCATGAACAAATATACTATAAATAAATAAACATTTCCATGCAATAGGGACAGATAGAACAGGGTAAAATTTTTAGTAATGTTTGGGAATATGTAGAATTTTCATAAACTTAACTGATCAAACTCAATGCTATAGTTTTTTAACCCATATTTAATACATGAACATGGACTGGAGTGATTGGAGTGATAGCACAGTGGGTACGGTGTTTGCCTTGCATGCAAAGGATTCTGCCATCCCTCTAAGAGAGCCCGACAAGCTACCGAGAGTACCCCACCCACACAGCAGAGCCCGGCAAGCTACCTGTGGCATATTTGATATGCCAAAAACAGTAACAAGTTTCACAATGGAGATGTTACTGGTGCCCACTTGAGCAAATCCAAGAACAACAGGACGACAGTGCTACAATGCTATTTAATACATGTGAAGATGGTAAACTAATTCTAGGACTATTGATGTTCTTGTTTTCTTTGTTTTGAGAAATAGTTCATCTATTACCCACTGTGAGTCAGTGTCAGGGCAGATGGAGTTTAGGAAACTGAACTAAAAGCTACTAGCTAAAGTTCTTGTCTTCCTGCAACTAATAACCTAGAATTGGAAAAGGCATAAATAAAGATGTGATTACAAAGTATGAAATAAAAAGAAAGCATCTGGGACTCAAATACATGTGATGAAAGGGTGAAATTTACCCTGGGGAAATCAGGAAAGTCTTCCTTGAGACAGTGACTTTTTAAGATGAGCCCAGAGGGCTAAGTGGGAACTTTCAAACACTTATTCTTCAAGATGAATCTTTAGAGACCCACTGCAAATCTCTTAGAGGGAAAGACATGTGCACAAATGATTACACTGCCTTACGGGGAATACCAAAATTGAGTATGTTATAAAAAACAAACGATGTGTGATGAAGATGTTTTATTATTATAAAAGGGGAATAAAGATATCCCTTTCCAAAAATATTCACTTTTTTCACAATCATATAAAAATACCTCTCTTATTTTCAAGATCATGGTAGTTTGTCCAACTTGGGCAATATCTGAAGCCCCAGATTGGAATTTAAATGCAAAAAGAGGCATGATTATTATAACATTCTTTTGTGAGGATGCACATTATTTTTCTGAAAGACTCTGATTAAAAATGCTACTATACTACTATCTACCAGAGATATTTAAGAACCTTCAAAAATATTAAATAAATTGACATGTTAAATTGGAAATCGCCATTATAAGTCCGCTAAATATTAAATGTGCATTCCAAGTAAAGATGTTCTAACGGATTTATTTCTGGCCAAAACTGAGTAATTCTAACAATCTTATTATGAGAAGAAAGAGTTTGAGTTCTTTGAAAAGTGAGTACATGCTTTTTTGCATTTTAAAATAAATTTTGTTTGAAAAGAATTTTAAATTTTAAATATTTACAAAATAAACATAGTTTCCATTGGTAGATCATACACTGGATGTCTACAAAAGCTGCATATGTTATTATGTATAAGTATATTTTAATTACATATTTAAGTTTCCAGAAAAATATTTTTTTAGGTAACATTCTTTGATCTACAATAGATTGTATTTTAGAGACATGAACTTATAAATCCAACATTCCATTTTAAACCTGAGCATATAACTCAGCCGTGTTTGTGGGCATGCCTGAGATTATTCTGTTAGTTGACCGTCCAATCAATAAAAGAATTTGGACCTCCTGCCTGTCAACCATATGCCTTTGCTGTTGCCCACAGGCAGCTCTGGGTCCTGTTCCCTTTATGAGTTGGTCCATATGTCTTTGGAAATAGCTATTGGTAGGGATAAGGAAGGGGGAGTTGCTGAATTTCCCATCCATTTCAGCACTGCGAAATCAAGCAGCATTGATTCTTACTCAATGGAACATGGAGCAAACATTCACATATACATGCACGTAGAAAATAATAAAGATACGGTAACTTTTAGAATCTACCAAAATACTATAAAAAGATTGACAATATTCTCTAGTCTTTAGTCTGTCAAACTTGACAAGAAACTCAGACAATTTAGATAAACATCATGGTTCTAGAAGATTGAAAATCTGCTTTCACAACAGGAGGTGCAGTGTTGCTCGGAATTTAACATGCAAGTGGATGAATATATTTAAGCTGTCAAAGGCAATCCTGTCTTCTTTTTCAGACAAGAAATCAGGAAAAGGAACTATGCCAAGACTGAGTTCAGGTAAAAGGTAGATTGAAACAAAAGCTCCCTAATGTGCCCCAAACTTACATGATTTGGGGAGATATGCATTGGCTAAATTTCTAAATTGCCCATAATGTTTGATTGCTCTCTCTCTCTCTCTCTCTCTCTCTCTCTCTCTCTGTGTCTCTCCTCTATCTTTCTCTTTCTCTCTGTCTCTCTCTGTCTCTCTCTCTAGTTTTCTGTTCTATAACATAAAATTACATTAAAAAATTTATCTCCTTGAACAAATGTAAGACTACAGCTGTGTCTTTTCCTTGAAGTCCTGCCTCTGAATATACAGCTTCTGCCTCTTCTCTGCATCTAGAGTTGATTCATTTCATTCAGCCAGTTCTCGCTCTGTAATTCATCCAGAAGACGTTTCAAAGCAGTGATGAAGGCGAACTCATAAGTTAGGCTATCTGCTTTTGAATGCTAATTGTGCATAAATGGTGTATTCCTGTGTACCTCAGTATTTTGCATTATAAAAGTATAATTGAATTTATTGCTGAAATGCACATTTTAGTCTTACATGCATTTACAGTTAAACATTATGCCAAATGGTGGCTATTCAGCATAATTAAATGACAATAAATATCACTTTTTTTTTGCTTTTTTTATAATCTTGATGTACTCCAAACACTTATCCGGTTTGACTTATTTTTGTTCATTATGCATTATAAGACTCCAGTGGTTCCAAACCTCTTCTCACAAATCTGCACATTTTATCCCTGTCTAGGCAGTAAAATTTCATTTACACATACAAAAAATATGTTTGTACTTCATGGCTCTCGGTTGATATCTGAAAATAGACTTATTTTGGATCAGAGGTCTACATAAAATCTTCAAATAATGTTGACTGGCAAAACATAATGACTGCTACTGACTTTCTTTTCAAGTATTAGCTTTAAGACAATACTCACTGGACTCCTTCCTAAGTCAGTGTGCTAACATGAGCTCATTGCA
Organism: Sorex araneus; assembly: GCF_027595985.1. Classification (NCBI taxonomy): domain Eukaryota; kingdom Metazoa; phylum Chordata; class Mammalia; order Eulipotyphla; family Soricidae; genus Sorex; species Sorex araneus. The sequence goes on from NC_073309.1 coordinate 16,688,911, forward strand.
TGTAAATGGGAAGGCAGTACATGCAGTTTCATATAAAGAGGTACTTTTTCTTATATTACAAAGCCATTCCTCTCCATGGTTTATAAAAATCAACAATTTAATAAAAAAGTGTGAACTCAGACTGAATTGTAGAATAAATGATATAAAAATATAAAGAATAAGAAGCAGGAGAGATACTACAAGGGATAAGGCACTCACCTTTCTAGCAGTCTACTCAGTTTGATCCTTGACTTATGCTCTCCCAAGCAATACCCTGTGAGCCACAAACAACCAAAGGGGGGGGGGGAAACAGAATGTACAGATGAATTATAAGGCTTTTCAATCAAATTAGTTTCATAGTCAGATATTAAAAAATAGATAAGTAAAAGAGAAAGAAAAACTGGGAAAGACAGAAAGAAAACAAAGAAAAAATAAATTTATATCTAAGGGAAATTCAAAAAGCCAAAGCAAAGGGAAGATTCACTCAGAGCTGGGAGAGAATCAGGAACCGGGATGATTCAGGGGTTAAGGATGAGAACACCAGAGGCAATCTCACTAGGGTCCACTTGGGCTAACGCAGCTCACAAAGCAAGAGTTGCCTTCTCTGTTCAAGGCTCACATTGACAGGAGGAAGAATCTGCTTTGTCTATTGCTGGTCCAGTGCAAAGTATCATGAAGGGAAGTCTAGGCATCTTGATTGCTTTTCTCACAAAGGCCATAAGCAAAATGATGGGAATGTGTAGAGTTGAAGAAAGTGTACTCCAACCAGAGATGCTGACATAAGGAGATAAATGTGTGCTTAGACCAGCCAAAGTAACAGATTAGCACAATGACATTCACATGGGGGTCACGCATTCTGGGAAGTTTCATCACTGATAGTAGTTTCACTGGATCAGTCAGGGGAATATTACACTGGCAAAGTTAAAAGTTGTGTTTGAAAGCAAAGGTGGAATTGAGTCCAATATCAAATCAAAATGAATTCTACAGTGTCATTATCTTCCGAATCCAAATGTCCTATTTTAATATGTATACCCAACACAACAGAAATATTTCCCAAATCCCTTCTCTGATTGTGAGTTAGAGCTGCAGTGAGCCTCACCTCTGGCATCCCCCATCTGTTCAGCGTCCTGGACCAGCTGACCTCCCAATGCACCATCTCTTGTTCTCTTGCCTGCCACACTTTTTAAGTGCGTGCTGTATATTTTTGGTTTAGACAACATATCCCTTCTTTATGATTTAAAAACTTTGCATGTGACTCAACAATCACTCTGACAAGACACAGATATAGAACGGTGGTCAGAATTTAATCTTCATTTTAATATAATCATCATGAGTCATTCATTAAGTGGTTCAGCATTTCATTTTTATATGGTCTCTCAAGGCCTAAGAAGTCAATAACATGTCATCTACCTTGATGAGGTGTTTTTTTTTTAATTTTTATAGTTTATTTTCTTCTTTCCAAAAGCTAATAGAGTTAATATTTTGAATATAATTGGAAGGGAGTAATTGGAGTTTTGATAGTTAATACTTTCTCCAGTAATACCTAATGCCCTTGGGAAGAAAAGAAGTAGGAACACACAAATGTTTTTTATGTAATTGTCAGCCAGCTAGGTAGAATAGGACCAAATACCCCTCCCCACTTCTCTCTCTGTCTCTCTCTGTCTCTCTGTCTGTCTGTCTGTCTGTCTGTCTCTCTCTCTCTCTCTCTCTGTCTCTGTCACACACACACAGACTGTGGAAGACAGAACTCAATTTTTGAGACAAACTAGTTCTTAAGTTCTAGTCATGCAGTTTAAACTTCATGACTAAAATCTTATTTTTTTTTCTGTGAATAAAGTTATCATAATTAAAGCTTTTCTAGTTACCTTAAGGTAATAATCGATCAATGAGAATTACAATATTTTTAGAATTGGGAGCAATTAGCTTTATTCATCTATATGTGGGTAGGTGCCACCACCTACTCAATATTAAAAAAAAAAATGATCTTCATTAAAAAAAAAAAACAGTTCAATGATCTAACAATACCTCCCTCACTGCCAAGAAAAATGATCCAAACCCAAAGACACATACACTGTGAATTACTGAGCATATATTATTAGTTATTAATTTAGTAATAATGAGTTTGAGCATGTGGTAGGTGAACTTCTTTCATCAAAGGAATTTTTACTTAGATATGTTTTTTGAATTTTAATTACAAAAATTTTGTTGAAAATGATTTCTTCATAGCTTCAGTATATATTTCTTCCTCCATTCCAACTTCTGCTCAAAAAGCTAAAATCTAACTTACTGTATGAGATATCCTTTATCTTAAATTGCTGACAATTTTATTATGTTGTTTCTAAAGACTGTTGTAATTTGTGATTTTTTTCTTTTTTTTTTGCTTTTTGGGCCACACCCAGCAACACACAGGGGTTATTCCTCGCTCTGCACTCAGAAATTACCCCTGGCGGTGCTCAGGAGACCATATGGGATGCTGGGAATCGAACCCGGGTCTGCCGAGTGCAAGGCAAATGCCCTACTCGCTGTGCTATTGCACCAGCCCCAGTAATTTGTGATTTTTTAAAAGAATTTTGAGAATGAATATAAAGATCATGAATAAATAAATGCAGAACTGAAAATTATAGGAATTTGAATGTGATCTTATTTTAGAGACCGAACCAATTTATGCAAGCCAAGAACTTAATGCTCCAAACATAAATTTAACTGGATAATTTTTCATGGAAGTGATAGTGCTATGAATACTCATGAAGTAAGTCCTAGCAATAACAGGAGTTTAAGGATTTGTTAGAGCAGTACCCATATTTTCAGAAAACAAGCCCTAATTAAGGACAAATAGATAGATGAACAGATATGCATTCTTAATTAAAACACCACACCATATTCAAATCCATTTACTTTTCTTGTGAAGTTGAGGATGACTTAATCACTCAGCATTAATTTAATTTATAAACTGTGATAGTATCTATGTAATGTAGCTATTATAATTAAATGCAATTATGCACCAGTGGATAATACATGCAAAGATGGTATATAATGGTATTGAGCTCATCTTTTTTTCCTTGAATTCCAATGACATAGAGTACTGGCTGGAAAGATCAGTGGGAGGCAAAAATAAAGTTCTAGAGTTCCAGACCAAGTGACCTGTTATTAGGGACCCGATTCAAGTTTTTACTTAACACATATGTGGGTTGTGTCTGCTAAGGGTTATTAATGCAGACACTCTCTCAAAACCCACTTTCCCAATCTTCAATCTCTATTTTCTTTTCTTTTTTTTTCCCTTCCCCGCCTTTTTTCGTTCAGTTTTTATTGAAAGAGATTTAGGTGTAAAGGGAGTGGGAAAGAAGCATGTTCAGGAGAAAACAAGGGCTTGGCGGGGGATGGGTTGATGGTGGATGTAGAATCCATTTTTTTTTAATTTTTAATGAGTTGTTGCTTCTATAACAAACGTGTCTTTAGCAGCTAGGGGCAGTTTGTCAAGCATTATGTACTAAGTTTTCCTGAAGATTCAAACAAGCAATATAATCTACTTTCATGCAACTTTTGCTCTTACTTTAATGAAAACAGCATAAATTAACAGAAAGAATAGACAATCAACATAAGAAACTTTTAACATTTAATGATTTTTTTTAAGTTTTCATGACTCATCACTTTTTATTTTAATTGAATCATGGTGAGCTACACTTACAAGGCTTTCATGTTTGAGTTTCAGTCATACAATAACCGAACATGCGTTCCTTCCACCACTGTACAGTTTCCACCACTAATGTCCCCAGTATCTCTAACCCCCATCACCCCACCCCTCCCCCTGCCTCTGTGGCAGACAATTTTCCTCTAACTCTCCACTTATAGGCAATTTAAATTTTTAACGATTCTCTAATACAAGCTAGGTGGTATCAAAATAGTCAAATACATATATTGTGGATGGAATTGTAAATAGGTTAAGTCCTTGAAACAATGATTGGATAAACCAGGTTCAATAATTTATTGTTATTTGAATAAATCAATGTACTTTGGGAAGCATTTAAAAGGTGCATATTAAGAAATGCTTAAAAATTATTTATATATTTTATTAATGACAAAAGAAGCATGATATATACATATGCATCACATATTAAATGCCCTTCCATCATTATATGTCATATGGTAATCATTGACAAAATTATTATTCAGTGTTATTGCAGTAATTATGTTTGAGATACATTATGACACAATTTGTATCTCTTGGGTCTCTAGGGTTTGGAGAGATAGTACAGTGGATAGATTCTTGCACACAGCCAACTTGGGTTCAATCCCTGGTACCACATACAGTTTCCTGAGCCCCACCAGGACTAATCCCAAAGCATAGAGACTGGAGTAAGCCCTAAACACTGCAGGAAATAGCCCCAAATACTCCCCCAAATTGTTGCATGTCTAATTTTTTTTTGTAACTTGATGTTCCAAGTCAATTTGAAATTAAATTGGAATTCTTTAATATGATATTTATAAATCCTTTAAGCTATATGTAGACACAAGTGTGCATAAAATTAACTATATAATGTCCCTTCCCATAGCATCTATTTGTACATCTAAATTTTTGTTTATTATTGTAAGTATGTTTTCTAGTTTCTTTTAAGAGCATAAGTTATATAAATGCTATAGTATTGGTTATGCATTTAAATTTTTTTATCAGATCTGCACAAAATGTCAAAGAGATAGACTATATGCAAGATATGATACAACTAAAAACCAAGCTCCAAATTTAATGAACTCTTTCAAGGTCCCCAGCAGAGAACAAACATTGGTTGGTTTCCATTAGATTCCCTTAATGGCAACCGTTTAAGTCTACTTTTTTGTCAAATTTAGTTTAACAAAAAATATCCCAAATGCATTTTATTTGTGTAAAAAATATAGGTTTGTGCTAGATAAACCATAAAATCTTGAAAAAAAGAAACTAGTAATTCATTAACCGATGTACATTCAGCGGCATTAGATATTTTATGCTCTGAAAGTTTTTTACTGTGATGTAGGGAGTTCAAGTGTTTATTAATAACGATGAGATGAATAATCCCTTACATTAATACCATGCTTTACAGATTACAAGGCACTGTAACATTTTTTACTTCCTTTAATTCTCTCAAACACCTTGTAAAGGAGTTAGGATGAATTTAATTACTTCTATTATATCTGGAAGGAAATTGAAGTTCAGCAGTTTAATGCTAAAATTTTCACAAAAACTGGAGTTGTGACTTATCTTGAGCTGTGAGCATAGAACATTCTTTTTTCTATTACAGTAGTTCTCAGACACAAACCTTTATCAAGGCAAGATAATATAATCTCAATATGATTTATTTCTGTAATACTGTCACTGTTATCTTGTTGCTCATTGATTTGCTTGAGAGGGCACCAGTAACGTCTCCATTGTGAGACTTGTTGTTACCATTTTTTGCATACTGAATATGCCACAGGTAGCTTGCCAGGTTCTGCTGTGCGGGGGCGATGCTCTCGGTATCTTGCAGGGCTCTCCCAGAGGGATGGAGGAATCAAACCTGGGTCGGCTGTGGGCAAGGCAAATGCCCTGCCTGATGTGCTATCAAGCCAGTCCAATTCAAGTAAACTAGAAACTATAAACTCCTTAAACATAGAGTTTGTATAAATTGGAAAAGAAAAAATTAGACATAGATTTTTTTTAAATAAAAAATAACATCCTCATGTCCAATACAATTCAAAGTTAAGAAAAAACAGGATTACAATCTGTTGGAACTAAGTTATTGCATGTGAATAAAAGTGTTAATGCTATAATTACTTTCAATTTACATATCCTATATTACTGTGTGTGCCATGTCAAGACAGTGTACCTTAGAATAATCTTTTTTTTAAAAGCCTTGGATTTAGCCACTAGACTTTCATTCATGCTTCAGTTGCCATATTTTCACCACTAATGTATTATGTTTACTTCTGTGCTTTGTGTATTACAAAATCAGTACAGTTTGGAATAAGTATGATTATAAATCCAAATGAAAACATAAGCCTTAATTTCTGGAAACAGAACTCAGCCTGTAATGGTCATTCATAGGACAAAGATTGCTTTTGTAGTTTATCTGATTACAATCAGAGTGATTAAAACAAAAAAAAATTCTTTTTTCAAACCTTGATTTGCTTGGGTTTGTAAGCAAGTGAGAGTAGTGCACTCTGAGAACCAGCTGGTAGGGCATTTGCCTTGCACATGGCAGACCCGAGTTCAATTCCTCCATCCCTCTCGGAGAGCCAAGCAAGCTACTGAGAGTATCCCGCCCACACAGCAGAGCCTGGCAAGCTACTTGTGGTGCATTCGATATGCCAGAAACAGTAACAAGTCTCACAATGGAGATGTTATTGGTGCCCGCTCAAGCAAATCGATGAACAACAAGATGACAGTGGTACAGTGTTGGGGCAGGACTGAGCTACCAGGGCGAGCCCATGTATACTGTACTGTACTACGGACAGGAACATAGGGACCCATGAAAATGGGAGAGATTTCTCGTGTGTCCTGACTGGTTTGGATGAAGCTGAACATTTTCCCCCTTCAAGCTGCCTTCAGAAAAATAATTTCAGTCTACTGAAAAGAGCAGTTTTCCTTCTCTCACAGAAGCCTGGCTGGTCTTTGACATGCAGATGGTGTTAGCCAGGCCTGACCTTTAATATTGTAAATTGTAGGCTCAGGCCCAGCCTAGTCTTTGGGATGTAGATTTCAGGTGCAGGGTCCAGTTTTGTCTTTGGGATGTAAATCCAAGTGCTTTTAGCCCAAGGAAGGTTTCAGTTTGGGTTTTGCATCTTCTTTCCTGAGGCCTAGATTACTGGCCTGCAGATATAAGGAAATAATGCTGCCTCAATGTTCTTCCTGTAACATCTTTTGATGCCTTTGGTGACCTCACTATTTTGCACCCTTTACAGGTACCATGATCAATAAAAGGAGGTCCAGGAGGCCCTCTGCCTTTGCTAAGAGCCAGAGCTAGCCTTAGTCCTCCAATCAAGGCATTTCTTCCGAGTTCCTATCTCAGCGCCTCCGACAGCACAATGTTCATGCAACAGAACAGTGCTACAGTTATCAAATCTTGAATCTTTTTGTTTATTTGTTTGTTTGGTTTGGGGGCCACACCTAGTGCTGCTTAGGGCTTACTCCTGGCCCTTCCCTAAGGGATCATTCCTGACAGGCTCTGGGGACCATATACAGGGTGTAGGTTATTGACCCCCAGATTAGCAACATGAATGGCAACACCCTACCCACTGTATTATATCTCTGGCCCCTGAACCTTGGAGAATATTTGCAGAATGTTTCAAAGATCATTACCTATATTTAGAAATGTTATTTTCCTTATAGAACTCTTAGTCCATATACATATTCACAATGTATTTTTTCTTCTTCTTGGACTGTGCCTCTAACATCTGAGAACAAGCAGTGACATATGTATTCCTGAAATTTACTGGAATTTGGGATTAGTTGGTGAGATGATGACATAAATCAAGGCTACTAGGGGGGCTGGGTGGGGGAGCATATACTGGAATCCAAGTTTTGACTATATCTCTTTGTATATGATTTCACTCATGCTATTCTTCATTTGAGAATAATCTGTTTCCTTGACCAAGAGTAATCTTAATTTTAGCCACACACAAAGCTCTCTTAACATTCAGGAAAAAATATAGGAAAACAAATATTGATTCCTTGCTTGTATAACACTACTTCAGTAAATAATAGAGTTTATGGTAGACCTCAAGGCAACTAGTGTATAAGACACAGGTTTCAAGTAAAGTCAAAATCAGTATTTATTAATGTTTGGAGGCTATGTTTTTTTGGAAACACTTAAATGCATAATATGTCTTGTTTTTTCTTGTTGAAATCTTTGCTTATACATTGAATGAGAATATGATGTTCTAAGAATGTTGAAAAACTGTGCCTTGAAGGATTTCCAGAACTCTGTGATAACAACACAACACTTCCTAAGTCAGGTAATAAATAAACCACTAATAAATAAACATGACACTAATAAATAAAAATCCATGCGTATACAGGGACTATTTGTATACACAAATAGATTAAGAGATAAATTGAAAAATATACAGAAGAACAATATTTCTATCCAGGACTGATAATTCTGGCCAAAATTTGGAATGTCAATGAGAACTATATGTTTGTAAGGATTTAAGACCATTAATGAAAGTTCTTAATAATTAATATTTATATCAAATTAGGGAAATGTACCCATGAAACTGAAATAGGATAGATATGCATAATAAATTGGTTTTCTGGATTATTTCATTTCAAAATGCTCAATATAAATATGTCTAATCTTACCCCACTTGTTTCTGAAATAGGAGTATGTATAATATGTATACTTTTATCTTAAATAATATTTATTGCAGGCCACTTTTATTCTGCCTATTTTCCATTCTGATCCTATCTCCACATAGTTGATTTCTTATTGATTTTACGACTCACAGTGATAACTTTTACTGACCAAGGCTTGAAATAAACCCAGAGGCCTAGAAAAATGTGGTACTCTCTGCAAACTTAGTATAGACTGAAAAATATACTTTTGTATCTTTCCAGTATTTAAATATTATATCTTTATTAATTTCATTTCTGGTTAAATTTTCATAGGCCAATTTTTCTATTACTTATGCGTGTTTCATATTTCTCCTCTCAAACTGAGCTAAGACAGTGATTTTAACATTCATTACACTGTATTGCAAGAATATTTACTATAAGTCACTTTTTCTGTTTACTTGATTTTCTGGTTTCTGATTTCAAATTCTCTTGTGCTGATTACTTTCCAAGTAAATAGTGTGCTTCTCTTAATGATATCAGAAGTCTTTTCATACAAATGGGAATTTGGGTGAGAGGTAATTACCTTTTAGGAAGAGAAAATTTTATTGTTTTATAATTGCAATTGTTGGTCCATAGTCTGAAAATCCCGATAGTAATTACTTACTGAGGTGTACTTGTCGAGGTGTACACTCTGAAATAAGTAAAATCAGGTACTCTTTTGTGCTTAAATCTTGTTTAAAACATGATTTTGGAGATGCTGGGGAGATAGGACAGTAGGTTAGGTGCTCATCTTGCAAGTAACCAACCCAGGTTCAATCCCTGGTGCCACATATGTTCCCCGGATCCCACCAGGAATGATCCCTGAGCTCAGGGCTTAGAGTATGCTCTGAAGACATCTGTTTATGACTACAAAATGAACCGTCACTGTCACTGTCACTGTCATCCCATTGCTCATCGATTTATTCAAGCGGGCACCAGTAACATCTCTCAATTTGAGATTTATTGTTACTGTTTTTGGCATATTGAACACCCCACTGGTAGCTTGCCAGGCTCTGCCTTGTGGGCGTGATACTCTCAGTAGCTTGCCGGGCTCCCCGAGAGGGCAGAGGAATCGAACACAGGTCAGCCGCATGAAAGGTGAATGCCCTACCACTGTGCTATCGCTCCAGCCCACAATATGAACTAATAATATAAAATATGTAATATAATTTTTGAAACATTCTTGGTATTCTGTAAATATTTTCATAGAAATAAGTAGCTAGTTTTTTTTTTCTACTTATTCATTTCTTCAAGCTATTTATCAAAGCTTCTTTTCTACTTAATCTTTCCATTGTTCATTTATTGTGAGTAGAAGTACTTCATTCTGAAACACTACAATACATTTTTTACTCTTTGGATAACAATGGCAGTAATAATTTTATTCGTTTCAAAGTCAAAGCATGATATGATAGTATATCCAACAGTAAGTAATATTTCTAACATCATATCAAGTTAGAGTTTTATTCTATATGATGACCTTAAAAATACCAAAGGTGAGGGAATAACTTTTTGGCTAGCTAATAGCAAATCTAACAGTGAGTAATATTTCTAACATCATATCAAGTTATAGTTTTAATCTATATAATAACCTTAAAATACCAAAGGTGAGGGCATAATTTTTAGGGGCAGACCCAGTGGTCCTCTGGTGACCCTATGAGATGCCACAGTCAAACTCAGGTTGGCCACATGTAAGAAAAGTGCCTTATTATTATACTAGCATTCTAGTCCAGTGAGGGCATTTTTATTACTTTCTTTTATCCAGGATAAAAACTCAAAAGTTTCAGATTTCTACTCCATTTGTAATTGTTACTACATTTTTATGATTATGTTTTAATTTAATTATATTGCTCTTAAAAGTAAATCAGTTGAAATAACCTCTGTCAACCCACTGGAATCTAATAGAGAAGAATGGTCTCCCAGCCTCCAGTATTCTGGAAATTGTATTATTTTCATGTCTAATATCGGCTCCACATTTGATTCTTTTTTTTATAACCATTATAAGATCTCTCTACTTAGAATGCCATTGTCTATCCACCTCAACAGGATAAGCATGCAATATTTTACGATTGTTAATATATGTAGTTTCATATTATAAAAATAACATGCATTCATTCATTATCTCTTGTCTTACCATTCTCTTATCTCATCCTCTTTAGCTTATCTTTCTTTAGTCATTTAGTTAATGGAAAGTAGATCCAGTTTATCTTTTTATGTATACATGAAAGTTTAAATGAGTTATATTTATTGAAATTAATCTTAAATCATGACTATAGAGAACTCCCAAAACAAAAAAAAACAAACAAAAGAAAAAGAATTAGGAGACAGCTCAGAGAGTTGGAGTGCATGCCTAGAATTTACAAGACTTCAGGCCAGATCCTCTAGTTTGAAATGACTCCTTGAGACCATTGGGTATAGCCCTAGTAGCCACCGAGTACTGCCTGTACCTGGCCCAGATAACCCCGAGCTCACCAGTTCAAAGCAGCGTTAACTGGCTCATATAATCAGGGGTTAGACCCGGTGCTACTTTGTCAGGTATAGTCTGGAGTGACCTCTGAGCTCCAGACAGCTGGGGAAGGAGTCTATTTTCTTCTCCTCTCACCCTGCAAAAAAAAAATAAAGTTACTAGGCCATATTCAGTTATTTCTTTTTGTCCTGTTGTGTGTAGTCCAAATCAACATAGGAGAGATTTAAATTGATATTTATTTTTGTTGATTCCGTTCTGTATATTAGTTAAATCTGGCAAGAGCTCTTATTTGAAAAAGACATAAAATATCAAAATGATAGCAGCAACTTACATTCTTTACTCCAAGAACTTACATTCTTTACTTGAAAGTACTTTCAAGTTAGTTATGGATGTTTGATAGTTTAATCTAAAAATTGTAATATGAAAGTAATACCAAAAGACATTGTACCGTAGATAGCATCAGAATCCCATTAAGCCTCAAAAGGATAATCATATAAGATGTTCAACCATGGGTCATAGAGTGTAATGTGAAGGAATTTAATCTTATTATTGGATGGAGACTTCCAATATTCACTATCTTATAAGAAAGGAAAAGATTGAACAGAAGAAATTAATGATGAACCAAAAATTTCATTGATGTTCTATCTGTATTGATATTTAGATCACTTATATTCAAAAAGAGAAAGCTAAAATAAGGACTAGATACAGAGACAGGGAGATATGAAGATTCCGAAAGTTCTGACACGCCTGGCTTTGCTTAGAGCTCATTCCTGGCTCTGTACTCAGGTATCACTCTTGGCAGGGATTGGGGGTCCATATGCTTTACAGAGATAAATCCCTGGTTGGCTGGATTCAAAGCAAGCCCCTTACACACTGCACAATCTCTCTGAGCTAATATTAAGATTCTGTTTTTACTAAATACTTATAAATAATTTTACTAGATACTTGAGTCTGCTGTTGAGTGTAACTGTAATCTTGAAGTTAGAGAATTGTAGTGCTAATCTCTTTTCTGTATGACATCTTTCCATTTCATTTGTACCAATTGATTGACCATCTTTAATTTCTTTTACATCCTGTTTTCTCATGATTAAATTATGAAAGAACATAGTGTAGACTAATGCTGTCAGAAATCAATCAATGTATCTGTGACCTATTTATCTCTGTATCTAATAACGAACCCTCAGTATTTTGTCTGAAACACCAAAAACAGTCTCTCTACTTCATGTAGTTCTACTCTGCCTTTTTAACACCAGAGAGTGACAATCTCTTCTGAATATTAAAGAACAAGGATTCATTTCCTATTCTTTTCTTAAACCAAATTGTATCTGAGATAATGATTAAATCATCAAGTGTTTTTAGTCTATTAAAATTTCCTGATCCAATTATTTACCTAATTACGAATTACTGAAGTCAGCCACACTTAGGATGTTGGGTACTTGTTGGAAATATCTTTAGTTATTAGTTTTCTATTCCACCCCAACTCATATTTAACATCAAATAGAAATGATTCACTTAGTGTAGCTCATATCTGAGTCAGTTCTTCTAAAGGCTGATTAGTATAAAATTCAGAGCTATTAATATATTCCAACTCTAGACCTACAAATTCTGTCTACCACAGGCAGAATCTAGATGATCATTTCTATTGTTACATTTTATTGTTACAATGTAACAATAAAAATGATAATCTAGATTAAATATGAGGCTAGTATCTATAACTATAGATTCCTGGCAGCTGTGAGGATTTCTTGTGAGGATCACCTTGTAAGGATTTCTCCATGGGACCAATGGGATGGAGAGAGTCTAGTTCCAGTACTCTCTTTCTCTCTCTTTCTCTCCCTCTCTCCCTCCCTCCCTCCCTACTTCCTTCCCTCCCTCCCACCATTTTCCTCTCTCTCTTGAAGGGGCTAGAGATGCTGACTCTGCTAGTAAATCCTCCTGAATCTCACCTGACAGCATTCTTTCCAAGGTCTTGATTCACCCTCTGAGTTCACTTAGCACTAAAGTGGATATTGAAGCTTTCCAACAAACAATAACCATAGCAATGGTTAATTCCATAAAACTGTAATTAATTTTTATAAATTTTTATTCCATCCTAAGTTATATTTTATGATGTTTAACAGTTATACCCTTTCCAAAAACAAATTTCAAACTATGAGTTCAAGGTGGGAAAGCAGTGAAGTATAGGTCCCTATATTCTTGGCTTTGCAAGTCATTATGTTACAACTAAGTATAGGATATAAAAGTGTACTGTTTTATGGCAATACATAAGAATAGTGGCTGACATAAAGTGAGTATTTCAGGTATTTCAGAATGGTTTTCTTGAGAATATGATACTTTATCTTGCATCCCCCAGATGAGGAATTCACTAGGCAGAGAAGGGTCAGGCAATATAAAGAAATGTGTCAGAGAAATGATGTTTTATAAAACTTGTAAAACAGCTTAGAAATCCTATGCCAGTTATTAGAACTAAAAGTCTTATGTGTGGGAGATGAGGAGGTTGTTAAAACTGAAGTTCAAGGGTATAATCAAGAGATAGTTCAGTTATTATGTAAGAAGCAGCAGGAAGACCCTGAATGGTTTTGTACATAGATGTGGAACATTGAAATTACAATTTGATTGGAACATTGTTTGGGAAAGTGTAGAGTAGTTTGGGAGTGAAATGCAAGGAGGCAAGTTAGAAATGGATAATGCAGATATCACTGTCACTGTCACTGTTATCCCGTTATTCATTGATTTGCTCTAGCGGGTACCAGTAACATCTCCAAGTGAGACTTGTTAACTGTTTTTTGGCGTATCTAATATGACAGGGGAATTTTGCCAGGCGGGATACTTTTGGTAGCTTGCCAGGCTCTCCAAGAGGGAAGGAGAAATCCAACCCGGGTGCATGCAAAGCAAACGCCCTACCAGCTGTGCTATCGCTCCTGCCCAACACAGATATACAGAAAAGAATTAATCTATATTAGAGAGATAAGGAGACAAGAAAAATTGAAGAAATGACATAAGCAAATAAACATTCCAGATCATTGCATTCATTTTAATGAACTTGGAAACTCTTTGTTGGCGGTGGTAGAGGGCTATGTATCACTTCTTTGAGCACATAAGAGTCACTTCCTGTGGTACTTTACCTAAATATGTAGGCCTGGCAGTTCAGTACAAGGCTGTGTAACCCAGTGATTCTGGTGGCCACCAGTGCCCCAATCTCTGAGTGACCATGCAGGGTGTGGGTAAAACTCGGGGTCTCTGCATGTCGGACACAGGTGCTGTCCATTAGATATTTTCATGACCCTGAAAGAAATTTGTCTGGGCTAATGATTTTACCTATGGAACCAAAATGTTATGCATACATTTATCAAGCCGGTGACAGTAATATATGAATGTTTTTGTTTTGTTTTTCCGAGCTTGCCCTAGACTTTGAAAACCTTTGGAAAACATGTAGACCATCCTAACAGTCTGCAAGAACGTAGACATGAACATTTTGTAGTGTGTGTCACATAAATAAGTTAATGACACCTCTAGTTGATGAATCAGGCATGCCACATGTCAGCTTCTGTCAACAGCAGAAAAGATTATTGCCTCTTCCCTCTCTGCTTAAACAAGCTTAATTTGAATGGAATTTTAAAAGCACAAAGATAAGTTACCTTGACTGAAAACTATAATTGAATTGTTCCTATAAGTAATTAAGGCAATGGGAAGCAAAGGGAAATGACTACAGAATTTCATAAGCATTTTTCATGAAATGGAGGTTTATTCTTGTGCCTTCTGATTGGTAACAATTGTTAAACTAAATCAGTTTTCTGCTCTGTTACAGGCACTGGGTTAATGTATGTACATTAACTTAATTTAATGCTCAGAAGAACAATCCAGTGAGGTAATTTTCAAAACGACTTTATTCAGATGGAAAAGAATGAAGTTAAATGATTTCCTTAAGTCTGAAAGTTTGTGGATGGTAAAGGCAGCCTTTAAATGCAATCCAATTCTATAGCCCCTATTTTGACAATCATACAGTACTGTTTTCTACTCTGTGATTCATGGGCTTTTGGCAACTGCCAGTGTGGAAATGAGCAATTTTCACGAAGGGATGTAAACTATGCATTTGTGGCATTGCTTCCCTCATTCAACAGAAAATGTTCTTTTCTTCTCTTTCTTGCTTTTTTTAAAGTAGTGATTGTGACAAGCATAAAGTTTTCCACTGTCTGCCTTGCAGACAACTAGAAAAGATAGGAAAGTGAACAAGAATATTTAATCAAATTTAAAAAATTATCAGAATGGAACAAGAGTACTTTAAGTACTTTAGACATTTAGAACACAGCCAAATATCTTAATCCTTCTTTGGAGGGAAAAAAAATAATATTTAGGCATTCCTCTAGTTGAATAACCAGCAACCAGACAATGATGAAAGGAGTGGAAAAAGAAAAGTTTTTGCAGTTTTCCATGCTGTAGAACAGGTCACGTTTTCAGAAACTGTAATAAGTACAATTTTAAGGTAGGGCTATTGGAAATGAAAATATAAAGTGTTTACATAAAGAAAACCTATACAAGCTTATTGAAAACCATAAAGTCATATTAAGATTACATTTTAGTCATGGGATAGTGGAAAGCTACTGCTTAGAAAAAACTATAATTAGGAATTTAACCTGATAAAGTATTCTTAATAGATGAGACTGGGAGCCCAATTCCAAAATAGTTGACCATGTATACTGATGTGAACTGAGAGTGATAACTGGGTTAGTGAGAAAGAATGTTTGAAAAATACTTAGAGAAAAAATATTAATATTTATATGGAGAAATATATGTGGGCTGAAAAAAACCTTAAGTCTCTGTATTAGCTTAATCACTGCAGATGGAGCTGTGTCCTGAAATTCACTGTGTATCATTGTCATCCTGTTGATCACCAATTTGCTCGAGCAGGCACCAATAACCTCTCCATTCGTCATAGCCCTGAGATTTTAGCCGCTTCTCTTTACTCGTTCTTCCTAGCGGTGCCGCATTGGAGGTTCTTTCAGGGTAAGGGGAATGAGACCCATCAATGTTACTGTATTTGGCATATCAAATACACCCGGGAGAGTTGCCAGGCTCTGCCATGTGGGCAGGATGCTCTTGGTACCTTGCCAGGTTCTCCGAGAGGGAGAACTAGGCTATAAGACAAATGCCCTGGAATTAAAACACACACACATACACACACACACACACACAAAAAAAAAAAACAGAAAAGAAAAGAAACAAACAAAAGTATTTAGGAGCTACGTTTGAGGTGCTAACCTAATATGTGACCGAGTGACAGATCCTAACTTGACTTGAGCAAGTACGCTTGGAGGAAAAGTGTAGCTGCTGGTAATAATTTTTTTCCATTGTTTGCTTCAAGCTTACCCATTATTCATGCACAGTTTTAAATTTCCCACGCAGTTGGGTTGGGGCCACGTAACAAATTCTGATTTATGCGCTATGCATAGAAATAGTGGTGCTCATTCTTTGACACAGACTATTTAATGAAGGCCTGCCTTTTGCCTCCCTTTTGTCTCAGCAGCTTTGGGAAGCTGTTATGTTAAATATCTATCTACTGCTACAAGTTGGAGGTAAGATGGGTACTTGGATAGGCAGTTTCAGGAGACTATATTCTGAATCAATAAAACACAAAGTGGCAATCGTACAATTAAACTTTCTGCTTTATTTATTTTAATTGTGTGGCCAACTCAATGGCCTATTGCTGGCTCTGGGATTAAGATCACCTCTGGTGCGCTCACCGGGCTACATGTTGTATCCAGAGATGGAACCTAGGCTGGTTACATGCAAGGCAAGGCAAGGGATCCTATATTATTGCACTGGCCTTAACTTTTTTGTTTTAAACCCTAGTGACTGCCCTTTTTGTTATGCAAAGTCTTTGTTATGTCCTATCCTAATAGAAACTGTAAGAAGCAAAGCAACTCAACCTGAGGTAGTTGAGGAAGCCTTAATAAATGCTGAAGCATAAAGGAACAGTGCGTACATCAAATAGGATGTGCCAAGAACAGTTACAGTCCTTTGATCTAAGAGGCATGTCATGTTCCTGTTCACAGGGTAAAGCAATAAAATAGTAGCTATCAGACCCAGCATTTTCTAAGAAGTAGGTAGTTGAAACAGTGTGTTTACTGGGGGTGTTCTCAGGATTGATACTGTTGAGGAAATAAATATAGTAGGATTGAGCAGAGGGAGCTTTGCACTGCAATGCAGTCAGGCATTTTTATGTAGTTGTTTATTTTCTATTTGATTTTTAACAGGATTCTCTGTTATTGAAATGGATTTACATGGACATCTTGACTTACAACATTGAGGGTCAGGATTTTTTGTCCAGCATGAACCAGCAAATTGCTAACCTCAGGAAGACAGGATTTCCTTGGTTCAGTGGTCCATACTCTTCTCTTGACAACAAGAAATCATTGTATTTTAGGTGCATTTTCTGGTGGGGGTGGAGTTGAGAGATAGACCATGAAATGTAACACAGGTGGCATTTCCATGAGGTTAATCGGTGTTGGTGACAAGTTCACATAATCAAGCAATTTGGTATGTCAAGACCTCCAGTTTTTGTTATTTTTGTTTATAATAGAGAGCAACCCTTCATTTTGTTTTGTTTGGGAGGGGGCTGGTGGTGCTTAGGACATATTCCTGGCTCTTAGATCAGGGATCACTCCTGGCAGGTTACCATGCAGGGTACCAAGGGTCAACTCTGGGTATGTATGTAGCATGCAAATGCTGCTACACTATTACTCTTACCCAAGAATGCAGACATTGGGATGTTGAAATTCCTCCATAGCCTCCCAGTACCTTAATATTCTGGATAAATACTTTCTAGCCAGTAGAGCCAGGCATCTGAAGAACTTCTGGATTTTTTTTTATTTAATTCTATCATACTGTTAAACACAACCTTTTGCATGTGACTTTTTTGGTGGATTAGAGGAAGTTGGCTCAGTGAGTTTTATTTAATGAAGCTTTCTTTTCGTTGCTCATTCTAACTGCTGACACAGATCACTATTCCTCTTTTCTACTCTCTCTTTAGGATAATAAATCTCTCGTTCTCTTTGAAAAAAGTATTAATATTTAATTGGGAAAAACTGTTAAAATGTTAGGAAAATATTAAACCAAGCACTGAATAATGCCCAAGAGAGCAGGCAACTTGATTTGTGCAATGAAGTTTAGTTGTTCATTTGCATTTTTTTCTAATAACAATGACCTACTAAGCAGATCTTTTTTGTGTGCCTTTTTAGAAGTAAAGTTCTACTGAGCAAGAAAATAAGCACAAAAGGGGATGTCAGTTAACATTGCCGCTGTCAAGTGCTCATTGAAACAGTGCTTATTTGAACACATGAAATCTGTTCCAAATGTATTTAGATCCTACAAAAGTAAATATGTTGCTTTTAGCAATTTTTGTTCTTCCAAGAAATATTGTATACTACATAGTTTGTACGTTTAAATCAATATTGCTATTTTATGCTTCCAGATGTGCCTGTAATTTGCTATTCAAAGGTTAATGTTATGCAAGTATTGAAGGTCAAGATTTAGTAGAATTTTAAATTATAAAATATGCGTTTTTTAACACATACTGTTGTTGAAAAAAAACAGCAAAAATATTTCCGGAGGATGGTTCAAGATTAAGGAGGATCTAGGGCTATTTTAATGTGAAAGTTGATGTATTTTATTGATTTTGAATTATTTATATTATCAAGGTTACAAGTGAGAGGAAAGAGCATGAGGCTGGTCAGTCAGTGTCCATAAATTTTATTATTTTTTGACATCTATGCAAAGATGATTCCAAAGTTTCATCAGGAGTTTATACTGTGTGCTGACGCTAATGTTTTTTAATCTCTAAAAATCCTAGGAATTGGGGATATAGCTCAGTGGTAGAAACCAGTACGTATGAGTGAGACTCTGGGTATGGTCTAACACTGCAAAAGCAAAATAAAATGAACAAACAAAAATGACTCCAGAATTAAATTAAAATACAACGGTCCCCCAACATTAGTAATATCAATGGCAACAGTGATAATAGCTAACGCTTAAGTTGTACATACCATGTCCAGGCAGTATTTTTGTGTGTTTATGCGTTTGCATATTTTTTGTCCTACAAAAAAGAAGCCGAATTTCACTTTTACTTTGTTTCACTGATGAAGAGTCTCGCGCACAGAGTATTTCCATAGGTTGCATATGGTCATCTGCCCCGTAATAGGCATTGTGGAATTTATAAGCCAGCTAGAATAACTTCAAATCAGGTATCACAAATATCACAAAGTACATTGCTTCTTAAAATACTGCTGTATATATTCTATATACATTAGTTTTACTTCTCACAGAAATGATCCTCTGTTTAGGACAACTTATTTATAGCCTTCCCTATCCCCCAAATATAGCGTGGAACTCCATTCTTCTCTCACTATCACTTGCACAGTCTTAATTGTCACTAGAGGTCAGTTAGGAACACAGAAAGCTGAAAAACTATTAGGGGTGAATTGACACAATATGAGTATCTTTGGAGCATAATTACAAGTAGTGCCAGGAATTTGCTATTTTAGCTTTCATTATAAGAAGACGATATTTTAAAATACGTACATAAAGTAAGCATGTTTTCATTTGCTACATCATTATAAATACAAATTTGGGTAAATACCTATCACTCTTAAAGTTATATTTTTTCTTTCTTAATTTAGGATATCACAGAAAAACAGAGACCTGCTACAGCTTAAATAAAACCTTGATAGATATATTACATTTTTTATCTGCCATGGTATAATAATAAAAACTTACACAAAAGAGTATTCCCATGCAAATTAAGTGGCACAAGTAAACAACACCGGATATGTGTTTTATTTTATTGAAGAACACTGTTACAAAATTGTTCACGATCAAGTTTCAGTCATACAATGTTCCAACACATCCCTCAACCAGTGCACATTTCCCTCTGCCAATCACCAATTCCCTCAGTTTACCTCCCGCCACCCCCTGCCCCCAGCACTGTCTCTGTGGCAGCTCTGTCTCTCTGTCTCTGTCTCTGTCTCTGTCTCTCTCTCTCTTTCTCTCTCCCTCTCCTCTTTCTAGCATTATTGTTTGCAATACTAATACTGAGAGGTCATCATGTTTCTTCCTTTACCTATTTTCAGCACACAATATTTTAAAACAAATATTTGAGGAAGCACACCTATATCTGAACACCTGCACTTTTTATTTTGTAAAATTGAGAAAGATAACATTAAACAAAGTCATGTTCAGAAAGGATTCACCAGAATTCAGTAAGACTAAAAAGTACCTATATTGTCTTGCTTTTGAAAGATGGAAAGCACCACAATCATAAATAATCAAAATATACTTATACTCAAGAAATATATGGATTTATAATAGATACATGAAGAGGACATTCATGATATACAATGAAGATACCTCTAGCCTTCTCGTTGCCACTTGTCTTTCAGCCATTGTTTGAAAATTAAAGCAGAGAGGAGAATGACCTGTGACTTAGAACTCACAATCAAAAGCAAGAGATTGCTTGTTGAAGAATCAGAACTCAGTGTACTTAACACCAAATCATTTAGACGTTATTGGAATTAAGTTATTCAAAGCAATCTGTTCTCTCTGTTTTTGATTATAGCTATTTCATATGGCTAAAATCATGTGAATAGGAGTTCACATTATACAAATTACTTGGATTCCTTTACATATCCTTTAAAATATTTTTTAAATAGAATTAGTGTATTCCTGATCATTCTGACACTATTGAAACAATGTACTAAGTCAAAATTAAGAAACTATTCATGAGATTTGAAGCTTGCTTGGATGGAAGATAATATCTGAATCATCACATCTTATTGTGTTCACCTCAATACACTATCATCACATTGGTAAAGGACCCTAGAGTCTCCCACATGTTAACATACATGGAGGCACATAGAGGTGGATATATATAGAACAGACTACCCACTAGTGGACCTGCATTGGTAGAGACAACTAGAAATGGGTATATTCAGGAAAGTGGAAAGAATAGTGGGATTAACATATATTCAGAACATTGCTGTTTGAGGGTGGTGGGAGAAATAGACAAAAATTCTGCAGAAGTCAGTGCAGATAGAAGTATGACTGGGGAAGGAGCAATAGAAGAGTGAGGAAGGTACTTGCCTTGCATGTGGCTGACTCAGGTTCAATCCCTGGCATCCTATCTGAGTATTGCTAGCAGTGTTCACTGAGCACACTGCCAGGAGTAAGCCCTAAGCACTTCCAGGTGTGGCCCCAAACCCAAAGTAATACAATGTGACTGGGTGGTCAGCAAACACTTAAAGTACCACTATGTTGGTCCATGAATTGAATTTGCAGAGACAGATAAATGGAGAGAATTTTGATGACATTTGTTTTGCTTCAAAAAGATAGTGTACTATTTGCATATTTTGAGAGATTATGTTGAATATTTAATTTTGTGTGTGTGTGTGTGTGTGTGTGTGTGTGTGTGTTTTGGGATTGTCAGAAATGTGCTTGTCTGAATATATCACCTTGAGTCTATAGTGCAACAAGCCCATCATTACCAGATATTTATCTGGCTTATCATCTTTGGCCACTAGAGTTTTGGATGTTATAGTCAGCTGTAATACCCTAAATCTAGGTTTGTATTTATTTCAGTATTTTTATGTCTATGCTCCTGGAAAATGTCCCAGAGGTTGTTTTTATGTTAATAACTTTATATGTGCAGGAAGGAGGAGGCAATAAAAAATTTTTTTTAAAGTACCTTCAAAGTTTTTCAGAGCTTTATGTGTTTTTAACATCATGAATCTCTAAGAGGAAAATAAAGCAAGAAGCATATCATAAAGGTAATTGTCAATGTGCATGTGTGCGTGTGTGCGTGTGTGTGTGTGTGTGTGTACATGTTCTGTGTGTGAGGTTTTGATACAGCAGTAGCATTTGATGACGTGGAATGGAGCTTTGCTAGCATTTTACTTAAGATGTTCTAAAACAGCAAATTCTCTCTTTTTTGAGAAATACTAATTTTATAGATCATATACAATTCGCTTAAGTCAACAATAAACTTGAAAAGCTGATATGTACATGCACATTCAAAAATAACTGCAAGTAAAATAAATAATTCTTAATAATCTTACAATTATAAAAACTTTTAGAAAGTTTTGCTAGCAGTGTTCACTGAGCACTTTATATGTGCAGGAAGGATCTCCATCTCTATAAAATTCTCTGTAAACTAAAACATTTCTTTCATGTCTCAATTACTTTCTCTAATACTGGAATCTACAATATGCAGAGATTCCAATATGCGTTCTAAAGTCTATCCCAATAGGACCAAATTCTCTGTATATTTTCCTTCATTCTTAACTTTAGTCTGTTTGTTTCCAAGTACCGAAGACTGTCAATTTCTCTTTATTTTAAATTTCAGACTTTAAACTGCAGAGGTTATATCTAGTTCATTATCCTGTGTGCTTTTATTTGAATTCACTTTCTTACCCCACAATGGCATCATATGCAGTGAAAACTGAAGCCTCTTTTCTACTTAAAAAAATCTAGAAATGACTCCAGTTTCCTTGTTCTATAAAATGCCGACTGCTGCTTTCATCTCAACTCTTTAGGGTACAGTGATACTCTAACTAGCCATTTTAGATGGTATCTTCTCCTAGATTTTAGTTAAGGGAGAAGAACATCTAATTCAGTCTCTGGGGCTGGGGAGGTAATACAGTGGGCCATGTGCTCGCCTGCATCTGACCTGCATTTGGTCCTCAGCATCCCAATATAGTGTCCTTAAAGCTGGCCAGAGTGATCCCTGAGCACAGAGCCAGAAGTAAGCTTTGAGCCTCACCATAGAAGCCCCCAAACAATCAAACAACAAATTAAATCTCAGCAAAGATGACAGATATACATGCATCTTTTCAGATTAGTCCCCAGCATCACATGTCATCCTCTGAGCACTGCTGGGAGTGGTCCATTAGCACAGAGTCGGAGTAAGCCATGAGCACAGCCAGGTATGGCCCCAAATCAAACCAAACAAGAAATTCTGTAGCACATAAAATGAAACATAAATGTGATACAAATTAAAAGTTATACTCATTGGAAAAATTCTTCATTGAAGAAACGTGCTTTCCTCCTTTCCTTCATCTCTCTTTCCCCTCTATCTCTTGGTCTTTCTGTCACTGCCTCTCTCCTCTCTGTAGAAATTCCTATACGGAAATTATTGTCATATTCTCTTTATTCTAATTTCATTTTACTGCAAAGAGACTTTGATATTAAAAAATTAAAAACCTCAAGGGAAGTCACTGTACTTTTGAGCAGAGTAAAGTGAAAACTCAAGGGGCTACTCTAAAAGATATCATCACTGATAAAAACTCCTCAAATGTGTAAATATGCCAGTAGAAGGATCATTCTGATGAGTATAAAATATGTTTTAGGGAAAGTGGAGTGAGCCAAATGTATTTTGAATTCAAGACAAAAATGTAGAGAAATGTATAGCCTGTAAAGCCAAACAAGAAAGTCAAAGTTGGCTTAAGGACTAGAGGAATAAGTTCAGAGATAATGTAACTTTAATTTTTGTATGAGAATCCCACCTCTGATATCATTAAATAAGCTTCTAAGAAACTGATATTCTGTACTTAACAATTATACACTACACATATTCATCAAAATAACTGGTGAAAAATAAAATAGTGCATGTGCATTTTGGAGGGTATGCAGTGCTTATTATGGGAAATAAGAGGGAGTTTTTAAGTGAGATTTATTCTGGGGGAAGACAGAAATCAACATTGCATAGAAAGGTTAAACTATGAGATCAATTCTCTTTCATGGCAAGGAAAAAAAAGCAAAGTTTTAGGAATCACAGCAGTGAAAGGGGAAAAAGGGATCAATGAAAGGAGAAAATCAGAGGTGAGGAAGCACATACTTGCTTGCGTAAACTATTGCAAGCAACTAGTTGACTGATTTCAAAAGCCACAAGTATTGTTACACCCGTGACTCAGTTTCCCAAAGGCCAACTCTGATGCAAACACACGAGGTCTTTCTTGCAAGCTCTAGCTTGGTCTCCCAGTCAACACCGACGCAGCTGGTGGAAGCCGAGTGCCATGAGCCCTTAAGGAGTTAGGTTTATGTAGAGTTTACAGCAGGAGGCAGGGAATTTGAGCAGCATTATTACAGGATTGGTTGATCCTTACAATTTGAAGAGCTCAGCGTTACATGATTGGCTACATTCAACATTAGCCAGTTACTAGCTCTGCACGTAATCTACGGGGGACCACCTGAGCCGGGAACTCCTGGCAAGGCACTTCTGACTGGTTGTGGTCTGGGAGGTTCGAGTTTCTAACTGTGAATGTTGAGTTGTAGAGTTGGATTTAAGCAGTGCAACCAAGGAGTAAGGAGCTGGCTTAATATTTAAAATGACACCCCATGGGCCAGAGCGATAGCACAGCGGGTAGGGCGTTTGCCTTGCACGCAGCCGACCCGGGTTCGATCCTCGGCATCCCATATGGTCCCCTGAGCACACTAGGAGTGGTTCCTGAGTGCAAAGCCAGGAGTAACTGCTGAGCATCGCTGGATGTGACCCAAAAAAAGCAAAATAAAATAAAATAAAATAAAATAAAATAAAATAAAATGACACCCCAACAGATTTGCACTTTCAATGGAGCCCGTTAAAACAAAGAAGCAGAAACGAAGCACAACACTTGATGGAGGCAAGTCGTGAGCTCCAGCCTCTCTAAAGTGCAACATTCACAGATGGAGACACTACAATGACAAAATTATGGCCTACTAATTTTTGATGCAAAATGTATCACAAAAATTCATTAAAGATTTCAACGTTAGCACTAAAAGTGATAAGAAAACATAGTCATAAATATCTGTGAGTTGGCAACACATATTTCTTTGATATGACATCAAACACAGAACAAAAAATAGAACTTGAGCTTAATCAAAATTGCAAGCATTTGTACTTCAAAAAATGTTATTAAAAAAGGTGAAAAGATTATATTGTGGTGTGAAGTTATACTGCTGACATTTATTTAGTACTGCAAACCAAAGGTAAATCAGTTTTTAAAAGGTGAAAATACAGTCCCACATTTACAAATCTAAACATGGTTTTAGCAGATGATCCAGTGCTTCCATTTTTAGGTTTGTTGAAAAACAATATGCATGAAAAAATTTGCATACAAATATTCATAGCATACAAAAATATATAGCATTTATAAAATTGCTAAAATGAGAATCAACCAAGAATCTGAGTTTTTAAACTATTAAATATCTATAAAATGGTACTTATTCAGAAACTTATAAAAGAAGAGGAATTATCAAACCATGAAACACATGGAGGAATTTAGCTACATTTTCCTTAGGAAGGAAGTCAGTCTGTCTGGTAAGGTGGACGTGATCCCAAGGTCTCAGTCATAGAGAAAAGAGAAAGAGATGAATATGTGAGCTTTAGTAGTTATTTGGCAAAATTTTCTGCATAATATTGTTAAGGTGGACACCGTGGGATTATGGATTTGTTAAAACCCATAGAATTACACTCCACAGAGTAAACCCAATTATAAGTCATGTGTTTTACTTAAAAATAATGTGAGTTCAGGATTAGCTTGATATACTAGAGCATGTGCGAGACCTAGAGTATGCTCCCAGCACTGCATGACACATAAGCACTACTGGGTAACCCTGGTGCTTTTCAATAAAGCCTAACTCTAGCTACAGTGAACCACTGGGACCAAAGACAATCAGACACACAAGGCCAGGATAAGTTATGGCCAGGGGTGGTCTTTTGAACACTGCTGGGAAGGTCTTTCGTTAAAATAAAAGTAATAATATTCCAGTATTGAGATAATACATTATTGCAAATATTCTATACTGATACTAATTGGCAAACTATGCTTTATGAAGGAAATGCTACACAAAAATTCAGGAAAGTACTCCTGCCATTTTTTTTTTGTTAACCTAAAATGGTTCTAAAAATGGAGTATATTACATTTAAAGTTTAAAAAAAGGCTATGTTTCATTCTAACAGTATAACAAATCAAGCTACAAAATTATAGAAAAACATTTTTAAATAATGTATATGTATTTGGCAGAATCTCACATGGCAGAGTCTGGCAAGCTACCTGTGGCATATTCGATATGCCAAAAACAGTAACAATAAGGGCCTCATTCCCCTGGCCCTGACGAGACAGGGATGAATGGAGATGTTACTGGCGCCCGCTTGAGCAAATTGATTAGCAACGGGACATCGATTTGATGATACAGTATATAGTATATGCCTTTATTTATAGTAAAGAAACTTTAGAAATTATAAAGAATGATTATCACATAACTCCAAAAAAAAGAATTAACTCAGCTACAAAAAAGGGGAAAAAATCAGAATCGACAGTTCTCAAAAAGTAGATATGCATGTACCCAATAACACATTAGGATATGCAAATCAGGAATAATCCCTGAGCCCACTGATTGTGGCTCCCAAATTTAAAAAACTATTTATTAAATAAATAGATAGAAAATAAAAAGTGAATAAAGTATGGTACCCATTACATTTCAGTTTTTCAATATTAAAAACAAAGTAATTGAAGCATTCAAAGGAAGCAATCAGTTTCACTATAGCAAGAGAATAAAGGTACAAAAAAAAAAACCCCTTATAAGTGGTCCAGTAAAGAATTTTTGCATGTATTTGGGCAAGGGGAAACTTTCCAAACTGTGCTCAGGGGGCTGGAAATTTTTAGCCAGGGATTAAACTGGTAAAAAGCACGAAAAGTGTATATCTTAATCCCTGTAATATCTTAATCCCTGTAATATCTCTCTGACCCCATTGAAAACTCATTTTAAAAACAGCACATATATGATAAAACAAACAAACCCTAAATAATTATGTCATGGAAACAAAAATTCCTAATAAATGGCATTGCTGACAATCTAATCATTGACATTATAATAAATAATGGATTACCCACTCTTATTTAACATTGCATAAGTCTGAGGAATTGAAGTAAAGTAAGTTAATTAATTTAATGAAATAAAATATAAAACAATTCCAAACAATAATAGTGAGTCCTCTATTAAAATATTGAATGTATTCATAGAGAATAAAATGAAGGTCATTAGCTACTTAGGTGGGGGCTGGGTGGGAGGGGGGTTTATTGGGGTTCTTGGTGTTAGAACATGTGCACTGGTGAAGGGATGAGGGTATAATCATTGTATGACTGAGACTTAAACCTGAAAGCTTTGTATTTTTTTTCTTTTTCTCATGGTGATTCAATATAATACAATAAAATAAATTTTTTATAAAAGAAATAAAATATAAAACAAAAAGTAAAATTGTCTCTATTTTCTTCTCATACAACTATTTATAGAAATCACTGTATCACTGTCATCTCATTGTTCATAGATTAACTTGAGTGGGCATCAGTAACGTCTCTATTATACTCAGCCCTGAGATTTTAGCAGCTTCTCCTTATTGGTCTTCCTCAATGATTGGAGGCTCTTTAAGGGTCAGGAGAATGAGACCTATCATTACTGTTTTTAAAATATCGAATACACCACAGGTAGCTTGCCAGGCTCCCGAGAGGTATGTATATATCTATTACTATACTTGGGGTATGATACATCATGGGGTGCTTGCCAGGCTCTCTTGAGCGGGCAATAGACTCTCTGTAGCTTGTCAGATTCTCCAAGAGGAAGAACTAGGCTATTAGATGCCTCTCCACCTAGACCCCCCTTTTTCCAGTAGCTAGGCAGTCACACACACAAACTTCCCCAGCATCATGTAATCCCATCAATGCCCAACATCCAGAGACTATAAAACCAAGCTCTCTGAAGAGAGTGACGCAGTCTCTTGTCCTTGCGCCCGGCTGTCTTCACCAGGGCCCCTCAGAGGAGACGGGTTGCATTTCCTCCCTGCCCCGAGAAGAGCTCCCTGCCTCCAGAACCCAGCCACAGCCATGCTCAAGGCCACTCACCACACTTTGGAGGAATCTCACGCATGAAGGAACCGGCAGAGAAACCCAACTGTGTGGGACCCAGGGCCAAGATCTCCAAGACTGCTCGGATCAGGACTGGGCCTCTTCCACCCAGATCCCCCATTTTCCAGTAGCTAGGCAGTCACACCCAGAAACTGCCTCCGGTGCCATGTAATCCCATCAATGGCCAACATCCAGAGATTGTAAAACCATGCTCCCAGAAGCATGGCATCTAACTTATAGAAAATATGCTTTAAGCTGATTGGTCCTGCCTTTCTGGAAAATAATATAGACAGTCCTTCAAAAACAAAAATTTGAGCTTCCATATGATCCAGCAATACCACTTCTGGGAATATAACCCAAGGATGCAAAAAAGCACAATAGAAATGTCATCTGTACCTATACATTCATTGCAGCACTATTCCCAATAGCCAAAATCTGGAAACAACCCAAGTGCCCTAAAACAGATGACTGGTAAAATAAATTTTGGTACATCTATACAATGGAACACTATGCAGCTGTTAGGAGAGATGAAGTCATGAAATTTGCTTACAAATGGATATACATGGAGAGTATCATGCTAAGTGAAATGAGTCAGAAACAGAGGGACAGACATAGAAGGACTTATTTGTGGCGTATAGAATAACATCACATGAGACTGACACCTAAGGACCAGGAGGATTGCCCCATAGCTGGAAGGCTGCTTCATGAGCGAAGGGAAGAAGGTAGATGGAATAGAGAAGGGATCACTAAGAAAATGATGGCTGGAGGAATCAGTCGGGATGGGAGATGCATGCCAAAAGTAGATAAAGGAACAAACATGATGACCTCTCAGTGTCTGTGCTGCAAGCCATAATGCCCCAAAGTAGAGAGAAAGTATGGGGAATATTATCTGCCATGGAGGCAGGGGGAGGGTGGGAAAGAAGATGTATACCCGGTATATTGGTGGTGGGGACTGTGCACTGGTGGAGGGATGGTTGTTTGATCATTGTGTGATTGTAACCCAAACATGAAAGCTTGTAACTATCTTACAGTGATTCAATAAAATTAAAAAAAAAGAAAATTTGCTTTAAAATAAACAAATCAGAATTCATACTATGAAAATTCTAAGTTACAACCTAATGTATAAAATTAATGCTTTTTTGATTCTATCAGTAATCAGAAAATAAAAGTTGAGTTTTCAAGTTAAAATAAAATAAATTGTTTTTTTTTGGTGATTTTTGAGCCATACTCTCAGTGCTCAGAAATCATCCCTGATGGCTCTCAAGAAACCATGTGTGGTTCTGGAGACAGAACCCACAACACACAGGGAAAGCTCCCTAACCACTATTTTATCATTTTGGTCTTCATCAAAAGTTTTTCCAATACAGTTGTAAAACAGTTTTTTTCCTAAAATTTTAGTGAAACAAATGCTAAAAAGAAAAAAAAAGGATTTCTAAGTGAAAGCAAAGAAACTAACATAAAAGGAGAGATACAGCTGGAACATAGACTAGGAGGCACTATCACGTTAAAGTGGCAATTCTTCGCAATTGATTTATAGATGCAGTAACATGCTGATCATAATTCCAGCATTTCCAGGAGTGTTTTACAAATTTATTTTAAAATTTATTTGCAGTTGTGAAGCACATGGGCTGGAGTGATAGTGCAGTGGGTAGGGCTTTCGCCTTGCCACACTGTCTACCTGGGTTCAATTTCTCCGCCCCTCTTGGAGAGCCCAACAAGCTACCGAGAGTATCTCGGCCATATGGCAGAGCCTGGCAAGCTACCCATGGCATATTCGATATGCCAAAAATAATAACAACAAGTCTCACAATGGAGACATTATAGGTGCCGGTCAGAGCAAATCGATGAGCAATGGGATGACAGTGATGCAGTGACAGTGAAGCACATGGTCTACTCAAAGTAAGTAAGTGACAAGTAAAAATCTTTACACGGAATTTCTTTTTTTTTTAATTGTTGATCACAATTGCTTTTTATTTTATTTTTTTATTTTATTCTTTTATTGAATCACCATGTGGAAAGTTACAAAGCTTTCAGGTTTAAGTCTCAGTTATATATACAATGCTCAAACACCCATTCCTTCACCAGTGCACATATTCCACCACCAAGAATCACGGTATACCTCCCCCCCCACCTCTCCAGCCCCCCACCCCGAATTTACACAGAATTTCTATCAAAATTTAAAGAACCACAATGTAGGGCCAAAGAGGTAGTACAGTGTGTAGTACCTGGCCTACAGCCAACCTCGGTTCATTTCCTGGCACCTCATTTGGCCTCCTGAACACTTCTAGGAGTGATCCCTGAGCATAGAATTAGGAGTTGCTGTGCCGGGAATCAGGATAAAGAAAGATACCACTACTGTGATGCAAAAGCTAGTAATTTTATTGCTAGCTCGAGCTAGGGTTCAAGTCCCCACCATCACAGTGACCTCAGGACAGGACCACGACTCCAGTTTCAGCAGGCATTAGACAGCATATGGTTACATACAAGGCACACGCTTTGTGGTTTAACAGTGGTTATTCTTGGCACACAAGCTGCTGATACCACACATGTTGGGCTCACCCGTCGGGCCCTGAGATTAGTCTTGTGATGACTGTCTCATTTTGGGGAAACTGTAACTGCTATTCCAGGAACCCTAAACTGAGCCCTAACTAATTTTTAAACTTTCAGCAGCCTGTCATGGCATATCTTTTGACAGTGCAACTGGTGCAATTTAAAGCCTTGTCCTTTCAGGAGAATGCCCTGACGCATAGACCCAGGAATAAGCCCTGTGCACTACCAGGTATACACCAAAAGCCAAAACATCAAGGTGTAACAGTAGAGAGACAATTGAATAAAAATGAAAATTTAGTAAGCGTGACACAAATATTATATCTATAAGCACATTTAAAAAGTTTTCAAGGCTAGTTCCCTACCCCTGTACTATCGTTTTGCCCAGAAAAGATTTATTTTTTAATGTTTTATTTGGGGGGGATAAAATCATATATCTAGATGGTAGTCTACAGTTACATATAGTTATACATGGAACTGTTGCACAGCAGAGCCTAGCAAGCTCCCCATGGCTTATTCAATATGCCAAATACAGTAACAATAATGGGTCTCATTCTGCTCACCCTGAAAGAGCCTCCAATATGGCACCATTTGGAAGGATGAGTAAAGAGGCTGCTAAAATCTCAGGGCTGGGACGAATAGAGACGTTACTGGTGCTTGCTGGAGCAAATCGATGAACAATGAGATGACAGTGATATAGTGATTTCTTTCATAAGTTAAGAGAGCATAAATCAACATCATAATGAGTTAGCATAATGTTAGTTACAATTTTTCAGTAAATAACTATTTACAATAGTTAGTTACAATTTTTCAAAAAACAATGACCTGTGTCAAAAGTTATCAAAGCCATAATATAACCAAAACTTTCATACACTGCTGATAGAATTGTATAGTGATTGAGACATTTTCAAAGACTATCTGTTGATTTTATATTAAGTGTAACTTATTTGGTAAAAGCTAGTCTACTCCTAGTATCAACCCAAGAGAAATAAAAACATTTGTTTACGAATATGTTATAATAATGCACACAACATTTTTATCTATAAATAAATTATTGCCTAAGTATCCATCAATAAAAATGAGTTTTTTAAGTGTTATATAATAAAATGCTGTCATCCATCAAAGTGAACACATTACTGGTATACACTACAGCATGAATTAATCTCAAAACATTATGCTGACTGAAAGCAGACTTACATAGAGAGCATATAAGACATAATTACTAATATAAAATTCCGGGTCAAGCAGAAATAAAATTAGGGAGAAAATATGTTCCTAAGGATTTCTGAAAGAAATTGAGAAAATCGCCTTAGGTGAGGGTATATTCCCAAATTTTAAATAGGACTACACATTTTTGAAAGATGTGCAAATAGTCCTTTGTTTTCAATTTTGTGTTGTTAGTCTCAAAAGAAAAATAAGCTGTAAATAAATTGTGCTGTTGACACTAGCCAATAATGCTGAAGCATGTCAGTGTATAATGTAACAGTTTATACTCTATAACATGAAAGCAGTGATTAAAGAAAAAAATACAAGCAAACAGGTAGAACAATGCACAAATGGGTAATGTTTTAGTAAAACAATATTATAATTGTCAAATCTGGTGGATGATTATTATGTGTATTCGCAGTCAGATTGCTTAAATATTTTTGCATATATAAAAGTTTCTAGAAGAAGGCTAAAAAATAGTTTTAGTGTGTATAGGTGCATGTATGTGTGTGTGTAGTAATAGCTATTACTGTATAAAATAATAGGAATAATTTATGACATAACTCATACTGAATTTTAAAAATCATTGAGCATGTTTAAATTCTGTGCTAATTTTCCCTCTCTGTCCTTCATAAAGACCAACTTTATTGGAGTCTGCAGATAAATCCAGCACAATAATAGGTGCCTTTAACGAGAGAGGTAGCAATTGTGATTTTCAAACCATGAAACTACACCCATCAAGTAATTTAAGAAGTAGGATGCACAAGTACTTTAAGGCGTGCACTATTGCACTGTACTAAGGTCTCTTCAGCCCCTCCTTATGTTAATTTCTATGACTTCAGTGAAATAGCTTTCTTCCTGTAACATTAAGAAAACAAATTGCAGGATGTGATTCTAGGGGTTTTGTTTTCCCAGATACAGGCCTTGGTCACTGTACAAATTGGTGTCTGTTTGCATTTCTTTGACTGGAGGTTTAGCCTAGCCAAAGCGGGAAATTGAAGAGCAAGAAGCAAAATAGGTTTTTGCCACTGGAGAATGTAAAGAGGCAGGCCTCTCTGGGCTGCATAGCTGCAACAACTGTAACAGGCCAGTTCCTCTAGGCCAGGGTCTTCTCTGGGCTCTCCCAGCAGCCTCAGGCTACGCTTACCCTTAAGCTCTGACCAAGCTCTGACCTGCACGTTTCACAAGTCTATTAGAGGTTCTAGCAGAAGCAGGAGAAGCTTTCATTGGAAGCTCTGGTTTGGAATTTCCAGTAACCACTCCCATTAGCACTGTAGCACTGTAGCACTATCATCCCATTGTTCATCGATTTCCTCCAATGTCTCCATTGTGAGACTCATTGTTACTGTTTTTTGTATTATTGAATACGCCACACGGGTAGCTTGCCAGGCTCTGTGGTGCAGACGGGATACTCTTGGTAGCTTGCCAGGCTCTCCAAGAGGGTCGGAAGAATGGAACCCGGGTCGGACAAGTGCAAGGCATATGCCCTACCCACTGTGCTATTGCTTTAGTCCAGAATATCAAATACTAACAATATCTCTAACAAAGGAAGTGCAAGATCTCTACATAGAAAAATACTTAAAGAAATTTAAAATATATGAATAAATAGATAAATATATAAAGTTCATAAATGGGAAAATTTAGTTATCTATTTAGGTTTCGGGTGTTTTTTTGAGCCACATCTAGTGATCATCCCAAGTGTTGTTTGGGGAATATAGGGGCACTCCCATTAGCAAAGGAGATGACGGCCTGTCGGCAGCGTGGTTCAGTGAAGGCCCCTTGCCTGTGAAACCCCTCCCCAGCTGACTTAGAGATTGTGACCCTGGAAGGGAATGACAGTCTGGAGTGAGCCTCCGGTGGGGACATTTACCAGCCAATTTCAAAAATTGAATTGACATTGCAGGGCAAATTCCTTCTCTCCTGGCCTTGGACTCTAACTCTGACTTGGGCAGAAGCACTTTAGGTGAAGGTCAGTCCAGAGACTGACCAGGATAGAGTGGGTCAGACCTTCTGCATGACACAGAAGCCCTCTGTAGAGAGAAGCCCACTTGTGAAACACCCCCCCCCCCCCCCCCCACACACACACACTTCCTTTAGCTGTTAACAAGTTCCACTAACAAGTTCCTAGTATCACTTGTATCACTTGTAGTTCCTATTGATCTTTGATTTGCTCGAGTGGGCACCAGTAACGTCTCCGTCTCCATTTGTCCCTGTCGAGAGGTAGTGCAGCCCAATGATATCTGCTTGCTCCAGGAACATGAAGAGCCTCAAATCGTTCATTCAGGGATTTGACAAAGAAATCTGACTATCTAGTTGGTGGGCGGCCACGAGGTCTTCTGACGTCCCGCGGAATCCAGTCGGTAACAGCTCTAGTCCAGCGGTCGTCTCTGAATCGCATTACATGACCGGCCCATCTGATTTTTGATGCCTTGGCAAACAAGACAGCGTCCCTGATTCTTGACCATTGAAGAAGGTCAGAACTCCGGATTCCTTCTCTCACTTGAGTGAGACGTGATATTCCCAGCATAGCTCTTTCGATTCCTCTTTGGGATACTCTAACAGCATTCTCATCCTATTTGCGTAGGGCCCAGGTCTTACAAGTTCCTAGTAAGTTCCATTAAACAGAACTTCCACAAGAACTTGATCTCCAGTTGCTTGTCCCTAGTGTTCATCCCTAGTGCTGTCAGAACTTGTCCAGCTTCTGTCCTGTGTCTTCAAGTGGTTCCACATGCCAAGTGGTTGTTTCACCTTCTAGCCCTGGCTTCTTGGGTGGTTCCAAGCAGTTTGAAATCTCTTGACCTTGGCTGGTTCCTCTGTTTCCCCCACCCTAGGAGACAAGGTCTGCAGGCGGTCTACATACCAGTAGCCCCCAGAATGCTGTGTTCTCCTGTGTTGACCTTATTAGTGTTGTGTGGGATTGTGGGTGTGTGTGATTCCTTATTAATGCTTTCACCAGCATTATTTTGTTTCTCGATAAGGCGGGGGACCCTTCAGTCACCACCACTAATTGCTTTTGCATCATACCCTCCCGCCCTTCCCAATTTTTTCCTACCCTCTCAGATCTTTCCTTTTGCTCTTCTTGGCATCAATGCAGATTTTCTTGCTCATCTTGGCATAAATGCAGATTCTCCAGTCATGGAGTCTTTTTTAGGGACTGTTTCAGCAACTACTGCAGATACACGCAATGTTCTTTTTGGTCCTGGATTTGGGACAGGGATGAGCCTGGCATCTTAGCATTTTAATTTGTTCACTATCTTGTCAGCACTTAATTGAAATCACATCAGTAAATCAAAGAACTTTATCAACTGAAATGACAGCAGTAATAGAAAAGACTATTGGAAACCATTACATTCAGATAAACTCATCAGCTTGAATCAAGACTTGGGTAAAGCACGTCTTCAAAAGTATTCACAATTATGGTTTCTATGCATCATTGTTTGTTGACCTGGATCTGACTGTGGCCTTCTTCTGAATGTGTTTCATTCTTGTGCCTCCCCTTCTTTCTTTCTGTTGTTCCCCTGGTCTTGTGCCAGGCCCCCTAATTTATGAGATTATCACCTGTGTCTCCCTTGAAATACTCTGGGGCCCACAGGGCCATGTAGCCCTTGCTTGAGAAAAGCTGCTCTCCATCACACGGAGATATTAAAGATCTAATTTTATTCCCTCCTTTAAAACAGAATACTATTGCTTCAAGAAGTAAAATGACTCACCAGGTTCAGAAAATATAGTTCACTAATTACAATTGAACTTTCAATTAAAATAATAATTCAGGCTAATATGGTAATATTAAAACAGTTGCTTATGTGATTAAATTCACACTTTGGATAATTATTGATAGACTGAAAACCGTACATTAGCTTTTCTTCTTTTGTTTTCTGAGTAACATTAATGCAAAATAAATTAAGCCAAATGAAAATATATTCTATCAATGTGAAGCCTCATTGTTGATGGATTGGCTTCAATGGAATGCTGCTTCACTAATTTTTTTAATTAGAATTTCATATTCATTATTTCTTAATGTAGGACTTAAGTCCTCACCTGTATTTTTACTAAAGATATGTGGAGTTGGAAAAAGTTTGACAAACATTGCTTTAGATGATGATAACAAGTAAGATATTGGGAGGACATTGAGTAATATGTTTAAGGAACACTAAACATAATTGAATTACTTTCTCCTAGTTACATGTTTCATTATATGCTCTAGTCACATCACATGTATGTTTTGCCAGTCCCTTGTCTTCGTGATGACTCTGTAGCAAATGAGAATTATTACTTTTACTCCTAGAAATAGTTTTCAGGGCTAGGGAGATGGAGCAATTGGGTGTGTGCATGCACAGCATATGTAAAATCTTGATTTCAACCTTTAGCTCAGTATTGCCTCTAGACACCAGTGGATTAGCACTTGTAGCCCATAAGCACCATTGGCTGTGGACCAGCCCAAACCTGCTGAAGGCTTATCCCTGGCTCTGTGCTCATGGATCACTCTTGGGAAGGCTGAGATGTTGTAGGACATTTGTGGTGGTGCCTTGGATCAAACCAGGAAAAATGTGCAAGGTAAACACCTTTATCTCGTTACTACCTCAGTCCTATTTCTTCAGTTCCATCTCTTACATTTTTTTTCCTTTTTGTTTTGAGACCACACTCAGTGGTGATCAGGGCGCTCTGCTTCTTGGTTCTGTGCTTAGGGATAACTCCTGGTGGACTCAAGGAATTGTATGTGTACTAGGAAGTTAACCTGGGATAGCTGTTTGCAAGACAAGTATCCTACCTTATGCACCATCTCTCCAACCCACCAGTATATATTTTTTTAAAAGTTACCTACACTTATATGTCCCTTTAGGCATTTGTGGAAAAAGAATTATTATTCATCTGAAATAATGTAAATGCTTTAGAAATAATAAAGAGCACAGTTTTTGAATTCTAACAAATATGTTCACATCTTTTGACAAGAGCCCTTCATTTTTGGTACTCCTCAATCTAGTTCAGCCATTATTATAATTTTCTTTTTAATTTCATTAAGTGTTTTATGTCTTATGTTGAAAATCCAAAATTGCAGAAGTACGTATGCATTAGAACTAAAATACTTGACATTGTATGTGAAAACAATAGCATGACCATTGGTATTTAGTTAAGTATTTTTATATGCATTCCTGTTACTCATTAAAATATATTCATGGTAACATCTGATTCTTGAATGTTGGGGCAATGATTTATTTTCCTTATTATTTTTTTGCTCTTTAAAAATAAGAGTCACTTTTCTCTGCTTCCAACTTTACAAATCCCTGATGAGGTCAGTGCTTTCTAAAGTAGAAGGCAATTTTATCCACTCTAAATGAACAATTAGCATAAATTCATCTCTCTTGCATAGGATGAGTTCTCCATTTAGATAACCATGGTTTATTTTAACATCTTCTGTACACTTCAATAGCTTGAAGAAGTCTGCATGCTATTAGCCCAAAATGATTCTTTGCTTTCAAATAGCTGATTTTAATAAGATGAGCTTTCTTCAACTTCTGTATTACCATTTCATACCTAATAAAAGCAGGTTCAACCAGTCAAATTCCTGGATGACTGACCTTTATTAACTGGTAATTTAGAAGCATGATTTTTGGAATATTCTGTCTTATAACACACAGACAGTGTGTATGTATGTGTGTATGTGTGTGTATTTGCTTCTCTTTGGCCAAAGAGAAAATAATAAGTTTTAAAATATGATAGAATGATAGAGAAGCAATGTGTACTTTTCTATGTGGTGTCATGAAGTTAGCTGATTTAATCATATAATTCTATGACTATTAAATGTTATTCTTGGACTATGCCAATATATTCTTTTTAATTTTCTGTTTTGGGTCACACCCAGCGATGCTCAGGGATTACTTCTAGCTTTTTACTCAGGAATTACTCTTGGCAGTGCTTGGGGGACCATATGCGATGCTGGGAATCAAACATGGGTCGGCCGCGTGCAAGGCAAATGCCCTACCCGCTGTGCTATTGCTCTAGCCCCATGCCAATATATTCTTAAAATATAAGCTAATATCTTTTTTATAG
This sequence comes from Sorex araneus, assembly GCF_027595985.1. Taxonomy (NCBI): domain Eukaryota; kingdom Metazoa; phylum Chordata; class Mammalia; order Eulipotyphla; family Soricidae; genus Sorex; species Sorex araneus. Next base: position 16,726,403 of record NC_073309.1, read on the forward strand.
GCCTTTATGTTTTTTTTAGGATATGTATTTTTTCTCTAAAAACACTTCTTTTGAGAAACAATATATTATGCAATCATTATTTTATCAGACATTTTATAATTTTAACCTGTACAAATCACTAATTTTAACTTGTACAAGACACTCCAAGATTGTACCAATCACCTACTCTTTTAGGATACCCTACAGTGTTGACACAGACTAGGCTTGCATGCTCAAGATTATGTCATCCAGGATGAAGCATAAATTGTCATTGTGTGCTCTAAATAGTAAGATAGAGGTAATCATAAATTTCAGTTGGGGGGAGCTTTTCAATATCATATTGCTTTCATCTTCTCATCTTTCTAATCATTATATCTCAGCCATATCTCTTGCTCTGCATCACTCTTATTACAAGGTAGTTCTTCAGTCTAAAACTTTCCTATGTGTAGTCAGTTAAAAACAGAGACATTTTTGATTAATTTCTTTGAGAGATTTATTATAAAATGCTATCAAGATAAAGACTAGAGAGTTAAAATAGCAATGAAGGGAAATAATAAATGTTTTCTGAATCTTGTAAAATTTAGTGTTAGGTATTTATCAACAACTGGTGATATGAAGCTGGCTTATTGAATTCACCAAAAGTAAATCTTAAGGTTTTCTGGCTAAGATTGTATCAAAAAATAGATGGTTCACTCAGATTAATTAATTAAAATTTTATGAAAGATCATTTAAACAGATCTGACAGAAACTTCAGCTTCCAGGAAGATGGAGAAGACATATATTTCCCAATTACTCTAGTAATTATGAGCCATATATAAACATAAAACATCTCTGAAAGATAAAACAGACATGTTAATTAGAAACTTTGTGATTCAAACAACAGAGTGAGACTTCTGATGGTTTATTTTGTCTTATATCCAGTCTTGGGATAGAGAAGTCATCTGTTAGAAATGCCAGTGTGGGGCAGGGGGGAGTGGGGGATTTTATATACATATATATGCATATATGCATAAATATATATTTAAATATATCACTTGCATCACTTGTCATCCCGTTGATCTTTGTTTTGCTCGAAAGAGCACCAGTAAGGTCTCCATTCATCCCAGTCTCGTGCTAGTGTAGCCCAATGGTATCTGCTCGCTCCAGGAACACGAAGATTTAAATATATAAATATATGTAAATTTAAAGATACAGTAAAAACTTTCTCTTATAAACAAAAGGCCAGCAATAGCTATTGTAATGGCAAGCTGCTAGGCAATAACTCTACTAGTTCAACCATAATACCATGGGGAAAATGTATCCCTTATCCCTTTGTCACAGAAGATGATTAATGGGGAATCTAAATTTCTCTTCCATGCAAACATGAATGATGAATACTAGCCCTATTATCAGGCAAGTATCATGAAAAGTCATATGGACATTTGGGTCTTTCATTTCCATTGGCTCTATTTCATTGGCATACTTCCACTCACCTCTAGGCTGTCTGTGACATACTTTCATGGTGTGTAGGTATGACTGGTCGGGATGTCAGGTAGGGATGAAGCTCAGACTGCCCAATGCTTTCTTCAAACTACTCCTGATATTACAGTTAGAGTGTTTTTTGGAAATCTAGATTCTCTAGAATTTTCTCTAGTGTCCAGTACTATATTCCCTGCTGCTCAATCTTCTTCACATTCTAGGTTATCTGGAGGACAGCACAAAGACATCCATATCCCTTTATCAGCCCAAAATGTAAAACTGGAGTCAGAAGTTATATAAAGAATAACAGTAAGTACCAATAGACGCAAAAAAGAAAGAAATTCTATCCACCTAATTATAATGAGGGAATAACTGTCTTTCTTATGACATAGTATTGTCAAAAGAAGACAGCTAATGAAGGTGTATATGTGTATTCTCAGTGCTGGAGGAATCACACTTGACCTCAAACATGCAAGGGAAGTACTATAAATTTAATTGCAGTGTAATGAAGAGATACAACAAGTAGGGTGTTTCTCTTGCACACAGCTGACTGCATTTGATCCCCAACTCTCATAAGGTCCTCTGAGCACTACCGGTGTGAACTGCCAGATGTGGTCCCTAAAGTAAGATAAAATAGACTGAATTGTACTTTGGCCCCTAAAATATAAGGTGTTCATAAGACACAAAACCTTGTAATAGAAGATTGAAAACATTCATATTTTAATTGAAAATAATTTATTTGAACCAAAACCCAGAAATATTTCCCTTTGAAAAATGGCAATCAATACATTTTAAAACCAAGATAATAAATGTCTTTGAATTATTGCAGAATTGAAAAATAACCATAATAAAAGTACTCTAGAAAGCAATTGCATTAATGCTTAGACATATAAATTTATCATCGTAGTATGAAAGAACATCTAAAAAAACATAAAGAAAAACATATTAGAATTTTATAACTGGTTAGTATAACCAGAATTTTATAAATGGTTAATCTTTAAATAAGATTTAAAGGTAGTGTACAGACAACAGAAAATTGGAAGAAACAGTGAAAATAATTAGTAAGGTAGGAGTGAACAAGATAAGTTAATCCAACAGAAAACATACTAACCCAAAATAGCTTATTGGAGACTGTGGCACTGTTCCTAAATATCTAACATTTTTGCCGCCAGAATACCTGGTGAGATGAAAAACCACTGAGCTATAAAGTAGATTCAAAGAGGGAAATATCTAAAAATATTAAACAAGGGGATGGAGTGATGGTACAGTAAGTAGGGTGCTTGCCTAGCCCAGGTTTCATTCTCAGTACCCCATATGTGACCTGAGCTCCCCCTAGAGTGCCCAGGGTGCAGAGGCAGGAGTAAGTGTGACCCCCCAAAACAAAACAAAACAAAGGGGCTGGAGGAATAGCACAGCGGGTAGGGCGTTTGCCTTGCACGCGGCAGACCCAGGTTCGAATACCAGCATCCCATATGGTCCCCTGAGCATCACCAGAGGTGATCCCTGAGTGCAGAGCCAGGAGTAACCACTGTGCATTTAATGGGTGTGACCCAAAAAGCAAAAAACAAAACAAAACAAAACAAAATTTCAGTCAAAATTTGATATGAACAAATTCAAAATTTCTGTTGAAAAAAAATTCGGTACCTTTCTTTAAGGGTGTCAAATAAATAAGAATGGAGAAATACTCAATAGCAACAACATCAATCAAGAGGTTCCAATTGGTCTTCAATATGCCCTCTGATAACTAAATTAAATTATTTTGTAGTGTTGACAGAATAGTTACCAAGACATTCGTTACTGGGGTATAAAATAAACCTCAGTACATTTAAGATATTCAAAATCATATATAACAAGTACTTAGAATAAAGGGATCAACAAAATACATATAGCTGAATGAATATTAAACATTTGAAAGTAAACAAGCACTAAAGAAAAAATAAATAAAAAGAACTGAATGAAATATGTGGGTCACAACCATGTTTAAAATTATAAGTGATCATGGAAATGTAGATTAAAACCACAGAAAATATTATCACACACCTGTAGATGATGAATAAAATATAATTATAACACAAAAAGCAAATGAAACCATGAAGAATCTCTTATAGATTGATGTTGAGGAAGAAAAGAGTTCCAATGATTCTTTGAAATAGTTCATTTCTTTTATATTTGGGGCTGACGGGGGCATACTGGACAGTAATCAGAGCTCGCTCCCATCTCTGAGCTCAGTGATCACTCCTGGCAATACATGGAAACCAAATGTAATGCCTGGAATGAACCCAGAATGGGTGTGTGCAAGGCAATTGCTGTACTGTATCTTTGGCCTCAGTTGATTTCGAAAACTCTTAATTCATAGCTAGCATACAACTCTGTAATTGTACTCCTGGATAAATAAAAATATATCTTCCCATAGAAGCCTACACACAAGTTTTTAAAGCATTTTCCTTTATAATAGCTCCAAATTGGAAATAACCCAATGTATGACTATTTAAACTGTGATTCATGACTCGGAATACTATTCACTAATAGAAAGGAGATAATAGTTAAATGGGCAGCAGGAAGAAGTAAATAGATATAATGATAGCAATAAATATGGTTTATGCAAGAAGGCAAATGTTTTTCCATTGGTTCTTTCTTAAAGCTCATTATTGATACCCTGATCATTTCATTTCTATTGTGGCTTGCTATTATGGTATATACAGTTTTTGGAGAAAGTACCAGTTTGGAAAAAATTTTAAGAACCTTGAAAATTAGAGTCATGACAATTTGATAAGAATTTTTCCTGTTTGAAATAATATTCTTTAAAAATTGGAGGTGACAGTGTTTGTTAAGAAGGAGTTCTATTATAGTGAGAAAATTAGAATCATGTTCCAGACCAGTTTCTCAATCTTTTCCACTCATGGCCCTCTTCTCTACTTATTTTCTTCCTGTGGCCACAGTGTTTTATCACTCGCCCTAGCCAGCCCCCCAGTTTCATGCCACAGCTCCCAATGATGCAATTTTCACCTGTGAGCACCATGAAATATCCTGGGGGGTCTACAGAAAGTCATATGATGTCTAATTTAAAAATGTTGTTCTTAAGCCAGAGAGATAATACAGCAGGTAAGGCACTTGCCTTGCATTTGGCTGATCTGGAATCAATCCGTGGTATCTCATATGCTCACCTGAGTACTGCCAGGAGAGATTCCTGAGTTCAAAATCAGAAGTAACCCCTGAGCATCTCCAGGTGTATTCCTAGAACTAAAGAAAAAGAATATGAAAAATAAATATGCACATCTAAATTGCAATAAACCAAATTTCTTTTTTTTTAATTTTTATTACATCACCATGTGGAAAGTTACAAAGTTTTCAGGTTTATGTCTCAGTTATACAATATTCAAACACCATCCCTTCACCAGTGCCCATATTCCACCACCAAAATCCCCCCGCAACAGCCCCCCCCCAACTGTATAACTGATGAATTTCACTTCGTTTTCTCTCTACCTTGATTACATTCCATATTGCAAAACAAAACTCACTTTTGTTGTTGCAGTTTCCCCCCAAGGAAGACAGCCCTACTAAGGAAGCATTTGATAATTGAATAAACCAAATTTCTTTTGGGGAAATTGTATTTATAGTTGAGAGATGGTTTGATATTACCATGAGAAAGAATAACATTAAACACATATCTAACAGAGTGATAAATGCTATGAAGATACAATGACAGAATGATCTAGATAAGATAATTAAGATCATTCAAAGGAATTTTTTTCTTTTTAGCTGCCTGTCAAGGTAGAGTTTCTAGGAGAAGTTGTTATTTCCTTGGGTATCTATTTTGGAGGAGGAAAGGAATAATGAAACACTATCTAGGAGGAGAGCAGACAGAGGAAACAGAGTGCAAAGGCATAAAAATGTGAAAATGAACTTCATATTTGTAGACACACAAATGCAATTAATATAATTAGAGCTACATAGAAAACCAAAAGAATATCAAGTGCTATCACCACAATGGTGGTGAGAGACTAAGTTTTGTTCAATTGGTAAGCTCTTTGGAGAATTTTAATTTGTTTTGAGTGAGATCAACAGCCCGTTTCTTTCTGCACATATTAGAAGCATTATTTATTTGACATCCAGGGGTTCACTCTACTCCTGAAAGGAGCACTGACTGAGTTGTTAGGGTTGAATCAAGGAAAACATTGATATTATTTATTATTTTAGGCCTGGGACTATCGTGGATTAAACTTGAATGCAACTCTGAAGTTGGTGAAAGGAAATACTTTTCCATATATGGAAATATATTATTCCATATCTTGAATCCACAAGATTTTTTGACATTAAATGTTGGTATGAAAAAAAGAGAAAAGCTTAACTTTGAGTTTTAGTCTCAACAATCACTGTATCACTGTCATCCCATTACTCGTCGATTTGCTCCAGCGGACACCAGTAACGTCTCCATTGTAAGACTTGTTGTTACTGTTTTTGGCATATCAAATATACCACCGGTAGCTTGCCAGGCTCTGCTGTGCGGGCGAGATACTCTCAGTAGCTTGTTGGGCTCTCCGAGAGGGGTGGAGGAATTGAACCCCGGTCGGCTGCATGCAAGGCAAATGCCCTACCCACTGTGCTATGGTTCCAGTCCTAGTCTCAACAATTCCAACATATATTGTATTCTTTCTAGAAATACCTAAATATGGACACTCTTCTGAAAGCCATATTTCGTTTAGACAGTACATTTGGGTAATTTCCCTAACACCCCAGAAAGATCATTTTAATGCTATGATTGTGAAAGTTCACAATTTATGTTCCTAAATTATTATATTTTGTATCTTGGTGTTAACATATACATTATAAAGTGATATCTTACTGTCAGTGTGTGTTCATTTTATAAGCTTTAGAAGTTTAGGTTGATACCTGAAGTCAGACATTTAAGGCACTCTATTTTAGGTTTGTAAGTGCAAGAGTTCATGGTTGTATTTTCAGATCTTAAAAAAGTTCACAAATCTATTATCTTTTTATACTGCTTAATAATTATGACTATGACTCATACACATCAACCTTTCAACTACCTTGTCATAAAATAAAGGACAAAGCACAGAGTATCTCAACAAGAAGTTAGTAAGGAGAAAAATTGTTAAGACTTAAAATTTATCATCAAAGTTAACTTCTGATAATATTTCCTAAAATCACTCTTTCAAATTAATCTTCACCTTATAGTACAAATTAAATTTGAAAATTATTTTATGGTGTGTATAAAATGGTTATGGATCTATAGTAATTGTATCCCTGGTTTTCATTCAAAAATCAGAGAGGTAGGATAGAGTGATTTACATATGGCCATATAATTATCCTGGCACAGAGATACAAAAAGACAGATTCCAACTTAGTGTAAAATGACAGAGAGACTGAAAGAAATGACATACCGCATAGCTTTAATAATCACTTCATCATCAATTAGTGTCATGAATAAATTACCCTCTTAAGTGAGAAATTATAGACAGCAATACATAGCCCACCAAATGTGGCAGTAAGTATCTTCTGAAAATAAATTAGAAATATCATATTCTATTAGCTATGCTTACTTCATTTTAAAGATTATTATAAAAATTGGAATAAAATAGATATGTATAAAACATACCATCAGAGAGATATAATACCATGCGTGCTAATCAGCTGGTGTTAATTTCAGAAAAAATACCTCAATAATTGTTTATATTCTAAAGTCTTTGTAAAAAAAAATTAATATTAAATTTCATACTTAATCTTTCCTTAAAGATGATTGAACTAGAAGAATAAAATAATGCCAGATACTGAATATTGTTATTTGTCTCAGATTATGTCTTAGGACCCATTCTGATGCCTATAATTTCTATTTAGGCTTTGATGAAGTGGAATATCCACAGAAGTTAGCTATAGATAGCTGCATGACATTGTTGATATCATAGATATTGTACAATGTCGATACTTTAAACAAAATAGCCTTGTGTCAGATCTATGCACAGGTTTGAATGTCATAGCAATGTATATGACTCAAGTCAGATAACAACTGAAAACTCTATAGTTTTCCTGTTTTATTCTAGAAAAAATTCTAGTAGTGATCTATCTTCCATCATGAGTAAACCTCACCGTGCGAAGTTATGAAATGTTCTTTTTTTTTATGTTTGAGTTCCAGTCATACAATGATCCAACACCCATTCTTCTACCAGTGTACATTTTCCACCATCTATGTCCTATGTCCCCAGTATCCCTCCCCTCTCCCTTCTCTTCCTCCCCTCCTCTATTGCAGACAATTTTTCTTTCACTCTCTCTCTCTCTCTCTCTCTCTCTCTCTCAACTTTTGGGCATTATGTTTTTCTATACAGATACTGAGAGACCATTATGTCTTGTCTTTTATCTACTTTCAGCACACATCCCCCATCCCACGGGATCCCTCCAGTCATCATTGACTTAGTAATCCCTTTCTATCCCAGCAATTAAGAGGTTTTTTTTTTATTAGTATATAGAGTCCTGTAACTGGCTGTGATCAATTAATTGTAAACACCACTACACCTGGACCAGTTGGGACCATAGCACAGTGAGTAGGGCGTTTGCCTTGCACACAGCCGACCTGGGTTCGATTCCTCCGCCCCTCTCAGAGAGCCCGGCAAGCTACTGAGAGTATCTCATCTGCACAGCAGAGCCTGGCAAGCTCCCCGTGGCATATCCGATATGCCAAAAACAGTAACAACAAGTCTCACAATGGGGACGTTACTGGTGCCTGCTCGAGCTAATCGATGAGCAACGGGATGACAGTGACAGTGATATAGAGTCCTTGAATTTGGTTTTGGAGATGATTTTAAAACAGTCTGAAGCAGGTGATCCAGTAATCCACTATTATAAACAGTAATCTTAGAAAACTTTGATTTTCAGAACTGTGTTTAGTCACTGCCTATACTAGTTACTTATGTAGTTCTTTGTTTTTCATGGAGATGCTCCTACAGAAATATGGGTATATAATGGTCCCATCAGAAACTTAGCATAGTGGGTAGGGCATTTGCTTTCCATGCAGCCGTCCCGGGTTCGATTCCTCTCAGAGAGCCTGGCAAGCTACAAGAGTATGAGAGTACCCCGCCCTCACAGCAGAGCCTGGCAAGCTACCCATAGCATATTTGATATGCAAAAAAACAGTAATAATAAGTCTCACAATAGAGACGTTACTAGTGCCCGCTTGAGCAAATTGATGAACAACAGGACGATAGTGCTACACTGCTATGTTATCTCTCAGTTTACTTGTTCACATATCAGTTTACTTGTATTTACTATATCAAACGACAAAAGCTTATTATGTGCAGACAGTATGCTAGTATAAAATGTGGTATGATTTCTTCTCTCTAATAACCAGATCAAGCCACAGAAACAAGCAAATAAAACCCCAGCTAGACACTTCAGACTTTATCATGATTGTCAGAGGCTTTCTCCCTTGATGTTTTGATATAACCATGCATTCTGAACTTCCTCCAGCTCATGCACCTTGGTCACCACTTTGCATGTTACTTTATTGCTTACATTCTTCTGTATACAAGTCTGCATTTAAAGTGTTTGATCTTTATATACAGGGCCTTCATATGCAACCAAAGTGGGCTAGATGCAACCCTGTTGGAGAAAAAGAAACTTGGGCGATGAGAAGATGATCCTTGACCCACGTAGTTAGTGGTAAAGGAAACAAGAGTATGGGTTTCTAATTTCCCGGCTCAGTCTTTCCAATCCCCCTACACTACTTTCAAACTGCATGTTGCCTAGCACATATTTACCAGACAGATGCTCATGAGGAAAAAACCGGATGCATATAGAAATGCCCATGACAATACTAGGTATGTAATGCTAGGACTTATTCCAAGTGAATATTAATGAATGTCTCAGTTCAATATAAATGACGCGGATTTTTGAGATGCTCAGTATAAAAGTTAGGGAACATCAATCCAGAACATTCAGAGAGGATTAGATAAAATAGGTGTGCTCTACAAATGATCTATTCTCAAAGCTAACCCTTCACGCTCTGCAAATGCCAGCTTTAATTGCTTTCCTTCATTCTGAGAATATAGACTATACTTTTTTCCAACTCATTTCATTGAGTGTCCACTGCTTCTCTCTGAAACACATGGGACCTAATTAATCAGATAACTCTCTGCCAATCAAGCCCTGACAGAAATGTCACTTCTTGTTTAAACTGGAAACTTCTCTGGCTACATTATCTAAAAGGATATTTCCCTTTCAATTGGCTGCTACTAGTTCACTCTGTTATTATACTTTTGAAATTATTGTTCCTGTTAATTTATCTATTATTTGTCTTATACTAGAATATTGATGTCATAAATATAATATTTATTTGCAAGGACAATCCTAGAATAAAAGTGGAGTCTTCTGAAGAGTAGCATAAAAAATATGTACATGAGTGAAATAGTGAGCTTTAAGGAAATGTTGGATATAGTTATTGTATTCATAGACAGAATAGAGGAAGAATATTGTATTTATTGTGGAGAGTTTTATCGATGTTTCACTGATGAAGTTCTGAAATGTTCATAGACTAAATTGGAGTTGATTAGACATTCTCTGATCCCTATGGTAAAATAGATATTTTATTTCCTTTTCTTGACTTTTGAATAGGAAAAAAAAAGGATAAAAGATACCCTCAGAAGTGCTGTACCTTAAGAATGTGTCTTCAAATAGGTGATTACTAAATATGTCACATGTATTAAAATTAGTCCATTGTTAAACATAACCTTTCCAGTTTCAAGTTTACTAAACATGACCCCTAGATGTCATTATTATTCCTTTATTTGTGACATTGCTCCAAACACATATAATGACTAAAATAATAAAAAAGGAATTGTAATCTTATATTTTCTTTCATTTCCTGAATTAACCATTAAACGTTTGAATATAAGACTGTTCTTATTTTTATTGTCATTAGTTTTTCTCTTCTTCTTTCCTTTTGTTTTCTTTAGTTAACTACTTTTTCCCCTATTTTTTGGCTTTTGGACCACACTTGGCATTGCTCAGGGTTTATAGCTAGTTGTACTGAGAGGTCTAAATGCAATGCGGAGAATCAAACATGAGTTGGCTGCATGCATGCAAGCATCTTACTCACTTGACTATCTATCCAACCCCTCTTTTCTTCTTTTTATGTACTTCCTTTGCAATTGCGTTTATTTGATGCAGTAGCATCAAGGTTTCCATAATTCTTTATTGGCTGCAATTTTTCTTGAGCTTGTGGCATTTTAAGCTGGGGAACATGATGCATTGAAGAGCTCAGTACATAAAACTAGTTAATGCTATCATGACTTGCTAATTTAATAGTTATTCTTCTAAGTTATTTCTGGTTAATAACTTTCTTGGAAACATTCACCTTTCAAGTATTAGATATACCTCTCCATTTCATTTTTTAAATATGGTTTTATAGAAACTCTTCCCAGATTTAGAAAACAGTACATTTTTCTTTGAAAATTCTATATAGAGTTCTGTGGCTTTTATTGAATTTTTTGATTGAATTAAGTGTCAAGGAGAGATAATATAAATATCTACAAAAATAGTACTTTGCTACTGAAAAGGCACAGCAGTTATTAGAAACAATAGACTCCAGTTTTTATTCTACTTTCAAATTTGAATTAAATCACTCATTTGATATGAAAACTTGGGTTATTTACTAATCATTTTGGACAACATATGAACCTTACCTCCTTCATCAGCACTTGGTGAAAATGTTTCAGACTGTTAATGGGAGGAGAACATGGGATAAGTAGGAGGTTATATCTGTTAAAACTTGTATTTTTATTTTGTAGAAAGTATGTTTTTACTTTTCATAATGAATGGTATGGGTATCACTAAAAACAAATATATAAACATAACACACACCCAAATATGCCCACAAGTTTAGGGAAATAAGTGCTCATGCACATGTGTGCACCCACACATACACACACATCAATTGTGGTATACTTAAAAACAATCTTAAATATTTTCTATTGGAATTAAGTTTTGTTGATAATGCTTTTAACAATCTTTAACATTTTTAAGAGTATCTTTGTCATGTAATATTTAGCAGTCAAGTACTTCTCAAGAAGAAGTGGTCAGATTATAGTGTTAGTAAATGTTCAGGGTACAGTATTTCAGTGAATGCATTATATGCTGAGATTTGAGAGATAATGTTGAAGACCAGATAAGTTTTTTATATTCTTCTACATAGATATGAAAGGGACTATTAGATGTGATTTCAAATCCAAAGATTCAAATTCAAGTTGGAACTGTCTGCATTAGGTAAAGAATGTTTTTATAAATAACAAAGCTTAAATATTTTAATGGTGTTTCCAAGACATATTTAAATAAAACAACTTTTACAACCTGAAAATCCTCACTTTTAACATTTAAAATGAAAATCCTTTCTATTCTGTGTCCTGAGATGTTGTAGAGATGTCAGATGAAGTTTTAAGCAGATGAAAGTACCGTTAGTTGCAATTTTATAATAATTGGTATTATTTTTGGATGTGACATTCAGAAAGTGAGGATCAATAAAAATATTTAGTGATTTAATCTGTATGAGTGTAGTCATGTTTAAGAAGAGGTTAGATGAAGGAAATCATATTGAGATATTCAACAGAGGACAGAGAATAATTATAATGTGAAAGAAAAATTGACTCTTCTCATCAGTCAGAAAAGCTGAATTTAACTGTGAGGCTTACGTTTGAATTTTGATTCTTATCAAATGCCCCTCAAAAGAGAAATGACAGAAAAGGGAAAAAAGATTAGTCTAATTAAATGTCATCTGTATCACCTGTCGCCCCGTTGCTCATGGATTTGCTCAAGTGGGCGCCATTCATCCCTGTCTGTCTTGTGCTAGTAAAGCCCAATGGCATCTGCTTGCTCCAGGAACATGAAAAGCATCAAACTGTTTTAGCAGCCTCTTCTTACTTGTCCGTCCCAACACTGCCCGTTTGGGGGCTCTTTCAGGATGAAATGAGGCCCGCTATTGTTACTGTTTTTGGCATACCGAAGATGCTACGGGTATTTTTCCAGGCTCTGCTGTGCTGGTGGGATTCTCTTGGTAGCTTGCTGGGCTCTCTGAAAGGGATGGAGACTCCAGAAGATTCTGCGTCGCTGTTTTATAGTCTCTGGATCTGGACTGTTGGCGCCAGGCAGTTTGTGACCCTGCACCAGGCTGTCTTCCCCGGGACCCCCAGAAGGGGGCAGGTTGAGCCTCCTTCCCCACTCCAAGCAGAGCCCCCATAACTGAAAATCTCCATGACCCAGCCACAGCCATGCCCAAGGCCACTCTCCACATGCTCAGACGAGCCTCAAGAAACGGGCACAGGAACTCAGGTATGAGGGACCCGTGGCTGAGATTTCCAAGCCTGCTCAGATTGGGACTGGGCCTCCTCCACCCAGCTCGCCAATTTTCCAGTAGCTTGGCAGCCACACCCACAAACTGATTAACTGTCAGGATAACTAAAGATCACATTCCAAAGACACAACTTATCAGGGGTAAGGTTTTCCTCATTTATAAGATTTTGCTATTGTGTTGACTGTCACTGTCATTATCATCCTCTTGCTCATCGATTTGCTCCAGCGGGCACTAGTAACACCTCCATTGTGAGACTTGTAACTGTTTTTGGTGTATTAAATAATATGCCATGGATATCTTGCCAGCTCTGCCATGCGGGAGAGATACTCTTGGTAGCTTGCCAGGCTCTCTGAGAGGGATGGAGGAATCAAACCTGGGTCAGCTGCATGCAAAGCAAATGCCCTACCTGCTGTGCTATTGTTCCAGCCCATTGTGTTGGCTATTTTCATATATTTATTTATTTTTATTATCATTCAAAAACTTTATTGTTAGTGCTCATGGTTTACTGCTGATTCTGTGCTCAGGGACCATGTATGTTGCCAGGAATTTAATCCAAGTAAGTTTCATGCAAGCAAGTATCTCACCTTCTATACTATCTTGAGAGTCCTCAATATTTATTTCATTTTTCACTTTATCTTTTCCATTTGTTTGTTTTTTGGCAAAACTAGGAATTGAGGCCAGGCATTCACGGATATAATGCAAATTATCTATTGTGCTTTATTGCCAAATCACTTCCCTGACACCATGTCTATTTTTATTATATTAAATATATCATTATAAATGTTGTAAATACTATAACTTAGGATCTTTCCCTATTTCAATGAGATAATAAATTAGGTGCTTGACTAAATATTTTATTCAAGTGATTAATACCTTAATTTCCTCTGTAACATGTCTAGACTTTAATAATTATAAAGGTGATCAAAATATAATATTACTCAAACATGTACAAAGTTAATTATAAATAGAAAGATCTTCATTATAAAAGATGATACCAAATTAAAAAAATAGAGTTAGCCATTTAGGAAATCATTAGACTGGCAAAATTTAAGCATTACAAGAGGAATTTAAGTGACCTTTCACATCTTTTACAGTCTTGATATTCTTGACTTAACATTTAATCATTAAAATATGTTGTAATTCATTTCTGTATGTGCATATAAAGTGTAGAAGAGAATCCAGGACTTGACACAGAAATGTTAAACCTTAATTATCTAACTTTTATTTTGATACTTGCTAAAAGTAAATCTGGAGGTATTAGAAGATAACTCATGCAAGAAATATTGTTCAACTGAGGAAGGAGATTTAAGGTGAAGTCTGAAGTATAAATAGTTACTTGTCAAGAACTGTGTGTTTAAAGAGGGACTGAGAAACAAGTTCAGTTCAGGTGTAGAGTATGTTTAAAGGCATTCATCAAGGTAAAATAACATGAGTGTAGTAGGCAATCTAAAGCAAACCAAATAGCTGTGACACAGACAGAAGAGGCAGAAAAGAATCTCATTGGGTCTCATAATTCATGGTGAGAAGTTGGGAATTTTCTTGAAGTCCAATAGGAAGTTATTGGTAATTATTAAAGTGTTATCAGAATTTAGTTCAATAAATTATATTCATGACCTACTGAGAGTCATTTTCCCTCTTGATTTCAGTTTCCTCATCTGTAAAATGAGAACATATGGTCATTTTTAGTACCGGTATTTTCAAAATAGTTTATTATGCTATAGATTCTTCTCTGGCCACACTCAATAAATCAGCTTATCCAGGAACCGGGCATTTTATGATTCATGGCAGAGATGTGACATTTCATTTATAACTGTACATTAGCTTAGTGTCACAGGGCCAGAGTATATGTATCTCACACACTCGTGTGTGTGTGTGGGTGTGTCTGTGTGTGCTCATGTATTTGGGCTTGCTCTCCCTTGAACATATATCTTGCTTGCTTGTCTCTAATATCTTTGCTTGCTCTCTAAGTTTCTGTTCTCTCTTGTATACACATTTCTATTCTCCCCCATCACTTCTAAGTAAGTTTTGTTCAATAAAAATATCTTGCTTAAAAATTAAAATTAAAAAAGTGTATATATGCATATATATATATTAATATATTAAGTGGAAGGAGCAAACCTCACTGTTAAAATTCTCCATATAAAAATGTTAATGGTTTATTTCATTGCCTTCTCTGAGACACTTCAAAATGTCATTTAGTATCACTGGGCACTCCACTCCCACTTTAATCCATCTTCCTATAAAATGAATTTGTTTTGTTTTTCTTCAAACCAAAGACAGTAGTGTGTCCTTTAAGAAGAAGATTTGTATCATATACATGTTACAGCATTCTCAAGCTTTTCTTTTAAGTATGAGGGCATTGAGTGTCATTCAGAAGCAAGTGATTCATAGCTTGGGCAGGAGATTGTATATTTATTTAGATTAAAAATTGAAAGCCAATAAGAATTCATTAGGAAAAAGTAATTATAGTAAGTTCTTAATTAATGTCTGTGATATCTTCTTGGAATCTGCAACTCTAATGGAAATGAGTATAATAAAATGAGGTATCTAATTATTCTATTAAACATAAACTGTCATTTTTAAGTCCACTTTATAAGAAAATAATAACATTTTTAATGTGGTTATTGAAGACCTTACATTTCAACCATGTTGTAATGCCTAACTTCACTGGTTCATCTCTGAATGTAAACCAACCTACTATTTTCCATGTTGCCAGATCTTGTTTGTAGAGTTTGAGGATGTCTGTGAAATTTAGTGACATTTCATACAGCTTCTCTTATCAGTGCTCTTATGAAACCTCTAAGACCAAAAGTATTTATTCTTGAGACATGAAGATGAAAAGTCAAACTTCAAGTTATGCACCATCTCTTACTTCTATTCATAGATGTACAATGACAGTTCCACATCTATCACCATTTATTTCTTTGAAATTCAGAGGCTAAAGGAGATTCTACCATAAAAAGGTGATATAGTCAGCGGTTTTTTTCTTATTTACTTTTTTCCTCTTTTCAGTTTTATATGATGATTTTCTGTCTTCTATTCAATAATTCACAGCTCCAGTGATGTGCTGGTTTGACTTAATGATTTTACCATACTCTTCAAGGTAAAGAATAAAATACCAAACACTATAAAATATGAGCCATTGATCCAAGAAATAATCTAATGGAATATTAGGAATATAATACTAAGAAATATGTTAACTATATATGTGTGATTAGAAGATTAAATTTATATCTTTGTTTTCCAGTCCTGGAGGAATTTGGCGGGGGCAGAAAACAACATAGCTTCTGGTGTTTCCTCTGTGTTCAGGAAAATGTACCAGCAAACTTTTTTGAAACCTGTTAATAATGAGTGCCACCAAAACACAGAATTTACCATTGAAGGAGTCTTCAATGTGCAAAATTCCCTTGTTTCTGTATACACTGAAAAGGCAAAACTAATCATTAGCAAGATTTTCCCTTAACTTTGATGCAAACCTTTGAAAAGATAGAGAAAAAAAATTAAGAGATTACATAAACCAAAAATGGAAAGATCAGTTTAAAAATGAAAGTTTCTGTGTATCCTTGGGAGAGTCTCTCACCCTTTCTGGTCCTTTTTGAGAGTTACCAATGAATGAAGATTTGAGAAATCTTCTCAATGATCTCTTTCATATGTAGACATTACTCTCCTTTCGTGTGTAAAATCTGCAACACAGATAAAAATCAGGGGAAAGCAGAATAAATTCAATTTAGAAAAAAATTCTCACAGATTGTATTGTTTCTTATAGCAATTTTCCATATTGCCACACCTACCACAGATTCAGTAGTTAATGCTACAATTAGGAATTTCTTGTCTTCTCACAAATTTTATTGAAATGTTAACAAAATTAAATGAATATAACAACCAAAAGAGACCAAGTTCATTCACTGGGTATTCTATAATTTGCTTAAGAAAGTTATGAGTACAAGTGAACTCATAGAAGATATTTAAAGAAAAATTTCACTTAGACACCAGTATATTTCTTTTTTGTTTTTTATTATATATATGTGTATATATATATATATATATGTGTGTGTGTGTGTGTGTGTGTGTGTGTGTGTTTGTATGTATATATATATTTGCTTTTTGGGTCACACCTGCAGATGCACAGTAGTACTTCTAGCTCTGCACTCAGAAATTATTCCTGGCGGTGCTCAGGGGACCATATGGAATGCTGGGAATTGAACCGGGGTCAGTCGCATGCAAGGCAAATGCCCTCCCTGGTGCTAATAGCTGGTGCTATTGCTCTAGTCCCCTGTTGATATTTTTATGGGGTTGTTTTCTGTCGGCTGTTAACTGAAAGGTTGGTGGTTCATGCCGACCTAGGGATGCCAGATATGTATTCACTAAAGGGCCATGGCACTCTATCTCTTCCGCCGCTTGCATTTGGTGGTCTCAGACCACTTGCCCCACCTTGTGGAGGTCGATGGCGAAGGGAAGATGAAGGAGGGAATGAGGGCCAGGCTGGTTGGAGTCAGTTGAAGTTTATTTCATTCCCATCTCCATTTCACTCTGATTCTCCCTCTGCTTCTCCCTTCCACCCCCTTCCCCTCTTCCAGTCTAGTTAAATCCTAAATCGTGAGGGGTAGGGATCATAATTACACATAGGTGTGGTCCTACAATCAATAGAAGTAAAGTCTTTCCTTCAGGGTAAGCTTCTTCTAGAACAGATTCTCATTCAGCAGGACGACCCTCCTAAGAGTGGAATCCCATGGCTGCATTTCTCCTCTCCTTACCCAAAAAACATATAAATATCCATAATATTAATGATTTTGTATGGATACAATAAGAAATACATTAAGCTTATAGAATTGCTCTCCTCAGGTTATCTTGATCTTAGACTACAGTGCTCAGGCCAGATTAGTCTTTCCTATCCCTAGCAGGGTCCTAATCTTGTTGTTATTTTTGGATCATGACGACATTTGTTCATGACCATGCTCTCAACTTATAGTTGAGTAAGGTGGCGCTTTGGCCTGGCCCATTTTGATTCCAGGATAGCTCACAGCTTGCCCTGGGTCCATTCATTCCCTCTTTGGGACCCTGCTTTTGGGATACTAGGAACTAAGGGCAACTGAGGCTTAAGTCGAGGAAGCAATTTGTAATGTACGGAGACAATAAACTCCCAAGTTACAAAAACCTAACATTAACTGTTTAACATTAACATTAACATTAACTTTGTCTATACAAAAAGGACATGCTTTTTTTTTTTTTTTTTTGCTCTTTGGGTTACACCCAGCAATACTCAGGGATTATTCCTGGCTCTGCCTTCAGGAATTACTCCTGGCGGCTCTCGGGGTACCATATGGGATGCGGGAGATTGAACCTGGATCTGTCACATGCAAGGCATATGCCCTACCCACTGTACTGTATAGCTCAGGCCCCGGAAAAAAAAAAGGACATTGCTTTAAAAGTAAACTATACAAAAGATATAAGGAGAGGAGAAAGGCAATATTAACTTACAGTACAAGTTCAGTGTCCTAGAACAATACAAGTTCAGTGTCTTAATACGTAAGATCTGACCTTACAAATTAATATTATCTGATTAGGGGAAAAGCTGCTTAACTGGTTGGGGAGGAGATCATAGAGAAGAGGTTATAGATAAACAAAGGAATGGGAGTGACTCGGGGACACTGTGATGGGTGTGACTCAATAAACCTAAGCTCCCTGTGGCAAGGGAGAAAGGACAAACCAATGTTAGGCATAAAAATATTTAGAGCTATATTCCAACTTGGGGGGACAACGTTAGTAGTACTTGAAGGCTACTCCTTGCTCTTTGCTCAGGCTCACCCATATGCGGTGCTGGGGTGCTGGGGATTAAACTGGACTCAGCCACATACAACACAAGCCCTGATGTACTATCTTTATAGCCCATCAACGTGTCTTCTTATGAGCTACCGTAATATTCATTTAAAACTCAAATGAACACATAATTCATAGAAAATGGAAGAGAAAGAACCATAGATGGAGACAGACTGTTTCTCTGATGAGAAATGAAATTTTGGGCTGAAAATGTACCTTATACTCTCCCTTTTTGAAAAATAACATGAGCAATTATTTTAATAAAGATATTCAGTTATTGACTGTATTTCTAATCATAAAATAGAAGTAATCTATTTTTTCTCACATTTTATCATTGTGCATTTTAATTTATTCATTTCTATACTAACTCCCTGACCTGCTACACTCTGGGCTGTTTCACCGACTTTTTAGTGCTTTTGTTGCCACAAACTGGCATAGTTCCTGACATATAATAGGCATCTACTAATCTTTGCTGCATATATTTAAATTAATTATACTCAATTTACCTTCTTGTAAGTAAACTTATTACAGGGAATATAACTAATGATATCCAGCATTACCAGTGTGACCATATATTAGGATAATCTAAAAAATTATTGTTTGAAGTATAAGATTTTTGAACTATTTCAGATAATGCCTCAGAAAGATTGAAGGCAGAAATCTATGCTTTGAATATATATCTTCCTTAGTTTTATTTAGCTTTCTTGGCAATAGTACGATAGATGGAAATTACACAAAATAATATGTTCTATATGTATTAGAGAATCACAGTAGGATTTGAATTCTCAGACATAGCCATTTTTTGTCTTTGTGCAATGCCTACTTATATGCCTCTTCTTTCTAAAAGGAACAAAGAAATGTATTAAAGCATGTAATATAAAATCTCTGATTTCTGATTTGATAGGTTGCCAAAAACAATTATCACAAGCAACTTAAATAAGTCATTATATACAAGTATCTCAACTTATACAACATCAAGTTTGGTACGTACACATAAAGCATAATTTCATTGTATAATATATGTATATATATGATTTCATGCATGTGTGATTATACATGTATGTATATAGGCAGATAATTATATGTTTTCATTGAAGAAATTGACAAAATTAGGGTATTAAGACTATTGTTAAGATGATGACAAACATGTTTAAGTCTGATAAGCAATAAAATGTATTGAGGAAATTATGTCTCAAGTTATTTCTGATATTTTGGAAGCATAAAACAAAGTTTATTTGAGATTGCTAAAATACAAGTGAAAATAGTGGCCTCTTAAAATTGAATAAGAGGTAGTTTGTTGGAAGAATGTAACTTTTTAGAGGAACAGATATAGAATAATTACACTCATTTGTGGGATATAAAAAACATACTATGAGTCTATTACCCAAGGGCAGTAAAAATAAGAACCAGGAGAACTGGCCCATGGTTGGAAGCTTGCCACTAGTGTCAGAAAGAGGGAAGTTAGGATAGAGATGGAAAGAATATAACAGTGACAGTTGGAAATGATCACTCTGGATAAGAATTGAGTGCTGAAGGAGGTCTGCCCACAGCTTGGAAACTGACCTCACATGCTAGAGGAAGAGGCAGCTCAGATAGGGAGGAGAAGGGAACACCAAATAGAGGATGTCGGAAGGACCCAGTCGGATTGGAATATGCAAGCTGAAAGTGGACTATAGACTGAACATGAAGGCCACTCAATACCTCTATTGCAAACTATAACACCCCAAAGGGGAGAGAACAAAAGGGAATAGCCTGCCGCAGAGGCAGGATGGGGTGGTGGAGGATGGGGTGGGGTTGGTGAGAGAGATACTGGGATTATTGGTGGAGGTGAATGGGCACTGGTGGAGGGATGGGTAAACGATCACTGTATGAGTAAAATGCAAACACAAAAGTTCATAAGTTTGTAACTGTACATCACAGTGATTTTCTAATAAAAAATAAAAAAAAGAATTGAGTGCTGAAAGTAGGCAAAGGGATATATATGATAACCTTTCAGTTCCTGTATTATGAACTATAATGACCAAAAGAAGAGGGGGTAGGGAGGAAAGAAAGAAAGAGAGAGACAGAAAGACAGAGAGAGACAGACAGATAGACAGAGATGGAGAGAGACAGGGAGAGAGGAGAAACAAAGTGTTTGCCACAAAGGCAGACTGGGGTTGGGGTGGAAGGAGGGAAACTTGGAACATTGGTAGTAGAAAGTGTACATTAGTGAAGGGACAGGTATTGGAAACACTGTGTGACTGATACCCAGTTATGAATAACTTGTATCAGATGGTGATTTAATATTTTTTAAAACCATATCAAGCTGAGAGTTTAAAGAAGATAAGGCATTAGCAATTAGCATTTTAATCCTACATTTTGCACCTGCATTTTGGATAAAAAATTCAGTTTAATTTTTGTATTAGTTCATGCATATATTTTTAAGAATGTTAGTGCTGTAGATTCTTGAGGTGAAACAAATATGATTGTGTCACCACTTTATGGAATATTTCCACAGAGATAAAAGGCAATGAAGACTCAAGAAAGAAATCCCCAATGCCATGGAGACTGTATATATGATAGGGGGCGTGCTGGCATGCAACCATCCCTGGTTTGATTCCCGGCATTGTATGGTTTCCTGAGTATCAGCAGGTATGATACTGAGGGCCCCAGAGTGTGTAAAAATAAAAAGAAAAGGTGCGGGCGAGGAAAGGGATGCCTTACCGCACCGAGCCAGGCACAGGGCCTAGGGCAGCAGCTGTCTCTCCCACCACCCGAGTTCGGTAGCCTCCAGCCGCTTCCCCCACCCCGGGGAGGTTGATGGCGAAGATGTGGCAGGCGAAGGAAGGAACTGAGCCAAGATGGTTGGTCTCACTTGCAGTTTTTTCCAATCTTCCCTCTATACACTCTCCTCTGGAACTCTCTCCCTGCCCCCTCATACAGCTACCTTAAATCTCCCCATCCCCCAGCAGCCTGGGTGGGGCTTATCTAAAGGTGTGGTTACAATCCATAGGGGGTATAGTTCTATCCCTTAGGGGAATGCCTTCACTAGGACAGAATCTCTCTTTCAGCAGGAGGACCCACCCAAGGGCAGAGTCCCAAGAATGTGTTTCTCTTCTCCTCAGCCAGCAAACATATAAGAATTCATAATATTAATCACTTTGTATGGACACAATAAGAGATGCATTAAAGCTTATAGAATTGCTCTCCTGGGGCCATCTCAATCTCAGACTACAGTGCTCAGGCCAGATCAGTCTTTCCTATCCCTGGCAGGGTCCCAGTCTCATAATTACTATTGGATCATGACAGCATTTGTCTATGATCAAGCTCTTAACTTATAGTTAAGAATTAGGCACTTTGGCCAGGCCCATCTCGATGCCAGGGTAGCACATAACTCACCGCTTGCCCTGGATCCTTCCCGTCCCACGTCGGGGACCCTACTTTGGGGTGCTAGGAACTGAGGGCAACTGAGGCTTAAGTGGAGAAAGCAGATGCCCAGAAGGGAATAATATTCGAGGCCAATTAAGTCTTAAGTTATAAAAACATAATATTGTCTTCTTGTGTCTATACAAAAAAGACATAGCTTTAAAGTAAATTATTCAAAAGGCATAAAGAGGAGAGAAAGGCAATGTTATAATATTCAGTGTCCTAGGAAGTTCTGACCTTACCAATTAACAGAGTTTGATTAAGGGAAGAGCAGATAAACTGGTAGAAATGGTTACAGATAAACAAAGGAATGGGAGTGACTCGGGAGCACTTTGATGGGTGTGACTGATAAACCTAAGCTCCTAGTGGCAAGGGGGAAAGGACAAACCAATGATATCCAACACCAGAGCACCCCTTGGACAACCTGGCTAATCCATGGAACTGTTTGGTTTGTGTAGCAGCATGTCTTTGGGCCATTGCTTTGAACTGCTAATTTGGTTGGCTGAGAATCACCAAGAAGTGCCCCCAGGTTTCTTGAGTATTATAAAGGAAATCCCCCAAAAAACCCCGAAAGAAAGAAATACAATGTCATCTTAGAATCTGTATTCAATTGTCACTGTCACGGTCATAGTCATCCCGTTGCTCATCGATTTGTTTGAGCGGGCACCAGTAACGTCTCTCATTGAGAGATTTATTGTTAGTATTTTGGGCATATCCAATAAACACGGGTAGCTTGCCAGGCTCTGCCATGCGGGCTCCATACTCTCAGTAGCTTGCCGGACTCTCTGAGAGGGGGGGAGGAATCGAACACAGTTTGGCCTCATAAAAGGCAAAAGCCCAACCGCTGTGCTATCGCTCCAACCCCTGTATTCAATTACAAATCAAAATTTTATATTTGGATTTTTGGGTATTTTTTTTTTTTTGCCACACTCAGCTGCTCTTAGGGCATACTCATGGCTCTGTGCTTAGGGAATGATCTGGAATGTTGATTGAACCTGGTCAACTACATTTAAAGTAAGCACCTTCCCTGCTTTACTGTTTCTTTGACCCTAAGATTACCATTCTATTTTTACTGTTTTTAAATAATCTAATGAGCATAAAAAATAAAAATAAATTGTTAGCAATTACCTGAGCCTATACCATGGTTATTTTTTTTAAGGAGGAGTATTGACAGGTCACTATCAATTCTTCTTATAATGGGAAAAGTCACAGGAAGAAAGCTTTAAGAATGGGGCATGTAGGGCTGGAGCAATAGCACAGCGGGTAGGGCGTTTGCCTTGCATGCAGCAGACCCGGGTTCGATTCCCAGCATCCCATATGGACCCCTGAGCACGGCCAGGGGTGATTCCAGGAGTAACCCTTGTGCATTGCCGGATTGCCGGGTGTGACCCAAAAAGAAAAAAAAAATGGGGCATGTCTGGGCTAAGGGGATAGCTCAATAGACTGCTGTACATACAATTGTCCTGGGTTTGATTCCTGGCAATGCAAGTAAGTTCCTCAAAGCACTGAGCTGAGACTATAAGAAATCTGAAGGGGACCAATGCACCAGTAAAAAGAGATTATTGAGTATTCATGATCTCTGGCTAACACAAAAATGTTTGCCTTTCTCTTGACAAAACATTTCATTTAAAAGTTCTTTACTGAAATACAGGTGAAGCTGTTGTCCAAATAAAGAAAATTGACGCAGTGTTTTACACAGCCGACATGACAGCTTTCTGTGGAATTTGATACCCTAATAATTTTTAGACACACAAACACACACAGAACACACACACTCATATAACTAAGGTGTTAGTTGACTGCATATGTTAAAACCTGATTTCGATCTAAGGCATTACATTTAAAAAAAAATCTATCATTTTTTAGAGCTAAGGAATGAAATGTCAAAAATTCATAAATATTAAAATCAAAGTTAGTATATGGTAATTAAAATATTGGCATTCTTGATAATATCATTAACATTGATAATTTCTATGATATAGTAATAATCTCTTTTTACCTCATTAATTTTGCCCTCAAGGACTGTGTTTTCCATATAGAATGTCTTTTCCCCACCATTACGGTTGTTCTTTGGTGGTTTGGTTTTATAGTATACTTTCTATTGAATGCTATATCCTATAATATATGTCTAAGACAGCAGACTTTCTTTTGGAATAATCCATCTTCACAGTAATATTGAGGAAGGTACTGTTCCCTTCCCCAAATCCGGCTAGAGCAATTCTGAGAATGATTTGTGTTGTGAAAGCCCACCAAGGAGATTTATGTGTTCTCCTTCACCAGAGTGCTATGTCAAGACTAATTATGTGCACTGGGCTTTGAGTACTGGGAAAAAGCCATTCGGGGGTCAGGATGCCCAATTCCACTTTGTATCTCACCCTCCGGTAGCTGTGGGTTGGTTCAGGCTCCTGCTATCATTATGGATAGTATAATTAATTTCTAGGCTCTTGAGTTTCTCAGATGAGCTTTGGGGACAATAAATAGGGTATCTCTGTTCCTTAATCATAGAGTTAAGGGTCTTCATGCCTGCCTGTACTGGACCAATTTGAGTTTTTCAAGTTTACTCAGCTGCCCTTCACATAGACTTTTATCCGAACAGAATGTGAAAGAATTGTCAACTTTGATAATCCCAGACTTAAAATAGAACAGAAATTTTAAAGCCTGTTAATGACAAGATCCCACGGTGATTTTTGATATGATTTTAATATGGAACAAAATAATGATTGAGTCGATTCATCATTTTTCTCCTGCTTAATGTTGAAGATACTAAGTTCCTAGTGTAGGTTAGCAGCTGAACATGGATAGCTTTGTATTTGTTGCTACTAAGTAAGTGGTCTCATTTTAATTTTTTTGTCTTGCATGAGAAATGTAAATATCTAAGGAATCTAGTTGCTGAATATTACATAATGATCAGATATGATTGGGATTAATGTGTAGAATTGTGGTAAGCAGAATTGTGATACTACAATAATTTTATTTCACTAGATGATCACAAACTGTTGATATATACTGCAAACGGAGACAAATTATTTGCATACTATAGCTCTGTCCTTCCGTTTTTCATCGATTTGCTTGAGCAGACACCAGTAACATCTCCATTGTGAGACTTGTTGCTACTGTTTTTGGCATATCGAATAAACCACGGGTAGCTTGCCAGGCTCTGCTGTGTGGGCGGGATACTCTCGGTAGCTTGCCGGGCTCTCCGAGAGGGATGGAGGAATTGAACCCAGGTCGCCTGTATGCAAGGCAAATGCCCTACCTGCTGTGCTATCACTCCAATCCATTTACATACTACTTAGAATTATATCAAAGGCCTTCTTCCAAATTTTTATTTATTAGTTTCATTCAGAGATGTTTGTTCTGTTGAGAGCAAATGGAACATCAGGAACTAGTTCATTTCTCATGAACATTGTCTTCGTGAGATTCAGCTGCATTCCAACCTTTCCACACTCACAGTCAAAGTTGGACAGCATTCGTGCTGCTTGGCTAATATTTGGTGTTATGAGAACGATGTCATCAGCGAAGCAGAGGTGGTGTAGTTGCCAACCATCTATGTTCACTCCCATTCCTTCACACTCCAGTTGTCACATGATGTTCTCGTGAGTTGCACTGAAGAGTTTCGGTGAAATGGTATCACCCTGCCGAACCCCTCTCTTGACGTCAATGATCACTTCCTTGTAGAATGGTGAGATCCTGGTGGTGAATCCGTAATAAATCTCGTAGAGGATCCTGATACACTAAATTCGAATGCCCTGTTTGGCTAGGGCTTTGATGACTGTTTCAGTCTCAACAGAATCAAAGGCCTTCTTTAAATCAATGAACGTTAGACCGGCATCTTGAACTCTCACGAAACCTCAATGAGCTTGGTCACCATGTGGATATGGTCCATAGTGTTGAGTCTGTTTTGGAACCTGGCTTGCTTGCATGGTTGTCCTTCCTCTGGTGTTCTGCCAATCCAATTGAGGATGACTCGAGTGAACAACTTGTAGATGACAGACAACAGGCAGATCAGGCAATAGTTGCTGATGTAGTGGATGCCTCCCTTCTTGTACAACAGAACGGTCTGGCTGCTTTTCCATGGGGATAGAACCTTGCATTTAGACAGGTTAGCATGTGAAGAGCCGAGCCAGTGTAATGATGGGTACTGGTGGCAGATTCTTCAGGTGTTCAGGTCTGACCTTGTCTGGACTGGGTGCTGTATGCTTCTTTACCAATGAAATAGCATGTCATATTTCAGAAGGGAGAATGCTGGGAACAACATATCTATCCTGCAGAATTTGGTATGTGGGCAGGTGATTGTGGCTATCGAAGAGATCCGAGTAGAAGTCGTAGATAACCTTTTCCATTGCTCTTATGGAAGATGTGATAGATCTGTCAGGACGTTGGAGGGCAGTTATTTTGGTCTTGTAGTTGGCGAAGGACAGGAGTGTGTTGCAAATATTTTTCCCGGTTTCTCTGAATGCAGCAGTTATGTATACCTGGGTCGACAACTCCACATAATGAATGACATGGAACCAGAACTGCGCAGGAGGAAGAGACTGGCATTGGAATGTCTTCAAGAGTATCGAAGAATGGTTAAGAGGATGAAGAATCTCTGGCTCCAGGCATGTCTTTTTGATTCCACAGTTTTTCCTGCACTAACATACACCTCAGAGACCTGGGCCCTACAAAAACAGGATGAGAACGCTCTTTGGGTATCCCAAAGAGGAATTGAAAGCTATGCTTGGAGTATCACATTTCACTCAAGGAATCCGAGTTCCGACCTCCGACTATGATTGAGAATCAGGGACGCTGCCTCCTTTGCCAAGGCATCGAAACTCAGATGCGCTGGACATGTAATGCAATTTGGAGACAACTGTTGGACTAGAGCCTCTACCAACTGGATTCCGTGGATGTCAAAAGAACGCCTGGTCGCCCACCAAGGTGATGGTCAGACTTATTCATCAAGACCCTGAACATATGGTTTGATGCTCTTCGTGTACCTGGAGCAAGCAGATGCCATTGGGCTACACTAGCACTGGACAGGGATGAATGGAGCTGTTACTGGCACCCACTTGAGCAAATTAATGAGCAACTGTATGACACGTGTTACAAGTGATAGTTTTATTAGTTCTTCAAAAAGTTAGCAGGTCAGTATGATCAATTTTAAGAGAATGGAGACTGGTTCAGTGGGGAGAGGGACTGGAGCAAAAGTACAGTGAGTAGGCCATTTGCCTGGCGCTCGACCAACCCCAGTTCGATTCCCAGTATTACATATAGTCCCCCAAGCACCTCCAGAAGTGATTCCTGAGTGCAATGACAGGATTATCTCCTGTGCATTGCTGAGTGTCTCCCAAAATGCAAAAAGAAAAAAAAAGAAACTGGGGGATATCCATGTTTCCATATCCCTAATGATACGCAGAGTTAGCCCAATCATAGAAAGAAAAATATCTGCAGGGCACAAACTTTCTACCAGGCAGATTCATACAAACTCCTTAGCACATGTCCCCAATAGTTCTTTATCAGTGGTTGAAACATTAGACAGTATATGCCTGCCTGCAGGTGTCTAACACTTCAATGTTTGTGTTTTTCTGGGTTGGAATAACTCTGAAGTGTATTACATGCCATTTATTGAGCTTTTCCAATGGGATTGAGCCCTAGATATCTCCAATAATAATTTCCACCTATAAATACTTTAAATCCTTTTTTTTTTCCTTTGGCATTCCCCATTCATTACCAGCAATTTTTATAATTACTTTTGAAATGATTTTTAACGCTTATCCCAGAGTCTGGTCTAAATTTGTAGGAGAACTACAAATTTAAGATTTTCAGGTACCAAATAACCACATTGCCTTTCAAATTCTCCTCTAACTCCAAAGTCCAAGAATTGTTAGCTCTGCAATGTCATTGCCTGCATGTAGTCTTTTGTAGTTTTTACATCTATTTTTGGCAGGCAGAGTGGCAAAGTTTTCATTTATTTTCATCAGTTAGCACGTTTTATGCTGTATGAAGGTAAAAATACAAGTCGGCTTATTTAAAACAACTGACTGTGAAATGCAAAGATTCATGTTTTTAGTAAGGGGAGTGCCTCGATGACTGTCAGCGTTCAGGGCTTGTCACAGTGCAGGCTTTCATCTGTAGAGCCTAACTGTACGGGCCTTCCCGATGAACAGGGCCTTGAAGAGAGACTCTGCTACTCGGTGGTACATTTTACGATAGAAAATGCAGGAAGTTTGTAGCTACTAGCTATAATGTATAGTGTATCCTATCCTCTGGCAGTTTGATTTGAACTAAGCTGAGGTAATTGCTCAGTTTGCTTTGAACCAAGGTCATCTTCATTAATAAAATATAAGGAACTTACAATAATTTAAAAAAAAACATTAATAAGATTTTTTTTTCCTGGGTTGGGGGCTATAGCTTAGTTGTAGAGTGTGTACTTTGCATTTATGAGGCCTTGGGTTTGAACCCCTTTCTAGATGCTAAAACTTAAAAAGCAAACAAAAAATGTTTTCTTAAAGCAAGAAACTCAGTTAAACATGTGAGATAACCACTTGTTTTAGGTTCTTTTAAAGCAAGTATTCCTACCTATTAAAAGTTGTAAAAATTTGCTGAAAAAATCCCCAAGAGTAGAAATATACGATATATAGTTACCCAAGAAGTTAGCACAAATATGTAGAACATCTAGTATGTCTAAGACCCTGATTCTTTATCCCTGGCACTACATGATCCCCTAAGTCCCACCAGGCATTGAACATATCACAATCATAGAACTGCCAAGCCCCTATGAATTATCAGAGGTAGCCCCCATGAATATATTCAGATAATTTATGACTATGATTTTATTTCATATAAAGTAATAGGAAAAATAAACTGATATTTTATTCTTATATTTTATGTATGCTACTTACTTTTAAATAAAATGGAATATTTTTGGATCAATTTAAAATTTATACCAAACCAGTGTATTTTGTGTCCTTTTCAACTATATTTTCCAGTGCTGGTGAGATTGGGTCACATACAGAGATATTCAGGGCCGACCCGAGGCTCAGTGCTCAAGGATCATTCCTGGTGGTGCTCAAGGGACCATATTCCTTGTGGGAGTTTGAATGGAGTTAACGACATGGTAGGCAAATCCCTTAACCCCTATAATATTTTTCTGGCGCCCAAACCTTAGCAATTTAATTAACATTAATTTTATATTTTCATTGTTGTTATATAATTTATTAGATTACCTTAAAATTCCAGTGCTGATATCAGTCCTTGTAATTGTACACATACATTAAAAAAAAAGATGTAGCCTTGTCTTACTGGGTCTAGCCCCCAAAACTAAGCAAAAATAAATTTGAAATATGTATCTTATGTTTAAAGGGATAAACTAAAATAATCTAAATGAAAGTTATCACTTTCTCCTTTTTAAAAAATTATGGACCTGGGGATCAAACTGAGAACCACACAAATGCAAGAGGAATGACCCATCATTGAGATATCACTGACCCTTTCCATTTTTTCTTGGCTTATTCTCTGTAAGTCATTATATTCCTGAAATGCAGGCATCAAATGTGAGATCAGTTCAACTTTCTGTGGCTGAGCATGAGTCATGTTTAAATTAGTCTGTGATTCATAAGAGGTGTATGAATGACATGGACATTTGTGTTTCTCTCCCATCTCAAGATTTTAGTTTCTGCCACTGGTTCCTTGACTCAGATTTCTCGGACATCAAACTTCACTGTCGTTTCTGCGTTCTTTCTCTATTTCTTTCTCAACATCAATCCTAGCATAGGTAAGACGCTTACATGCCTAATTTTTTTGAATTAAAAAAAATCACCCAAGTGTTCATTTCTACTCCTGGCATGTCTCAGTTCTATGAAATTCTGAATCAGTTAAACAGCCATATTCTCATTTGTCTCCTCTATGAAAGGATACAGTTATGCCTAGTTAGCAAAGATTTATTGGAATTATAATAGCATACATAAAGTGCCTCATACAGTGCCTCATGCAAAGCAAATGCTTTTCAAGAAATAAATATTATTATGAGTGCAGTCTTCTCACCCAAAGCAATGTTACCAACTGAATTTGGGTAAATATATTGATATTTGTCACATTATTTCTAATAAAAATTTAGAATACTATCTGACTTGTGGGAAAAAGTATCGCAGTCTATGTTACAGCTTTCTAGATAAATCATGGCATCACAACTTTTGTGGAATTGGAGCTGTTTCACCAGTGATATTGAAGATGTGTGTTCAAAATATAAGAATTATTTTTTTTTAATTTATTTATTTTTAATTAGAGAATCACCGTGAGGGTACAGTTACAGATTTATACACTTTTGTGCTTATACTTCCCTCATACAAAGTTTGGGAACCCATCCCTTCACCAGTGCCCATTCTCCACCACCCGTAAACCCAGTGTCCCTCCCACCCTCCCCAATCCCATCTCCCCCCCACCCCACCCTGCCACTGTGGCAAGGCATTCCCTTCTGTTTTCTCTCTCTAATTAGCTGTTGTGGTTTGCAATAAAGGTGTTGAGTGGCCGCTGTGCTCAGTCTCTAGCCCTCATTCAGCCCGCAACTGCCTTCCCCCACATGGCCTTCGACTACAATGTAGTTGGTGATCGCTTCTCTGAGTTGACCTTTCCCCGGAACGTGAGGCCAGCCTCGAAGCCATGGAGTCAACCTCCTGGTACTTAAAATATAAGAATTATTAAAATATACACATTCTGGAGAATTTCTATTGAAAATAAATGCAAAGAATTTAACTTAAACCTCAACACTAATTATCCTGAAATAGAAGAAAGCAATCTATTTGATTATTACTGGAGGTTGAGGGCAAACCCTAGGTAATTGTGGACTTTTTTTTAACTGTTTTTTATAGTCCTTCTATGAAGTTGAGTGAGTTATAACAGCTGAAAAGATCTGAAGTGGCTGTTAGTTTCTATAAGGCTGATGATAAAAATTGGCCTGGACAAAAATACCAGTTATAATCATCAACCAACTGGTAAGGGGGAGGAAGTGCTATTCATTTCTAATTCTAACTGTTAATTACCTAAAAATATATATGTTCTTTGGTTATATTTTTGTCATATTATGATTGAGTCAAAATATAGTTTGTCATAAATTTAAGAAAAGCATATTCAACTTGTAGGGTATTTTTAACAGTGTATTACCCCTGCTGATTCAGTGAATTAAATATAAAAGAATTATAGGGGGAAAGGCAGTAATTAATGTTGTTAATATACTAATATACTAAATTAGATGCCAGATGACAGAACGCTATATTTATAAAATAGGTAAGAATACCTATTAATAAAATATTTATAAAATGGGTAAGAATACCTATTTTATAGTTTAGATGTTAAAATCTGAGTGAATTCACAGCCTTACAGTGGGTGGGCAGAGATGGTAGATCCAAGTCTATGAAAGTAATCATCTCAGTATTGGAACTATGGTGAGGAATGTAAATAGGTAAACATACTTATACATGTGTGAAAATATTTGTTATGGCACCTCTCTTTTGTTATATATGAAATGTTAGGATATCTTTCTTCATTGACTTTTACATTAGTGTCTATGAAAAAGACTACAGATATGAAACAATAATGATGTTACTAATGCTCCAAATACAATTAATCAAGGGTGACTGTTTCAAGAACTTTTCAGATAACAGTAAATAATTAAGCCCCATGGTATTTATTTACTGGTACTTAAATATAAGCATATTTAAATTTCACATTAAGTGTAAACTTTGTACACCTGGATAAACCTGCATTCGAGGAATATTCTCTAATTATCTTCTGTAGAAAGGGCACAATGGCATAATTGAGAAACCATGCTCAATCTCACGCAGCCATCAGTGCTAATAACTAGATCTGGTCACAAGACAGATATCAGAGCAGAATCCCTCAGTGTTATCATTACGGCATATACACGGCAACCAAAAAAATAGACTCCAAAGGATTGGCAATCAGAACTGTACTTAGTATTATCTAGGAAAATTATGAACATTGTTGCTAAAATGATGAGTTCAGTCAATTGTACAAGTACGACGAGGAAGCATGTTTTAAAAATATTTCACTACAAAATGACTTTTGAGCTGGTCCTTAGTATAGGTGCAATTTTTTTTTCACCTGGAAAAGGATGTGTGTTGAGGAAGGAGAAATAGTGTAAGGATTAACATGCTTGCTTTATATGCAGCTGACCCAAGTTCAGTTCCTAGCACTGATACCCTGAACACACTGGCAGAAATAAATTCTCAACAAAGAGCCAGGAGTATTCCCTGAGCATAGCCATGGAAGCCCTCCAACCCACTAGTATAATGAGAGGAAATATTTTCCAATCAATTCGGAATATTATAGCACAATGTTATTGAATATAGTTGTGCTATCAGAGCACAGCGGGTAGGATAGGGTGTTTACCTTGAACACGGCCAACCCGGGTTCGATTCCTTCATCTCTTTCGGAGCTGGCAAGCTATTGAGAGTATCCCACCCGCACAGCAGAGCCTGGCAAGCTACCTGTGGCGTATTCGATATGCCAAAAATAGTAACAACAAGTCTCACAATGGAGACGTTACTGGTGCCCACTTGAACAAATTGATGAGCTGAGCAACGAGATGACAGTGCTACGGTGCTATTATTGAATAGGTAGTTTATACACAACATTAATTTATTGACCATAAGTTTAGAGATTGAATAGCAAGAGTATGAGTGAAATATATCTGCACTCAGAATGGATGAAGCATGACATATTTTGCACTTATGGATAGTCTTCTCACTGTGTCCACAATGAATGAATGGGTAAGAGAGTTGTCTCTGGTGCCTGGTTTAAAAAAACAGCATAAGAGTGGGCCCTTATGTTATAATCAGCACCCAAATATCCCGTACCATAATGCCATCACACTGAGAGTTAAAGATTTCAATAAACGAAGTGGGCAAGTGCATACATTTAAATGTGATTGTTAGAAAAGGAATAAATGTGGAAACATGGCTAATTAGAGGTAGCAGTTGCTGCTAAGGCTCACAGTCAGAAAATGACTAATATGACTTGAAGTTAGGGAGACTCATATTAAGAGATTCTGGTGCATTATACTCAAGAATATAGAAGAGAACACTATAAAGATAAGATAGCAGGATCCAGAGTGATAGTGCAGAGGATTTGGTGCATGCCTTGCATGTGGCCAATCCCAGTTTAATCCCTGGCCACCAGACATCATGAGGTACAACCAGCAAATTCCCTACGCAGTGCTGGGGAGATCCAGATTATTCCTGGCATGGCAACACCTGAGAAGAACGACATCCTTAGGCCCTAGAAATGGAAACATAAGCCCAGTTGACTGAGAATTGCTGAGACAGAAGCCTGCATGCATCCTGAGCTCTAATTTGGGAGAACACAGACAACACACACACACACACAAACACACACACACACTCCAACATTCAATAAACTAGAGAAATAATAATCATCAGAGCCTTACTGTCTTATAATCAAAAAGCCAACACAATTTTTAAATGTCAAGCAGCAAAAGAAAACTAAAGAAGTGATTAAATCCACTTGATTTTTTAAGAATTAATGTTGAAGGTCAAATTAGAAGAATAAGGGAAACAAGCCAGTAATATCATTTTTTACTTCCTTTTGGGTATCATATTGGATAATATAATTTAAAAAAATCCAAAGAGCTATTTTTCTATGCTCATTATAAAACTGTCAGAGTGACCTTGTTTTGACCTAAAGCTTGGAAAATTGTAGGGGAAAAAGCACATTATCAGCAAGTGACAAAAAAAAGGAATTTTTAAAGAGAAAGAAAGAGCTATACACTAAAAGGGTTGGTATGTCTATTTGTAGTGAGTTTTTTTTTTCCAGAACACAGGCTGGCTGCACAAAAAAGTACAGATAAGATAGAAGAAATAATTTTGGAATTTTAGTATAAACTGATGATCTTGTTTAAAAATCCAGATTAAATTTCCAGTCCTTAGAAGAGAATTGGAAAGTCTGTAAGGAACTCAAAAATATATTTAAGGGCTGGCGGGATAGTACAGTGGGTAGGGTGTTTGCCTTGCAGACAACCAACCCACTCAGGTTCAGTACTAGGCATCCCATATGGTTCCCTGAGTGCCACCAGGTGTGATTCCTGAGTGCAGAGCTAGAAGTAATCACTGGGCATTGTCCCCCAAACAAAAGCAAGCAAACAAGCAAAGCAATATGTTTAATAGGGTTTTCAGGTATTTCTGTTAGATATAGGTCCTTGCTTTATCCACTTCTATAGAAACCTTGACATTCTCTTTGTTCTTTCCATGTTAAATCTATCTTATCCATTGGAAATATCCCCTTTGTGTTCTAGACATAAAACACTCATATTTGGAACTTCATGATCACGAGTAGAGTAATATGTGGTGGCAATGATGGTAGTAACACTGTATCACTGTTATCCCTTTGCTCATTGATTTGCTTGAGCGGGCACCAGTAACGTCTCCATTGTAAGACTTGTTACTGTTTTTGGCATATCAAATACGATATGGGTAGCTTGCTAGGCTCTGCTGTGCGGGCGAGATACTCTCGGTAGCTTGCTGGGCTCTCGGAGAGGGGCAGAGGAATTAAACCCGGGCCGGCTGTGTGTAAGGCAAACGCCCTACCCGCTGTGCTACTGCTCCAGCCCATGATGGTAGTAGGTGATATTTAAATAGGGCTGTCCTATGCTTTCCTTTTTGCTTAGAACTGCTTCAAGTGATAGTCTAAAACGTGTAATCCAGCGTCAGACTATGAATTTTTAAAGGGGCTCTTTCCCCACAGAACAGGAAGCTTTAAAATGACTCATCTGTGTTAACATGGTGGAGAAAGCATGAAAACATGACTTCACACTCAGAATGTGTGAAAGACGGTAGAGACCTGGGGTGTGCAGACAGATAGCAAGCAAGTCTTTGGAGTCTTGCGACAGGCCCCCGTTCTGCCCTCAGGAGCTCTGTGAAATTGTTAATGCCCTAGAGTATTGTTATTCCACATGAACAGAAAAACTTCCAAGGAAGCATTATAGGCATTCTGGTAGTTTTAGGCAATGAAATAGAAAAATGATAAATATTGTTTTTCACGTTGATGAGAATCAAATTGAGTACAATTGAGCAACTCTGGATTCACTGAAGTTCGGTCAGCTACTTTTGTCTATAGACAACTTTTCTCTTACCTTTGATTGCATTATCACTTATCAATGCTCCTTTTGCCTATACACATAAACCTCACCTGGAAAACGTTATTATTATTATTATCATCATCATCATCATTTGGTTTACTGGTCTCCCAAAGAGGAATGCTTGGATTATCACTGGTCTCCTAAAGAGCTATGCTTGGATTATCACATTTCATTCAAGTGAGAGAAGGAATGTAGAGTTCCAACCTTCATCGACGATTGAGAATCAGGGACGCTGCCTCATTTGCCAAGACATCGAAAATCAGATGGGCCGGACATGTAATGCGATTTGGAGATGACCACTGGACTAGAGCTGTTACCTACTGGATTCCACAAGATGTCAAAAGAACATCTGGTACCCCACCTAGGAGATGGTCGAACTTCTTTGTCAAGACCTTGAATAAACAGTTTGTTGCTCTTCGTATTCTTGGAGGGAGCAGAACGCCATTGGGCTACACTAGCACGTGGCAATGTCGAATGGAGATGTTACTGGCGCCCGCTCGAGCAAACCGATGAATAACGAGATGACAAGTATACAAGTGATACTAATAATAATGGTTTCTCATGGACGTATTTCCAACACCAGACCCATCACCAGTGTACCCTCCTGCTAGGATACTAATGCCCATTCTCTCATCTGTTCCCACATTTTCACCATCAGTGATTATCAAGGAAAACCGAAACAAAATGACAATGAGCTGCCACCTCAAACCAGTTAGTAAAAATGGTCCATATAAAAAAAGTAAAATCTATAAATGCCAGTCGTGATGTGGTGAAAAAAGAACTTTCACTGCTGATGGACTGAAGCTTCGTTTGCACTCTGGAAAAACAGCTTGGAAACTTCTCAAAAAGTTAAGAACAAAGTTTCCATATGCAATTTGACTCCTGGGCATCTATACCCAAGACATTGGGTATTCTTTTATAGTATAGATGAAGAAATTGTAGTACCTGTTCAGAACAAAACTCCATTATGAATGCTTTGAAAAACAACAAAATCTTTTTGTTTGTTGCAACTTGAACACAATGGAAGGAAGTCAGGCTAAGTGAAGTGAGTCATAAAGAAAATTAAAAAAAAAAACCCAAAACCAAATATCACATCATCTCATTCACATATAAAGCATAGGAATATGAAGAATTACACTATACTCAGTGGAAATAAACACTGAGTTATAGAATTTTGACTTTAGATTGTCATGAGAATGCGGGTCGACGGATGGGAGGATGCAACAGAGGAGAAGGGACTTTGGGACAATAGGGTAGGTTGTAGGCATGGTGTAGCAGCTTTGGAATAATGAATAGCAATATTAGTACTGTTGAAAAAAATAATTCAAACGTATATCAACTCTCTGGCGCTAGAGTAATAGTTCAGGGGTTAAACACATGTTTTGCTTGCACCTGCCCACGTTTTGATTCCTGTCACCACGTGGCCTCCTGAGATCCTCCAGATATTGCTTGCAGGACCCTTGGGGACTTCCGGATGGCTCTGGTTGATCCTGGCACTGAGAGCAGAGCAGTACTGTATCCTCAGGCCTAAGAACCCGAACTGGTAGCCTGGCTGGCTACATGTCACCAGGAGTAGCCCCTAATCCTTCTGAGCATTGTTTGCAAGTACTTCCCCACACTCCAAAAAAATCTTTCCCCAAATTATCATATATAGAGACCCTGATGAGTTGCATTTTGTTTGTACTCTTACCAATCAAGGTATCTATTTACACCCTCTGAGTCAGACTGGGGACAGCAGAAAGCCCCTGAGGAAAAGAAGTTTGGGATTCTAATAATGCACATTTTTCATGCATGTCCCTGACGGAAATGATGTCGTCTCTATGAGTTTCATTTTGTCATATGACAAAATAAAGCAATTGATGCCTTGATTTCAGATGGAAAGTATTAAAGTTATTGTAGATAAAAACAATCTCCACAGAGACTGAAAAAAGTCAGTGTCCCCAGTAATGAGAATATTAGTAACTATATTAATTTTTTTTGCATGCTAAAAACTTTGATTTAATCAATATTCTACCATTAAAACACTAACTGTTCCAAATTTTTATTTCATCCTTTCCAATTTGAAGTGCGGATTGGTGTTGCTAAGATTAAGGGGATATCAAATACAAAACGCTGAAAAGCAGCTGATTATGTTCATCTTCTACTTCTCAGAAACCCTTTGACATTTTTTTTCTGAAAGTGTAAATTAATTAGCACTCATAACAAGTTTAAATGCTCAAACTTAAAGCTGCAAAGGAAATGATAGTGTTAAAAGTCTTCAATTGGCGACTGCCTAATTGCCCCAGGAGACAACTGTCACCAGTAGGAAAGCATCTGCCTATCTCATAAAATATTATGAAACCAAGACCCCCAGTTAAAATTTAATGAGCTTAAATGTTGTGGGTTTCTGAGTCTTGTTCATACTAAAGCATGAATGCCTTTTTTTTAAAAGCAGATAATGGATTTATAAACTAGAATATAAGGATGGCTCAATGCTGGCAATTCTATGGTCTAAGTCAAGAGAACCAGCTGTTTCTAAGCAACCCCTTAAAATAATATTAGAGAAAAAGAACCCGACTGAAGTGTTCATTCACAGAGAAACATAGGAACATTCTTGCACATTTTCACTTAATAAGCCTATACACAATAAGATTATAATTTTCCTAAGTTTTGCTTTAAGTCATGTGTTGAATAGTGAGAAGTTACATATATTTGAGAAATTCTGAAAAATCACTTAAAATAAAAATTCTAGTAATAGTTATTGTGCATTCTGTTTGTCTACAGCTATGATGAGCTATTTTGCATGAATAATCTCATTCCTCGGAAGATACTAACTCTAAAAGATTCTAATTTAAATGACTTCATACTAGGTCCTCCGGATTTTATTATATATTTTTGGGGGCGCAGGAGATGTAGCACTTCTGGTGGTGCTCAGGAGTTACTCGTGGGCATGACTCAGGAATTCTGAGAGTGCTCAGGGAACCATACGGGATGCCAGGGATTGAATTCAGGTCAGATCCTCGCAAGGAAATACCTTACCAGCAATATTATCACTTGGCCCCCTGGATATTATTACGAAGTTAATACATGTTAAGCCTGCTTTTGCAAGATAAGATACTTAACTTTCATTGTACAGAACATTGCATGGCCTAATCCCATTTGGCTTATGAAATTTAGATTTCAGAAATACCAGATGTTTTCACTTTCCAAAATCAGATCATACTAGACCAGATCATTTTATCAATGTTTTCCTGCTTTTACCGTGACCCATAAACAAGGTTTCTTTATCCTTTGGCCACATTGTGCCATGTACCTAAGTCTCATGTAGTCTTAAGTCAATGGAGTTTATTCTGGCACTCATAATGGGATTCCATTACATGTCTAATTTTAAGGGGGTTTTTTTATAACTAAATTCCTGCCATTCCTTTAAAATATGGGGGTGTTTGTGTTCTTCTCAAATATCTGGTTCAATGTCCAATGTTACCCATTTTTTTCATGGCCAACATTCCTAATTTCAAAATACAAGTTTCCAGAAAATTATTCATTCTTCTCATCTTTGACAGTGCCTTTGATTTTTTTCAAAGATCCCTATCTTGTAAACAAATGTCATGGTCTATTCCCTTCCCCTTTAGTAGAATGTGATCTCTACTCACGCCATGTCACTCTCCCTTGGTTTTTACCATTTATCCAAGAATCAAACTTCATCATTTTTTAAGAGTAGTGCATATGAAAGTATATTGTTGGTAGCCTTGATTTATAAAGTTTGAGGGTGTTGACTTGTTTCTGGGGAGAGGAAAAGATCTGGAGCCCCACCAGCTATTTTTGGCAAAACTGGACCTTTGGTTCAAGTCAAAGAACTGAGGACATGACACTGATCAGCCCCTTCAGTGCTGGAGTTACTCCAGCTCACCCTGGCATTGCAAAGGCCCTGAAATCTGTACCTAGTGATCCTCAGGGGACCATGTGGTCCTGGGGATCATACACAGGTCTCCGATCTGCTAGATAAGTTCCCTAGCTAGCAATACTGTCAACCTGCTCTAGGAGTTTGTAGGTGGGATGAGAGTATTCTCCTTTAAGCTGATCCTGGAAGCTGTTAATTCCTCAATGGTTGGGCAGTATAATGATATAATGAGCAGAATTATGTCTCAGACCACAGAAGTCAGGGAGGGGAAACAAAGTACAGCAGCTAAAGAAAGGCAAGGGTTTGGCAGGGAGATGAAACTCTAATTTAGACATTGAATGGATGATTTAGTCTTTCTCCCATCAGTTAGTTCCATAGACATACATTTGTCATTGATGTTAGTAAAAACTTGATGTAGCTGAAAAATTTTACTCTAGTGGCATGTCATTAAATAGCATCATATTCATAAACACCAAATTCATGAAACCCCTTTGCTTGATTTACACACTCCTTAAGCAATGTGGCCTTTCTTCTCCATCCCACACGCTTCAATTTTCTTCCTCTCCACTCCCCATTGCCCAAGTCTTTCTTTTTCTCTCAATAATTCCTATTCCCCACTTGCAAAATTTACCCCACACCTAATGTACTTCTATTGTATCACTTGTCTTCCCTTTCATTTTTGATTTGCTCGAGTGGGAGCCAGTAACGTATCAAGTACCCAGCCACTGCCATGATCCAGGCCACTCTCTGGACACTTGGGCCGAACCTTATGCACGAGTGAAGCCCCACAAAACCAGGTAAGCAGAACTTTGCGACCTTGAACTCTAAGCTCAACGAGACCTGGAAACAAGATCCTCTGTCTGCCTCCTCCAATGTCCCTCTATTACACAGTGCAAATTGCCTTTCCATGAAGAAATTACCTTATATATTCTTATACTGATCTCTGACTATTTGAACATTCATTTTATATAATATGCTATTAAAGAATGAGAAGACCTTTGTAGTTCCAGCAAATTTGGACACAAATATGAATGCAAGTGTCTCATAACAGTTTTATATTGCAATTTATCTTCATTTCTCCTCTAGTGATTCCTTTGAGTACGAAAAATATAGTATCCCCCCATTTATAATAAGGTATAACTTCTGTAATTGCAACAAAAAAATTTAAAAGAATGAATTAAAGTTGTTTTGAAATGTCCCTTAACACTATTGGGGGAATTGAGAGGCTTCCACTGATTTTCAGTCAAAGGACAGAAATTCAAGTGTCTGAAGATGCGATGCTTAAGCCCTTGCAATGACCAGCATTACCAGGCCATTCTGACAGTGCTTGGGGGACCCCAGGGATGCTTAGAGATGCTCAGGAGACAATATGGTGCCAGGTGTTGAACTGGAGTCTGCCACATGCAAAGCATGCATATTAACTGCTGTGCCTCTCTCAAGATGCTATTAATATTATATAAATATAACTATGACATTAAGGGTTTTATCTCAATATCATAATCATGGAAAATGATTCAGAAATTTTAGTTAAATAAATGTGACTGAATTATACGTTAAAACCTAATGTCTGATAGTTAAATCCAGTCAGTGTCATTTCTGTTCATTACGTGCTCCGTTGCAGAGTCGTAAATAAAATCAAATACACTATATGCACCATGAATAATTTTTTCAAAAGTATCTGAGAATTAGTAAGGACATGTTCTAGTGCTTTACATGTCATGTAGAATAAATGAAAACTAAGAAGTACTACATGGTGAGATTTAATTCCTACATCAAGATAACTCTGTCTGCTCTGGGTCTTTCACGAATCAGGATAGAAAAGGGGTTGAGAAGTTCTTGCACTTTGGAATGATATATATGGGTTTCAAATTGTATGAGTTTTAAAATTTTTAGAAAATCAACTTAGATTGTTTAGAGATCTTTAGCTTTTACTAGAAACATGACCACTGTGTATTTTAACTTTAATTTTGACCGGAAACCTTTGCGTTCTTCTCTCAGAAACATTGCATTTCCTCAGGAACATTTTTTGATCCACTGCCTCCTCGCCAATCATCCTTATTTCTTTTTCCTACTTGCTTGTCTCTTTTTCTCATCTCTGATACTACTGAAGGGAGATGGAATGAGTCTTCTCGTGCCTTAATGGCTCTTTTTCTAGCAATCATCTGTGTCTCAGAGCCTCAGGATTCAAACAGCACCTCATTTGGCCAGCTCTATACTTTAACCCTGTCCTGCTTGTCATCTTCAGGTTACCTAACAGGTCATTCCCCCTTTATCATTTAAAGAAATAACCTTTAGCTAGCTCACTTTCACTCTTCCTAATATAGCATTTCAAACTTAATTTCAAACAGCTGTTTTACATATGTGGCTAATTCTGACATCATTGTGACTTCTCATTTCTCTACTTTTCCAATAGATTGTATATATCAGTGTTCATCAATCACTTATATCCTTGATGCTTATTGACCGAAAGATATAGCCATCCTTTAACAGACTTGCCAAGGGTATCAGATTCTCATCACTCTAGCTCACTTTTTAAAATATTTCAATTCCCAAGTTCTTTGTCTCATCTAGAGGGCTGGAGCGGCAACTCAGGTTTGATTCCTCTGCCCCTCTCAGAGATCCCAGCAAGGTACAGAGAGTATGTCACCTGCAGAGCAGACAAACTACCCGTGCCATATTTGATATGCCAAAAACAGTAACAACAAGTCTCACAATGGAATATTACTGGTTCCTGCTCGAGCAAATCGATGAACAACGGGATGATAGTGATATTTAGATTTTGACATAATGTTTTGGCAGGCTTATTTATTTCACTTTAGTTCTTCCCAACGTTGAATTCCGTGACTGGGTATGATCATACCATTAACTGTTCAAATCAATATCAGGCAAATCCCAGTTTTAGTGAAATGTAGAAACAGAGGAGGTCCTATGAACCTCATTGAATGATCTCACTTCAAATTTACTATACTTAATTGAAGCCAGTTTTCATTCAGTGTGACCCAGTGATTCTGCTATTCTATTTTTATGGCCCACTTTCTCTCCGGTCTCCTTTTCATACCATTCCTCTTTCCTAAAATCTTGAATATCCTCTGTCTCATCTTCTCTGTTGAATAGTAGTCTCCTTTTTTCGCAAAGGAAATAGGAAGTATCCAAAAATTAGTATGGGTATACTAGAATTGGTACATCAACCTGAACCTATATTTTAATATTTCTGTACTCTTTCTTCCTTATTTCTTTGAATTGCTTGGATTCTAGCATATCCCGTATCTCATGCCTCTGTATTATTACCTGAATCTTTTAGTATACCAAAGATAATCCCTAATTACTCCCCTATCTCTACAGGATCATCTGCAAGGAATTGCAGAAAAATTGGTGGTGTTGCTTAACCTAATGAAGTCTTAATTCTCATCAAAATTGACATATCATGTTTATTTTACATAGCAGATAAATTATTCTTTATCTTCTAATATATATACTTCTGTTTTTTCCTCTCCCTGCCAGTTTTTTTTCTCCATCTCCTTTGCCCATCTTTGAGGTAATCAACCTGTGAATAAATAGAAT
Organism: Sorex araneus; assembly: GCF_027595985.1. NCBI lineage: Eukaryota > Metazoa > Chordata > Mammalia > Eulipotyphla > Soricidae > Sorex > Sorex araneus. Next base: position 16,769,006 of record NC_073309.1, read on the forward strand.
CTTTTCTTTCCTTGCTCTCACTTTCTATAGCTTGAGTCTAGATGGCATTCCATATGATGACTTATTATGTACATGTATCTGTTTCTCTGTTGAAATATTTTCATACATTACAGCAGTTTATTCACTAAACTTATTAAAATATGAATATTCAGTTCTTCATGTAGATTTTAGAATCTACACTTTGCATAATCTTCTTATTTAAGTAAATAACAATTTAATTACTTCTACTCAGTATTACCATAAAATCTCATGATTCCTCTGTTTCGACTGCACTTTCATTAAATCATCACAAATCAACTCTGCCTACTTCAACCCATAATATTCTCCATTTTGATGAACATCCTGCAGCTCATTTTAAATATTAAAATAATGAAAGTTATCAGACATAATCAGTTAATCATTCTATTATTTTCTCACTTAAAAATTTCAGTATCTTCCTGCTTACTTCAATAAGATCAGATTTCTTATTTTTCTTATAAAAGTCTAGTCATCCAATTTGACCTTATCTCGATACTTCAACATTCTCCTTTGTTCATTTGCTCAGTCACTGTGGCTACCTTGCTCTTTCCCAAAAATAGCAGCACTTAATCTCAGGAGACCTTCTCTGTATATTCTTGTTAATTTGTATATTATCTTTCTCCCCATTCACCTCCACCCCATACCTGTTACTAGAATACAAATTTCATGAAAGCAAGATAAACACTGGGCTAGATGTTCACTGGTGCGTTTTCAGAATCATACTCCTTATAGATTATGGATTATGTAGGTAATAGATTTTCAACACTATTACTGTCTTAATGATTAAAATTGTGAATTAATTACCAGATTGAAAATTAAGTGTGATGCAAATAATTGTTTTTATTTTTGCCTGTGAACAAAGATGCCCAGTTATTTTCTTCTGTATATAGAAAATTTGAGAATTTTAACTGATTTTGTTAGGTTTCCTCACTTTTCCTATTTCACATTAATCATATCATGTATATCTACATATGTAACTTATTTGCTTGGCTGCTGGTACTAGGAAAGTGTTTAATTGTTCAAAAGAATTTGTTTACAGGAAACTTGAGTCATGCCTGCTCTAATCTTGAGTATTTTAGGCTTTCTAACAAGGTTATTCTATTTTTTTCATTTCTCATAGAATAACTTCCTCTAAATTAATTTTCACAATATTGCAATCAACCTATCAATAATCAGAACTTGATCAGAAGTTTTAACGGTTTATCAAGTAGCTTGTATCTTGTCATTAGTGCTCTGAAAAAAAAAATGTGTGGGTTTTGGCCTCGCCACAGGAAGGTTAAATGTAAAATTGGTTTCTTATTCCTTCTTGTAATGGTTCAGATGCCCTATATTGAGAGAAGAATGTGGTACAGAGAAGCTTTTGGCTGAAAATGATCATTTCTTATGATAACTGTTGGATATCAACCCTAAGTGCTTTAGGCTTTATCAGTGTATTGACCCTTTCCTCCTCCCAGAGAAGTTTACCATGCCCTTGCTAACATCCTTAATTTAGTCAGTCTATCTTCAACTTCCCCTTTGTTTTGGATATTAACCCTAGGAGCTTTAGGCTCAGTCAGTGAATTGTCTCCTTTCCTCCTCCTAGAGGAATTTAAATTACCCTTGCTAGCATCCCTAACTTAAAGTTTATCTGTATTCTTTCCCTTGTATTTTACCTCGCATTGTCACAGTGCCCCATGTCAATTTCGATTGCTTGTAGAACAAAACTTTCTGGTAATTCTGAACTCGTATTGACACTGCTTTGTATTTGAAGTGCTGTATATTTGTACTTGCTTTTCTGTTTCCCCTATAGCCTTTTTAACTGTTACCATAGAGCAATGTTCTTTGGTTAAACACAGAAAGACCACTAATGCTACGCTCCTAATATTTGGGAGTTGTTGGACTGTGAAATGTATCTGCTCCTGGGCATAATCACTTGGTCATAACTACTTCACTCAGGCTTCAGTTTCTGTAGTTCCTAACACCCCAAACAGGAGGTCTCGCCGTGGGACTGGGATGGACCCGGGGAGAGTGGCAAAACTACCCTGCAGCGAAATGGGACATTCTAGAAAGCATAAATGCATGGTTTTCATGCAAACTGTTACAACTTTAGAGACAGGACCCCTCGGGAAGGACTAGCTGAACTGTCCTGAGGACTTAGTCTGGGATTTACGGTAAAAGCCTTGTTTGCTCTCAGCCCAGAGAACTAAGTGTTGGATCTTTGTCTCTTACTGTGTTTATCCAAACAACTGCCAGTATCCATAATTTATACAATTAGAGGGAAACATAAAAGCAATGTAGTTGTCCCTGGGAGACAGAGTGTCTCCTTGAGTTGATCTCCCCAAAAGAATTTCCTCTGGCAAATGTTTATCTATGTAAATGACTATCGCACCTCTCCTTACCCCAACCCCCCTTCAGATGTTCTATAAGTATGCTAGCAGCTCACTATTAAACTGGGCCGTTTTCACCATCAGACTGTGATCCCCAGCCTCCCCATCTCCCCTTCTTTCTATGTCTCTGTTGGGGAGCCCTGGGGAGGTAGGGAGGTGGGGAGAAGGCTTTGGGTCACCATCACCGAACGAACACGTGTCCAGCAGCAGCAGCACGTGTCCGCCTCTCAGAGTCATTTTCTTTCTTTCTTTTTTTTTGTGATTACACAGATAACTAAATCATATCTTGCCAAATTGAGAGATAGTCTTTATTGTCAAAACTCTACCCTCTGTATATAAGTCTGTTTGATTCTAGTAGTAGCACTGTAGCACTGTCATCCTGTTGTTCACCAATTAGCTTGAACCAGCACCAGTAATGTCTCCATTGTGAGACTTGCTACTGTTTTTGGCATATCAAATACCCCACGGGTAGCTTGCCAGGCTCTGCCTTGAGGGCAAGATACTCTCAGTAGCTTGCGGGGACTCTCTGAAAGGGATGGATGAATTGAATCTGGGTCAACCGTATGCAAGGCAAATGCCCTAAGCGCTGTGCTATCGATCCAGTCCTTTGATTTTATTAGAAACTGATTATCCGTAGTTTTTCCCTTATTATTCTAAAGAAAGTATTCTTAATCCCCCTGCTACTAGTCTGCATCCCCAAGTTACTTCACAAATGCACTTATATGAACTAGCAATAAGTATTATTATATCCTGATTGTTTATTTGGGGATATAATATATTCAGGAGAGAATATATTTGCCCTCCTTGCTATATTCGTCACACTTCTATGATGACAGATATTCATAAAATATGTTTTTCTTTCTTTATATTAGGATATATGTCAGTTATTTTATCACTACTAGCAAGTAATACAATAGGAATTATTGCTCATAAAATTCCTGACTCCCTGACTTCTCAGATGTCTTTATTAGCCCACTTTGCTTTAAGTAACAACACTGATGCTTATTAATAGATTTAAAAATTAATATCTATAAATTATACACATTTTATAACTGAGTAAAGGCTCTCTCAAGTGTAACTATTTTTCCCCCCATTGGATTTAATTAGAATGTTTTTTTTTAATTATTTTCTTTTTAGTGAATCACCATAAGGTACAGTTACAGACTTGGAAACTTTCATGCTTGTGTTTCAGTCATATGGTCAAGTACCCATCCCTCCACCAGTGCCCTTTTCCCCATCACCAATGGTCCCATTATTTCTCCCACCACCCCACCCCATCTCTGTGGCAGGGCATTCCCTTTTGCTCTCTCTCTCTCTCTCTCTCTCTCTCTCTCTCTCTCTCTTTCTCTCTCTCTCTCTCTCTCTCTCTCTCTCTCCTTTTGGGCTTTGTGGTCTGCAATAGAGGCATTAAGTGGCCATGGGAGATGCAGGCTGAAAGTAGACTCAAGTGGGCACTACTAAGGAAGAAAGAGTAACAGAATTTTTAGCGTACTTCAATAAAAAAGTTATAAATGTAAATCTCTCAAAGACATACCACGCAGGACATGAAGAAGAATTTAGTCAAGGCAATAGGTAAAATAAATGAAATTCATCTCTGCTGAAATAAGAAAGGGAGGCTATATAAGCCCTGATTGAGCTAGTGGGAAAATTCTGAGAGATGTGAGGAGGAACTGGCCTATGAGCTTATGTGGTCAGGACATGTTTCCTAATTTACGTTTATGAAACAGGCTCCTTCCCTCTCAGAGAGACCTGGAGATTAAGGCATTATCTTCCTGATGATAATATTTCTAAGAACGTCTTTCAGGTCATTTTGAAGAACTTTTCAAAATTATAAAATTGGTGAAAGGCTTAGTGAAGACTTACATCTTAAAAAGTTAGAGAAAAATAGTCCAGAGGAAACTTTTCTAAAACAAATGATGAGAAAATGAAGAGACCTATCATCAGAAAGAAGACTTCTAAAATTTCAGCAATCTAATTCATCAAGAATTCTCTCTGGGGGCATGGAGTGATAGCATAGCAGGTAGGGCATTACCCAGATAAGCCATACAAATTTGATTGCATATCATTGTATAAAATTGTCTTTGGTGAGACTTTTCAGAGAAATTCAACAAATATTTACGGACTGCCTATTTCTCTCATCAAATTCAACTCCACATTCTTAGCTAAAGTGATCTTTCAAATCCTTATCAAAATCTAACTTACAAGTTTGATCACACAGCTCTTCAGCAATCTAAGGGATCAATTTACTGATCCCTTAAATTTGGGAATTAATCCTTGATCTTGGATTACCTTATACCCTCTCTGGGTTGTATTGAAAATGCTGTACACTGACATAAAGGAAACAACCTCAAAGTGTTAGTCTAATAGAAAAAATGGCTATTTTAAATTTCTATAGGGAATTTATTTTTGCTTTAATCATTCAGGATTGGGTTATGTCCTTACTTAATCCATATTCCATGAAATTCCAGGAAAAGCCACACAAAATCTTCTCATGGTGCTTACCCTGTCAGTTGATCACAATATCCGCAACACTTTCTGTAGGTTCATCTCATAATCTGCAAACTCTCTCCCTTAAGACTTGGACCTCCCTTAGGTTCCTCCCCACCTGGGACAGATTATTGCCTACCAAGTATAGGTCCTTTGCATCAAGAATTCTCTCTGGGGGCATGGAGTGATAGCATAGCAGGTAGGGCATTTGCCTTGCACGTGGCCGACCTGGGTTCAATTCCCAGCATCCCTGAGCACCCCCAGGAGTAATTCTTGAGTGTATGAGCCAGAAGTAATCCCTGTGCATTTCTGGGCATGACTGAAAAAGGAAAAAAAAAAGAATTCTCTCAACTAGCAACTCCAGAATCAGCTGAGTGCTCATTAAGTGACCATAAAGGGAATCACTTTGGGGAAAAGAATCATAGAAGACATAAAGAAAAATTTAGGCGCTACAAGTGATGTAACCTGTTGAGTTACATATGACGAGTAGCATCAGAGAAAACATTCAATTCTTTTCTAGGCTGTTATTTTCCTAAAATATATGCTACAATCCCATCAAAGTCTTTCTTTCATGACACTTGACCTATTTGAAAATTTGTTTCATATTAGAAATTTTTTTTCCATCTTCAAAATGCTTTTAGAACTCTATCACAAATTGGTACTGAGTGGCATTATTTGTTTGGTGAGTATCATTCATTTAGACTGACTCTGGTTGCTCTAGGTCACAGTTCTGTGTTTACTACTCAGCAGGAAGTATTTGAACCCAGATAAGCCATACAAATTTGATTGCATATCATTGTATAAAATTGTCTTTGGTGGGACTTTTCAGAGAAATTCAACAAATATTTACGGACTGCCTATTTCTCTCATCAAATTCAACTCCACATTCTTAGCTAAAATGATCTTTCAAATCCTTATCAAAATCTAACTTACAAGTTTGATCACACAGCTCTTCAATTTTTAAGACTGTGATCAGCTGCTTTTATTTTCTGTCTTAGTAGCTAGAGGACTGGACACTAGATATAAGACAGTCTGCCAGTGGATTTCCAATGGTTGAAAATAACATGTAATTATGCCAAACTCCCAACAATGATGTTTCCCAATATTTGCACACAATGCATCTTTGATAATAAAACTAATTGATCATGCTTAAAATACAGCATTCATACAAAACTATACTTAAATTAAGACTTTTTGAAGAAAAAATAATCTTATTGCTAACTCTTTCAGGTTCATCACCCATTTCTATTTTATTTTATTCATTCTATTTTATCTTATAGCAAAAGTGTTTGAAATTAAAATTTGAGGATCATTCAACATTTTAATATTAACATTTTCATATTAACACTAAAGCCTGTTTCACTGCAGATTGGTTCATCATGTACTACCATCTTTGTCATCTTCCACTCAATTTACTCTTCACTAATTCCAAAAAACTTCTAGTAGCTAGAACTCTAGTATTTGCTTCCATGAAAAGTGTTGTTTTATCACCTCAAGTGCCTTCACCTCACACTTGTGCTTCCAAATACATTTCTGTTTATCAGAGTCTTGTTCAGAAAACATCTCTCGGGGCTGGAGCAATAGTACAGCAGGTACGGCGTTTGCCTTGCAGGTGTCAGACCTGGGTTCAATTTCCAGCATCCCATATATTCCCCTGAGCACTGCCAGGAGAAATTCCTGAGTGCAAAGCCAGCAGTAACCACTGTGCATTGCCGAGTGTGACCCAAAAAGCAAGCAAAAAAAAAAAAAGAAGAAGAAAACATCTCTCATAAATGTTGTCTGAAATCCCCAGGTATAATTAATTCACTTCCATCTCTTAGAATAATATGTAGGCATGTACTCTGTCACTGTCACTGTCACTGTCATCCCCTTACTCATCGATTTGATCAAGCAGCCACCAGTAATATCTCTCATTGTGAGACTTATTGTTACTGTTTTTGGCATTTTAAATATGCCACGGGTAGCTTGCCAGGCTCTGCCATGAGGGCGAGATACTCTCAGTAGCTTGCCAGGCTCTCTGAGAGGGCTGGAGGAATCGAACACGGGTTGGCTGCGTGCAAGGTGAATCCCCTACCACTGTGCTATCACTCCAGCAAGAATATTATCATACTTTTATTATTGCCACTTTGTATTATTATAATTGCTCAACCATTCTAGTTCTTATAGACCAGATATACAAAAAAAAGAGGCTAGCAATCCCCATGTGTCTATATTTTCAAGCGAAATATCAAGTTCTTCTATAATCCACAGAACCCTAACAACCTCTCCTCTTTGACTTCAAAATTTTCTTTTCTTAATCATCTGTGGTAAAATTCAACAAAAATTAGTTTCTTACCCAAAGCATAATCTCCTTTCCTTTGGAGTATTTGCATATGTATCAAATTCACCTGTAAGTTTAGAACTTTAAGTTGCCCTCGCCACGCCAACACAACCACCACCCCAAAATTTATTCTAATTTACTTTTATTGAGTTATTATAACCAGGATTACTACTACTTCTTTAAGATAGCTCTATCAGATTTATACAATACATACATATTATATTCCTTTTGATGTATATCATTTGTATGAATATTTTAAGAATTAAATCTTTTCCTTCATTAAGAAAGCACCTATAAATATTTTCTTCATCGTTTAAAAAAATGCTTAACATAAATCTTTATGTGAAATAGTAACTGTTGAATGGAATTAATTAAACCTATACTTCATGAGAGCAAATTAGGAGGTAGAAAATATTCTTTATTCTATGGATTCAGTATGAATAGAAAATTAATTCTACTTCCATGAAGCTTACCGTCTAGAAAAAAAATTCCTATGGATAAACAAGTATGTGTTGTTTTCTTCCTGTTCACTAGTATAAAAATATACTATGCAGAAAATAAAGAGAAGATAATTGCCATACACTAATTTGGGTAGTCAAGGGAATCACTTTAAAAACATAACATCTAAGCAAAGATATTTTTAAAGACTCAATAACACTAAGTTTAAATAAAAATTATTCAAACAAAAGGAAAAAATGTTTTGAAGACTGTGCTTTAAAAATAAGTTTGGTACATTTGAAGAGAAGAATGTGAATTTAACCTGCGTAAAAGCAAAAAAAAAAAAAAAAAACAACACAAGAATGTCTTTCTCAAAGTCCTGCTGACCATTCCTTTGGGATTAAATATTAAGGAAGATAGCAACCCTACATTTCAGTTTTTTTTGTGGCAGAGTAGGTGTGTAATTTTGGTGGGTGCCTTGATCCAAATTTTAAAATTATCTCCTGGCGGACAGTTTACTCTCTGTTTTGAGAAAAATCAATCAGCCAAACACCCATTTTCCATCAGCCCAATATTTAATACACAACAGCATTTTTGTTCTAGTGGTCTTATAAATCTTAATTTTTCTTGATTGTCAAAAAAAACCAGAAAGTAATGACAATGAAAGAAGGCATGATCATGAAATCAGTCAAAACTATGTAGAGTCTGGATCTATAAACCAAGGAAAATCATTCATAAATTTACATTTAATATAGCTTCTGAAGAGTTTCTTAATAGTTTCATCAAATGAGTTTAAGTAAAGAAGAATTGTTATTCTATTTATGTTTTAAGAAACACATTTTTGACTTCTGTATGAGAGTGAATGTATAAGAATGAATATAAGAGATTTGAAATCTTGTCCAAATGATAACTAGAGAATCTTGGGATAAAAATCAGTAAAGGGTAGGTTATTGCATACCTTAGATGTGAGGTTTTTAAGCAAAGACAATATTTGTTAAAAATTACTTTGTTATCTAGATCAATGAAATATTACTTTTTTTAATGGGGAAGTTTAAAGAGAAAGAGGTCCAGTATATGTAAGAAGAGTCATGAGTAGTATTTCACCATACTAAGTCTTATTAATATATTTAGAGATATAAAACTTGAAAATGACTATTGAGTTAATTAACAGCTTATTGTGATATTGGCCAAAACAAATATATCAAAGTGACATTGAAGGTGACTACATAGTGTTATAATTATGAGGACATAGAACCAATCCTTTCCTTGTCATCATTAAAATATACTTCTCATAATTTGCATTTTCATCAATAAATACCTTGTTTTCACTTCCTCAACCCGTTCCTTATTTTTATATGTGACTCGGCAAACAGAAAAAGCCAGTATTCATGAGACTCACAAGAGATTGTCTATGTGAAATCTGTGGTTGAAGGATTACTGCTGTGTCACCAAGATTCCATAAGCATTCTGTTTGTTTTTGTATATCATTGCTGTGAACTATTTTATTCTCACTTGAAGTTAACAGTGGGTTTGAACAAGTAGCATGAGAGAATGCGGATGGATTCAAATGTTCAAGATATATAGTTCTACTAAAGATAAGAACAATATTCTTGGGGGGAGGAAGGGATAGTGATGAAAACAAGTGGAAAGAAGTTAAAATGTAGATTGCGTAGCAGGGATACGGTCCTGAGTTTTATCCTTAGTAACACCATATTTGGCCTGTCCCACCAAACCAACTATTGCAGAAAGAGGGCCTCCCTCATACAACATTGCTATTGTGAACAGTGAATTTGTGCTCAGTGATATTAAAATAATGGCATAGTAGAATAGTAAAGAAAAACTTATCTTACTGATGTAGATAAAAAATACAAATCGTTTTCCAATGGAAATATGGCATATGTTTATTATAACTGATATTCCGCGTTATTATTTATTATAAAATGAAATAATAACATCATTTTTGTTATTATTCTTTTTGATGTAATTGTGGTCCATACGGTTGTGATTTTACTCACCAATATTATCCTTTGTATAGTGCTTCTTCCTTTTAAATTTTTCATAATATATTTCTTGAATTCATACTTAGAGCTACTTATGTTCTGTGCCATCTTGCAGACCCTTCTGGTAGCATAGAGATATTATATAATTTTCCTGGTAATTGGGATTTTGCTAAATTGGAAACTTGACTTTGTTGAACTTGTTATCTAGGTTCTGTGTAATCTTGGCAACCTATTGTTGATGACTCATGCTGCACTTTGAAAAGAGCAATGATGCCAGAATTCCATGAACATTCTTTTACTAACTAGAGTTTCCAGAGGCATGGGTAGTGTGCATGCCAAAATATCTTTAATGCTCATAGAAGAAAGGTGAACCATGGCTGAGTTAAGGCCCATTTCAGTTAGCAAAATGGTGTGGCAGGAATGTTGCACATTGTAGACATAGCTATCTGGGACCTCCATCATTTTTTTACACTTTTATTATTTGGTCAATACCTGTGGTGAGTGGGCCTTCAGCATATAGCTTGTGGTCAAACATTTGCATAAACAGGTTGAGAAAGCCATTTTACAAGAACCGCAGGACTGGGACATTTTTTAAAGAGCAGGATGGTTAGTCAACAGGAACAGACAGACAGGACTTGACATTCTTGGAGTAGACTTGTAGTTTAAAGATCAGCCTTCTGCATATCTATTGCTATTTCCCCTAGCTGTCCAGGGTGTCATTAGTTACCTTTAGTTTTGCCTTAAGGCCATGATGCAAGTAGATTGAAACCTAAGTATACATAAGCTGTGAAGTTACAATAAAGTAGCTTTTGCTCACCTCTGTGTGTGTGTGTGTGTGTGTGTGTGTGTGTGTGTGTGTGTGTTTGTCTCCCCTCTCCCTATCACTCTTGAACCGTCTCCTCGTGAACTCTGTTATCTGGTTCCATGGGTTGGGACAAATACCTACATATTGCTACAAAATCTTATCTTTGCAAGGGTAGTGGGCACTAGTGAAGTAATTATTGCTGGAGCAATATAGCCTGAAATTCAAACATAAATATCTTTATAGCTTTTTAATCCTCAGTGATTCCCAAAAAAGAGGAAAATTAAAATTTGAAATGAATCCTTAGCCTCGCAAATGACTGTCAACCTCATTCAGATGTGTGCATCAAAAGTACACCTGCATCTAATTTCTCCCAGATATCTGGGGCCGATGCTCCAAACTAAATGACACCATATGCAACTCCTCAACAGTGTAACAAATACTATAAAGAACCAGGATCATCAGCTAACAGAAATGTTACAGTGGAATATTATAAGATAAAATTTTATAAAATGTTTTGTTATGTGATAAAACAACTAAAGGACTCCATGACACATGTTTACTGCTAAACAAATCCAATCTAGAAGAAGAGTTCACTTGGAAATGTTGGCCCTAATATACTTTTAGTATATTCGTGTGAATGTCTGCCTTCCACTCCAACCTTCTCAGAGTTAACTTTATACCAACACTCAGCACCAGGAACATTCCTGGTTAAGTGTTCTGGCCACTCTCCTATGTGTCCAGCTCCTAAAAAGTGTTTCTTATTCATATTGGCTCCAAAGAAAGGAAATGTTTCCATACAAAATACTGACTGCTCTTAATTTTTTTTTATTTTTTTATTTTTATTATTTTTCTTTTCTAAAGAGAATGTTTAGAATTGTAACTTTTTTTAAAATTTTTTATTGAGTCACCATGTGTAAAGTTACAAAGTTTTCAGGTTTAAATCTCAGTTATACAATGCTCGAATACCCATCCCTTCACCAGTGCTCATATTCCACCACCAAGAATCCCAGTATAGCTCCACCCCACCCCCTCACACCCCTAACCCCCCCACGCCCCTAGCCCCCCCACCCTAAGCCCCCCACCGCCTGTGTAACTAATAAATTTCACTTCACTTTCACTTTGATTGCATACAATATTTCAACAAAACTCACTATTATTGTTTGGAGAGTCTCTCCCCTAATGTCAGACCTGCTGAAAAGGAAGCATTAGATAATTTGTTTTCCATTGCTGAGGATGAAGAGGTATGAGGTCCAGTGACCACACTTATCGGCCTCTCAGTTTTGGGTTTCTGTAATTTAGTATTTTAGTAACTAAGTCCAGAGAGATATCTGCCAGAAGTTGCATCGTTGCCAACTTGTACTTCTCAGTTACATTATATTCCACATATGAGTGCAATCTTTCTATGTCTGTCTCTTTCTTTCTGACTCATTTCACTCAACATGATACTTTCCATGTTGATTCATTTATATGCAAATTTCATGACTTCATGTTTTCTGTCAGCTACATAGTATTCCATTGTGTAGATGTACCAGATTTTCTTTAACCAGTCATCTGTTTTGGGGCACTCTGTTTTTTTCCAGATTCTGGCTATTGTAAACAGTGCTGCAATGAACATAGAAATACAGATGCCATCTCTACTATACCTTTTTGCCTCTCCGGGATATATTCCCAGGAGTGGTATTGCTGGGTCAAATGGCAATTCGCCCCAAAGCATTGTACAAATTCAATGCGATCCCTATAGGGATACCCTTGTCATTCTTCAAAGAAATGGAGCAAGCACTCCTGAAATTCATATGGAACAATAAGCCCCCACGAATAGCTAAAGCAATTATTGGGAAAAAGAAAATGGGAGAAATCAACCTCCCCAACTTCCAACTCTACTACAAAGCGGTAGTCATTAAAACAGCTTGGTACTGGAACAAAGGCAGAGCCGCAGACCAATGGAACAGGGTTGTATACTCGGACACATCCCCCCAAATATATGACTATCTAATCTTTGATAAGGGAGCAAAAAAGGCGAAGTGGAGCAAGGAAAGCATGTTTAACAAATTGTGCTGGCAAAACTGGACAGCTACATGCAAAAAAATGGGCTTAGACCTCCACCTATCACCATGTACAAAAGTCAGATCAAAATGGATTAAGGACCTCAACATCAGACCAGAATCCCTAAGGTACATTGAAGACAAGGTCGGCAAAACCCTCCACGACATTGAAGCCAAAAGTATCTTCAAAGCTGACACGCCACTGGCCAAGCAAGTGAAAACAGAGATAAATGAATAGGACTATCTCAAACTAAGAAGCTTCTGCACCTCAAGAGAAACAGTGACCAAAGTATAAAGACAATCTACAGAATGGGAAAGGATATTTATGCAGTACCCATCCGATAAAGGGTTGATAACAAGGATATACAATGCACTGGTTGAACTCCACAAGAAGAAAACTGCCAACCCGATCAAAAAATGGGGTGATGAAATGAACAGAAGCTTTCCTAAAGAAGAAATCCGAATGGCTCAGAGGCACATGAGAAAATGTTCCACATCACTAATCATCAGGGAAATGCAGATCAAAACAACCATGAGATATCATCTCACACCACAGAGACTGGCCCACATCCCAAAAAACAAAAGCAACCGGTGTTGGCGTGGATGCGGGGAGAAAGGGACTCTTCTTCACTGCTGGTGGGAATGCCGACTGGTTTAGCCCTTTTGGAAAACAATCTGGATGATTCTCAAAAAATTAATTTTTTTTAAAGAGGAAATTTTATTCTGAAGTGATAGTACAGTGAGTAGGGTGCTTGCCTCGCGCACCGCCAACCCAGTTTCACTCCCTGGAATCCCACATGAACCCCTGAGCACTGCCAGGAGTAATTCCTGAGTCCAGAGCCAGGAGTAACTCCTGAGCATCGCCAGGTGTGACCCATATCATCATCATCAGCATCATCCCGTTGATCGTCGAATTTTCAAGGGGTCTCAGCAACTTCTCCATTCTTCCTTTCCCTGAGATTTTAGAAGCCTCTCTGCTCAGCCTTCCCAACAATGCCGCATTGGAGGCTCTTTCAGGGTCAGGGGAATGAGACCTAGCTTGTTACTGGCTTTGGCATATGAATACACCATGGAGACCTTGCGAGGCTGTCCCAAGTGGGCAGGAAACTCTCAGAAGCTTGCCAGTTTCTCCCAGAGGGAGAAGTAGGTTATGAGATATCGGTTCTGGGAGCTTGCTTTTAAGTCTCTGGATTTTGGCCGTTGATGGGATTACACACACCTGGGTTCCTCTGCCGGTACCTTCATACGTGAGGCTTGTCTGAACGTGTGGAGAGGGGCCTTGAGCATGGCTGTGGCTAGGTTCTGGAGGTGTTCCGCCGCCGGGAGCCCTGCTCGGGGTGGGGAGGGAAGCTGGAGCTCATCCCCTCCGAGGAGCCCTGGGGAAGACAGCCAGGCACCCGGGCAAGAGACTCTCTGTAATTGTAATTAATTATAATTAATTAATTGATCACAATCAGTGTGACCCACAAAGCCAAAAAATATATATAAATAGATAAATAAAGCAAATTTCAAATAGTTTATGATATACACTTGCTTAATGATGAAAGCACTACTATTATTTAATGAATCCTCTTAAGTTTTACTCATGTTTACTTTAGATGTTTTATTCAACTCACTCTTCTGTATGCCTATCATAATACCTGCTGACCTTTAAGTCTTGCTCACTATGTCTTGCAACATGCTGTTCCTAACAAATAGAAAGTGAAATTCCTAGGTAGTTTCCAGAAAGCTTCTTTTGGTAGTATTGTATTGATAGAAGTGGCCTGGCTAGTGATATTAAGTATTCAGTTAATATGGTTTCTAATTATGGCCCTTAACCCTTTCTCTCTAGTGTACTATTTTTTCAATATGGATTTTAAATAGATTGTTGGTACCAGTTGTTTATTGATTGTCTGCCCTTGATCATAGCAGGGCTTGAAGATGAGTTATCCAAGTGAGGAAAGTAGAAAAAGCATCTTATATTCTTAAAGCATCCTGAGGGAAGTTATCTTGGAAAAAGAAAGATAAAGAGTGATAGCCACAGTTAGGAGCTTGTATGTGCTTGAAATGCAATTATCTTACAATGGCTTTTAGCGAGATAACTTGGGATTAATGATAAAATGAGTTTATGTAACCTTCTCTTTCATTTTGTTCCTCATCCTCACTTATAATTTCCTGCTTAGACTGTCCCAAAAGAGATCTTAGAGAGATCAACAGAGGGGAAAACGTAGCATTTTAATCTCATTTTTATTGTATGCAAAGCACTTCACATACATGATCTCCTTTAAGTGGAAAGGCACTTTGAGTATTATTCACTTAATTACTACACTTAATTGTTATAGCAGTTGAGGTTCAAAAACTAAATCACCAGACCAAGTGAGAATGGCAAAGTCAAGATTTGAACCTTGGTCCCTTTGTCTTTGAAGTCCTTGTTCCCTTGAGGACACCACAGTCCCCCTGAGCTTGCCATCTGTTCCTATAACATCTGCCCAGGTGTTATTCTGTGAAAATTGCCCACATGGTGCAAAGAATTTAAGGACAAGAGGTCTTGGATTCCTTTGTTAATTATATTCCCCATGTCTCTTAGGTATGCAGCCAAGCACTCTGACTCATCCAGATGGTGACCTTAGAGAAACAGAGACTTTAATCCTTTAGCTCCTGGGAGCATCCTACTGATGGCTCAAGGGTAGCCAGTGTTTTCACGGAGACTGAATGAAGATTGGCAAATGTATCACTTAGCAGAATGCTTATTTTCCTTTTTTTAAAAAAAGCTATATGCAGTGTGTCAGTCATTTATCAAGGACAAAAATTCTTTTGGTTTTGATATTTTAGTCTAAAATGAAATGGCAAAATAGAACCGTGTCATTTGTTTTTCTATTTAGCAATTCATATTTTAGCAAAAAATTCTGAGGAAGTGAGGATTTCTGCATTTGTTAGAAATTCATAAACAAGATAATAAAAGTAGAGAGTTGATCTATAAAGCAATTTGATGTATTTTCACAAAACTACCAACCAGAGTCAGGTTGATAAACTCAGCCAGTATCAGCTGTCAGAGTGCGGGGGAATCTTGGCCATAGGGACGCTCTGTTTAATGTATTATCCTTCCTTCCTTCCTTCCTTCCTTCCTTCCTTCCTTCCTTCCTTCCTTCCTTCCTTCCTTCCTTCCTTCCTTCCTTCCTTCCTTCCTTCCTTCCTCCCTCCCTCCCTTCCTCTTTCTTTCTTTCTTTCTTTCTTTCTTTCTTTCTTTCTTTCTTTCTTTCTTTCTTTCTTTCTTTCTTTCTTTCTTTCTTTCTTTCTTTCTTTCTTTCTTTTTCTCTCTTTCTTTCTTTTTTCTCTTTATCTCTCCTTCCTTCCTTCCTTCCTTCCTTCCTTCCTTCCTTCCTTCCTTCCTTCCTTCCTTCCTTCCTTCCTTCCTTCCTTCCTTCTTTCTTTCTGTTCTTTGTTCCCTTATCACACCTAGAAGTGCTCAGGACTTACTCCTGCTCTTTCCTCAGTGATCACTCATGCCTCATGCGTGGCCCAAGGGAACCATATGGGATGCCAAGAATGGAACTGGAGTCTGCTACATGCAAAACAGGTGCTTTGCTAACTGAATATATCTCTCCAGACATTGGCGTCTTTGTATAGGGACTTTTGTGCATCTTAATTTCTCTATGCGATAGATTATTTACTTATTTTTACTTAGATAATGTTACAATACTAATACAATTTAAGGCATAATTTTATACCTTTTCAAATTTTGCATTTAAACTATGTTGGGAAACAAAGTCCCTAACAATTTTAAGTTGTGCAATTTCAATCTCTTTTTCCTATGCCTAGTCATCGCAGGGAAAGGAATCATTGGTCCAGCACATGTCCAGTCCTATAGTAACAAAGTGGAAGGGAGTCAGAATTCATTTGAATTGGGTGATCCTTGTAAGCCCATCCCCTTAAGCATGGAGTCATACAGGTGCTTATCTACATCCTTGAAATGAAACATAGATGTAGGGTGAGGGAATAAATCACAAGAGGATTTCTTCTGACAGAGGATCCAGGGGCCTCTTCCGACTCCCGGAGATAAGAGGGGTAGAAGGACTCAATGCGGTATCGGCTCCACACCTCTTTGTACTCAGATAACAGTTATGACTTTTTGAGCAAAACAGCTTTAAGGACATCAGGTTTTTTTTTCTCTGCTGAAACATAATTTTCTCAATTTCTGAATGAGGACACTAGGATTCAGTAACACACGAAAACATTTAGTGTATCTCAGAGAGTGAATATTGTTGGCCCCTTTATCAATATCAGTGGTTACAGGTAGGGCAAAATTTAAAGGATCCATTCAATTGTCTGGGATTTATCAGATAATTATAAAATATTTAGCTATCATGTATAAAGCAAACATAAGGACTTTGGATTCTCTCTTTTTTTATTCTCCTGACTTTTCATATGTCACAGACACTAATAAGGGCACAGATCTGATAGTGGCAGGCCAACGTGCCAGATTTAAAGCGTTATAACACCCTCAGAATTTGTTTGAATATAAATAATTTATGAGTGGTTAATAAATGCTACATAAAACCCAACCCCTATTTTCCTCTTGACTTTCTTGTTTCTTTAAATTTTCTCCTCCTTTGGAGTTCAAATTTACGTGCTGATGGGTGACGCTCAGGGTTTGATCCCTGGCAGTGGAAAACAACAACAGCAAAAATAGCTATAACATACCTTCATCCTATCTGGCCCTATTCTGTTTGAATATACACATTTAAAATTCATCAGAAAAAAATTCTTCTACGTTGCTTGTTTACAGTTCCAGTGAAAAGGAGCATTCCTACATCCAGACTCATATTCTTCCATTATTGGGTTCTTCTGATCACTTAAATCCTGGGGTCTG
This sequence comes from Sorex araneus, assembly GCF_027595985.1. Lineage (NCBI taxonomy): Eukaryota > Metazoa > Chordata > Mammalia > Eulipotyphla > Soricidae > Sorex > Sorex araneus. The sequence goes on from NC_073309.1 coordinate 16,786,331, forward strand.
AGAGATGAAACAGCAGGTATTGCACATGCCTTGCATGCAGTTAATCCTAATTCCTTCCCTGGTACTGCATGGTCCCAGGAACAACACTGGGTACAGGCCCGAAGGTCCCTGCACACAACCAGGGTTGTCTTGAGTAATAGTACATCTTCAGACCCTTGCATTGAACTTCTCGGTTGGTTAAGCCCCTGAATCTCCTGATGACCACTTGGGAGAAATACTCCCCATTCTGAAGGTCACTGTCACTGTCATCACACTGCTCATGAGATTTGCTTGAGTGGGCACCAGTAACATCTCCATTGTCAGACTTGTTTTTACTGTTGTTGGCATATCGAATACGCCACAGGTAGCTTGCCAGGCTCTGCTGTGCTGGCAGAATACACTCGGTAGCTTGCCGGGCTCTCTGAGAAGGATGGAGGAGTCGAACCTGGGTTGGCAGCATGCAAGGCAAACACCCTACCCACTGTGCTATTGCTCCAGCCCACTCCAAAGGTATTCCTTAAAGTAATACAATTTATTTTAACTTTTTATTAATAGTCATTATTTTTCTTTCTATGGCAATGAGGCAAGATGCCACCTCCCCATTACTGACAACATAAAAATATTAAAATATTTGGGACCAGTTTTGTCCATCTCTGGTCAAATAGGGTACAAAAATTCCTATTCTCAATATTGTATCCTATTTCAAACTTTACCAAGATTTTTCCTCTGACATAAACTTTCATAGAAGTTGCATTTTCCTTCATATTACTTGTACTTCAACAACAGAAAAATCTCATCTTGTCATAATTTGCATGCACATTATCATAACTTGTTTAATGTTTGGTTTGTCTACTAGAATATATATACTGGATATAAGTAGGATATTCTTTCCTTTTTTATTTATTGTTAGAAAATTTCTACTACACTGCTCACATATTATAGTTTTGAACTGAAATGTTTGATAAGCAATTGAGTAAGGAGTAGATTTTTGGTAGTACTGTTACTTATAACCCAGGTAAATATTAAATTTTAATTAAAAGTGATAAATTATTGAGAGTTTTCTGGTATATGTCTATAAATTGATCTATATTTCTTAAAATATAACATAAATTAACCAATGATGTGTGTCTATATTTCTCTTTTCTGAGAAATGAGTGTGTTCTTTTTTGAACAGTCTACATTCTTCTTTTAAACTTTGTGTAAGGAAACACATATACAGTTTACGTCTATAAATATTGGTAAATGTCCATTAAGTTCCTTTTCCTTGCTTCTCAAATATAGTTGGCTGCAATTTTTTCTAAATGTTTTGAAATTGTCCAGCTTTCTTCATCACTGTAATGCTGATATTGAAATATTGACTAAAGTCAAGGTGGCTGACACCAAATCCATTCTGATTGTTCTACTTCAAAATTTGTGGTTAAAACAAAGCAAAAAAAATGAATCTGGATTAAAAATTTGCCATTATTTTACAATGTTGGATTGTAATTCTTTGACTCCTCCCTAAAAGTCAAGATTAAAGTTGGGTTTTTTGGCTTGATACTTTCAAGTTATTTTTGTGATCTTTTAAATTTATCTTTATTGAATATTGCATTGTGTACTTAGTTTTAGTTGTATGTCTTTTCTACTAGACAGTTTCTTATCTTCTGAGAGAGTATAGGCAGCATCTATTTTACTTTATTATATTTCATCTTTTTAACTTTATTAAATCATTAATTCAGTTACATACATTCCATATTCCAACATCAATCCCACCACCATTGCATCTTCCCATCAAAATTATTTCCAATTTTCTCAACCACCCTTGAGTCTGCCCCATAGCAGGCCTTCAGTCCTTTATTTTACATTGCTTGTTATAAATAATTTTATAAAAGGATAATCAAAAAATGTTTCCTTAGAAGAGTTAGGACCCCTTAAGTGTAAAATAAAACGCAACCCAGAGATTCTTCTTGCAGCGATTTATTAAGAAACCTTCTCATGCAAACGGAAAAGAGGACGGAGGAAGGAAGAGGAACCAGCGGGGAACCCCTAGCTAGGCAGCTTCCCTCCTTATATACCTCTCGCTGCTTGTTTACGCCCAAGTGTCTGCAGCTGATAGGCTAGTTACACCTTGTGGGCGTGACAGGACATCCTGTTTTCAAAGCACGGTGAAATTAACAAGAACAGGTGTTGTTTACGAAGCACGTGGTCCTGTGGAAGCTCTCCACACTTAAGTCCTTGTATAAGAGATTAATGAGACATTTTTACAGGTTAAGTCTTCTGTGTTTACGTTTTGTTAATTGAGATTGGTTGTCTTCTATATTACATTCTATCTAATCTGGTGTGCTTCACCTCGTTTATCAGCATTATAGAGTTTGATATAACACACTCCAGGGAGTCCAAATTTTCTAACGGGATGATACAGCTGGAGTTAAATTCTTAACTATCTTTTGACTTTGGGGTGGTATCTGACTGCCAGGCTTCCACAGTACGGGGAGATGGGGGGATGTATCCTATTCCTGACCTTGGGAAAGCTGAAGATTTGTCACAAACCCCTGCATACCCGAATGTTGCAGCAAATTAATTACTAAATGAGGTTAGTCCGTGCAGTGGGGTCCGGCCAGGAGCATGCAGCAACTGTGGAGTGTGGACGTTTTCAGCTGCAAGGGCTTTGGGTAGGCTTGAGGCCTCACCTCGTCCTCTCCAGGTTGTTCCGAACAACTTGGTCTTGTGCAGGGATTTGGGAGAAATTCTGCCACTGGTAGGTATCTTTTGAGATTTATTTCGCAGTCTCTGGATCACAGTCAGTTAAAGAGCTCCCATGGTGCCAAGGGTGCCCCATTCATTCTTACATAAATTCTGCACTCATACTCAAATATAACACTCACGAGAATCTTGCATTTATTTTCACATTTTGAAAGAAAATCTAAATCAATAATTCCTGACAACTCCATGAGAACCAACTGCTCCTCCTCTTCTTCCTCATCCTCCTCATCCTCAGAGCCACTGTCCGGCTCTACCACTACTGTCATCTTTCTCCCCGCATCTACTTTAATGTCTCCCTACCTACAGTAACTAGGATGGAAGGAGGTAAGGACATAATGCTTGTATGAATTAATTACAATTCCTATTTTATGCCCTGTACAATATTATTTCTATGAAGTGGAGCAAGGAATTCCTTTTCAACAAATGGTTGGGAAAACTGGATACCACATGCAAATAAAAACAAAAAGAAAAAATTAATCTATATCTCACATCATACACAAGAATTAATTCAAAGTGGATTAAGGAACTTGATAAAAGACCAGGACATAGACCTCAGAGGTCTCCAATAACTCTGCGCCAAGGGCAAAGATGACGACGACAACGACAACAACAACAACAACAACAACAACAACAACAGTGAGCAAGGGATCTACATCAAACGTAAAATGTTTTTAGCTGGCCACAGATATTCAATATAAAGTTAAAAGATATTCTACTAAATGGAGGAAATAACTCCAACAAAAAATGAGGAGAGGAGATGAATAAATACTTCCTCAAAGAGGACATATGGTCTGCCAGTAGGCATCTGAAGAAGTTTTTATTGGCAATTATTATCAGAGAAATGAAAATTAAAACAGCAACAAAACAGGCATATATCAAAATTTTAGAAATGGAAACAGTGTTGGTGGGGGTGTGGTGAAAATGAACACTCACCGTTAGCGGGGATATGTCTGGCTTAGCCTCTCTGTAAAATAGTAGGGAGAGCTCTAAAGGAAAAACAGCTTCTGTAGGAGCCAGCGACTCCTCTTCTTGGCAACTATCCAAGAACAGAAAAATGTTAATTCAAAAAAGGTGTATGCACACCTATTTTTATTGCACTGCTGTGCTAAGTAAAAGTCAATGCAGTGCTAAGTTTATTGGAGTGTTAACCCAGGGCTTGGTAACAATCCAAATGTCCAAAGTCCTTTGGATAGATGAAGTAGTTGTGTTGTGGTATAAGCATGTATAAAATGCCACAAGAATTATATACATATATTACTTTACAATATACTTATCACATATATTATATATATTATATTCTTATTGGTATTCTAAACACTAACTATATTGCTGGGTATAAATAGTATGAAATTGTTAAGTGAATGTCTTGAAGATTATTTCCATTCTTTTGTATAACTAAGATACAAGTGATGATTGAATTAAATAATTAAATTACCCAAAGACCCTACAACATACAGTCCTTCCTTTCTTCCTTCCTTCCTTCCTTCCTTCCTTCCTTCCTTCCTTCCTTCCTTCCTTCCTTCCTTCCTTCCTTCCTTCCTTCCTCCCTTCCCTCCTTCCCTCCTTCCTGATAATATTTAAGTATCACTGAATATGAATGCTTAAATTTGTTTTTATTTATTTCCTTCTTTTTTGGGTCACATCCGGTGATGCACAGGGGTTGCTCCTGGCTTCACACTCAGGAATTACTCCTGGCGGTGCTCAGAGGACTATACGGGATGCTGGGATTCAAACCCGGGTCAGCCACATGCAAGGTAAACTCCTTACCTGCTGTACTATCGCTCCAGCCCCGTGAATGCTTAAATTTGTCAGAAACACATGGGTAACAAACAACTCTGTTTTTAGGGCTGGAGTGATAGTACAATGAGTAGAGCATTTGCCTTGCACGCGTCTGACCAGGGTTCAATCCTCAGTATCCCATCTGGTCCCCCAAGAACGCCAGGAATGATTCCTGATTGCAAAGTCAGGAGTAATCCCCTGAGTGTTGCCAAGTGTGATCCCAAACTGCCCCCCAAAAAGAATTATATTTTCTACTCTTTCATTGGGACTCAATGACTTGTTTTACATTATTTTTTATTTCTCTTTGGAATAAAAATAAAGACAACTTGATCTTGCTAAACTCAGCAGTGAAGAAATCTGGCAGGCACCACACACCAGAGAATTCTCCGGGCTCCATACCGAGTCGTTATCTCTGGGACCCCCAGATGGAGCAGGTGCAGTTTCCCCACCTTCTCCAGATGGAATCCCGGCAACCATGAGCCTCTACAGGCATGGCTCCAGTATGTGGCTACAGGAATATTCCTCTGACCTTTCCTGATATACAAAGTGAGCAATGGAAAACAAATGATCCAGCGTTTGCCCCTGCCAAAAACTAGAGAGTGGCGATACGAGGGGCCTCTCGGGATGGGGGGTGGAACCGGCCCCTCTCCCTGCCCCGATGAGGCCCCGAGTTGCTGCCCATGAATGGCTCCTGGCCTGAATGGCCATGATCCCATAGGCACACAAAAAAGTATTGGAACCCAGCGGCTTTTGGCAGAAATGCATCTGGACTAAGCATTAAACTACGCAGCCGTGCTATCCTGGGTGGGGAAAGGTGTTTGTCCCTTCCGCCTATTCTCTCCGGCGGTGCGGTGGCTGCCACCTTTTCAAAGCCTAATGGACAGCCAGGCACAAGACTGCAGTGATGTGACACGTGGAGCCTGACGGGATGGGAGAGTGGAACCAGCCCTTCTCCCCACCCCAAAAAGGTCCTGAGTTGCTGCCCACGAATGGCTCCGGGCTCCTGAATGGCCATGATCCCAGACGCACACAAAACAATCTCGGAACCCAGCAGCTTTTGGCAGAAATTCCTCTAGACTTTTTACTAAAATAGCAGAAATCCAAAATGCTCTTCATATCAGCAATAGAATACAAATTATCTAATGATGCCTTTTCGGCAGATCTGAATGTTGGGGAAAATTTGAAATAATAATGGTGAATCTTCTGTCGAAATATTGAATGTGATCAAATTGGAGAGAGAATAAGGTGGAAATCATCTGCCACATAGGCAGGAGGAGAGGTGGGATGAGGGTATACTGGGATTCTTGGTGGTAGAGGGTGTGCACTGGTGAGGGGATGGGTGTTTGATCATTGTATGACTGAGACTTAGACTGGAAAGCTTTGTAATTGTTCTCACGATGATTCAATACAAAAATTATTACTTTCACTGTATCACTGTCATCCCGTTGCTTATCTATTTGCTCGAGCGGGCACCAGTAATGTCTCCATTGTGAGACTTGTTGTTACTGTTTTTGGCATACCGAATACCCCACAGATAGCTTGCTAGGCTCTGCTGTGTGGGCGAGATACTCTCAGTAGATTGCTGGGCTCTCCAAGAGGGGCAGAGGAATCAAACCCCGGTTGGCTGCATGCAAGGTAAACGCCCTATTCGCTGTGCTATCGCTCCAGCCCGTGAACAACCTTATGAAAATAAAATTATTAGAGAGAGGGGAGAGACAGAGAGAGACAGAGAGAGAGACATAGAGAGACAGAGAGAGAGAGAGACAGAGAGAGAGAGAGAGAGAGACGGTGCCAGCTGCTCAGACCGTCTGACTTCCCCTGGACTCACAGAAGCATGCTCCCGAGACAGGCAGGAGCTCTGGCCAGATTCTGGGCCATGTGCATCCTGATACCTTCTCTCTTCCCCAGAGCAGGAGCAAGCAGGACACAGCTGCCAACTCTGAGGACAGGCAACAAATGGTATTTCCTCTAATTTCTCCCACCACACCCCACCAAGGCTGACAAAGGGGAAACAGGATAAAAGCATTTTCTACAATCACCACCTGGTCTGCTGTCAGCTGCCTCCCCTCCACTAACAAAAGGGCAAGGTGCTCACCTGTCCGATTCAACCCTGCCCAGCTCCCTCAACCCTCCAGACCCTCACGAGGGCCCGCTGGGCCCCAGGCACACCAGGGGCTGAAGCCTTGCATCTCAAAGCCCCAAGTTCAACATCTGGCTGTTCCCTCACTCAGAACCACCAGCAGTGCCCTGAGCCCCTAAAGAGACCACTGCCGGTACTCAGTTACTGCCAGTGCTGCCAGGACCGGGCTGTCCCCACTGGTTACACAGGCCCTCGTCACACCTGTCTGATTCCTGTCCCCATTGCTCAACATGGGAGGATTATAGGCAGGGAAGGAGACAAAGTCAGCAAGACGGCGGTTGCTCACGGGCTGGAGGGGTGCAGTGAGCCTGGAGGGTGACAGAACCTTCACATCTGGCCAAGCAGCCGAAAAGTTGTCAAGGAGTCACATCTCGTTAGGAGGACGTGTGTGAGAACCGGTCCTCGGGACTCGCCGGCAAAGGCCCCATCCTCGCTGCCCGCAGTGCTCAATGGGCCTCCTACCCCGGGGGACTTCAGGCTGGCATGTGGAGGTGCTCGCGGTGAGCATCACCCTGGCTCCAGGAAGTCGGCTTTGGTTCGCTGGCTCCTGATCCGATGGGTTCCTCAGGCATCTGTCCCAGCATTGAAAATACCCCCCAAGGAACCAGAGCAAGAGGGCAGCCAGTCTCATGCGGACTTGGGGAACTCTCCTCCAGAAAGGGGGGCCGCTTCCTCCTGAGGGGGCTCAGGTGTGGAACCTCTACTCGCAAGGGGGAGACGGGAAGTTGGGGTGAAGACGCGGAGCTGGCCTCCTGGCTCCAGCCTGCGGCTTCGCTCCCTTCCTGCGAAGGGGCAGAAGTGCAAAACCATCATCATGTGGCTTCTGCTTCTGGAACTCTCGGGTTCAGCCACAATGAGGCAGCCAGGAGCAGAAGACAGTTACCTCCGGAAGCATGCATGGTCTCGGAAGGGCCACGTGGCCGCAAGCAGCACCGCCTTTTTTATTAATAAAAAATAATAATAAAATAAAAATTAAAAATATAGAGACAACTTGAGGATTCTTTTTTTGGGTAATATTACACCTTCTTTCTATTTGACAAATGCACCAGAATACCTGCAGTCAGAGGGAAAAGAGAAAGGGAGGTAAAAGTGAGGAATGGGAGTGGGCAGCTTCCATGGGAAGTAGAATTAGTCGTTTTTGGTAGTGAGATTCTGTCTTTGTTGTTGTTTTGCTTTATTTTGTGGCCACACCTGGTGATGCTCAGGGCTTACTCCTGGCTCTACACTCAGGAATGACTCCTGGCAGTGCTCTGAGGAACCTATGGGATGCCAGGGATTGAAGTTGTGTTGACCATGAGCAAGTCCTACCCACTGTACAATCTCTGCAACCTTGGTAGTGAGGTTCTCTGTGCAGGAGATTTCAGGGGCTGCAACTTTCACACTTCTCTATGTAATTTCTTCCCAATATATTGTGACATACACTTCAAGATGCTTTCAGAAAGAAATGCTTTTTAAATTCAGGTATTCATAGGTTAACGTGCATGCGTGTGTGTGTGTGTGTGTGTGTGTGTGTGCTTATGCGTATGTGGACCAAACAAAGGAAGAGAGGGAAATAGAAAGATAATTCTAAATGGTAGTTTAAAATTATATGACTTCTTGATATAGACAAACAGAATTTGGATAAATATTTTTGATATTATACTCAGTTTGTGTTATAATTTTTCATTCAGAATAATATGATCATTCTGAGAAACTCACCAGTAGTAGAAAACTTATAAAAAGATGGCTTGTGACTTCCTTATCTTGTATGCTTACTTTTTAGTACTGTGTCTGGCATGCAATTCACTCTCTGATTTCATATCTAAAAGTTATTTATTCAACCTTGAATATAGCTTGATTCAATATAAAACTAATATGTTAGAGATAAATTAACCGAAGGAATTAATAAGCAAATAAACTTCGCAATTAATATAATTCTTACCATTGTTTGTTTTTTTTTCTTTTATTTGTCAATAGTAAGTCTTATTACAAGGACCAAGAAAAATGAGGGAAAATTTCAAATTTCTAAGTCTATATTAGAAAACTGCTTGACTTAGGAAAGTCAGTATCTCCGGAAAGGTTTCCTTATTAAAAACTGCACTTGCGATGGTTATACTACCCTCATCTCCAGGTAGCATTGAAGAGCAAATGAAACTATTTTAAATGAGTTTGCTGCAGTGTAAATATATATGTGTGTGTATGTATATATGTATATATATGCAAATGTACATGCTACGTCTCCCTTGAAGGAATAACCTAGGGCATGGCATGGATCAGCCTAATCCCACCCCCATATTTCTTTGCTGCTGCCAGTCTGCTAAAACTTAGATGCCTCAATAACGTCTACTTACAAGGAAATCTATCCTAGTCATATTTGAAAACTCACTGCTTCTTAAATACACTACCAGGTGTTCATGTCTTGTATCATGTTTTGCCTCTGTACAAAACACTTTATGCTTTATTAATGATCCAGTCTGCCAATCTCTGCTCACTTCTAAAACCAAATTAATCTCTCATTTAAAAGAAAAAAACTGTACTCTTCTATCGAGCCTGGATTATGAAAATGCCTTCCTACTTTGAGTAAGAAAAACCTGCTGTTTATGCCTCCACTGCTTCATTGGTCAAATATTTGCAGATATGTATTTATACATCAGATTCCCCGATTATCCTAACAGAGTTATAATGGTATGAGGGAAGTTTTTAACAGTCAAAATGAATTAAATGTTTTTTGTTTTTTTTTTTTTGTTTGCCTAGGCAGTATATCTACATAATCATGTAGTATTTTTAGATTCAACTCAGCTCCATAAATCTTACAGGAAGTGAGTTTAAAATAACTCCACGATGTTAAAATTGGCATTTAGACACAATTTTATTTTTAAATCTCTATGTAGGTTTCCTTTGTAATTTATGAGCATCGTAAATTCCAAGTTTCTTGTGGGCAGGCTCTGCACTTGGTGTTTTTCTGTCTTTTACAATTGTTAATATATGGCATGAGACATGTTCAAAGTGTGGTGATTAATTGGTGGTGTGTGTCATTTCTTGTCGCTTCTCTTTTAGGATTCAGGACTTGAGGTCAAGTCATTATATTGTCACATCTTGCTGTCTCACCACTTTACACACTTTCTAGGGGGTTAGATTTCAAGTGTCTTCTCTGTATGCTGCCAACATAGCAGATGTCACAATAGCTCACAGCACTTTGTTCTCCTGATGCTACTCTGCTTAAATGTGTTTTATCATGATTACCTTAATAAATGACTTTAGTTCTTTTGAGGCCAATCACTTATAATTTTATAAAATCTCAGTATAATTCTAGTTTTCTATAAGACAAAATTGAATATTTGCCTGATTACTCAAATAATTACCTGCCAAATTTTAGAGTTTTTAATTTGGATCCAGGGAACAATAGGTGATAAGTTAGTGTCAAGGGGGTAGGGGAACTTGAAATTCTGTGTTTTCTGGCCAGAAAATTGTTTCTGTTTTTCTGAGAACAAAAGCTGAAATTCTTAGACTCTGAAAGATTTTTCACATGAAAAGGCAGTGGAATGAAAGTATATAGTAACATTGTGCGTATTTCAAGCTAAAAAAAAATACAGATATTCATAAATAGTTACAGGAATGAAAGTAAGGTACATTTGAGTTATAGAATACTTCTTAGCTATTAAAAGAAACAGAATAAATATGTGAAACAAATGGGATAAAACTGAAACATATGATGAATTAAAAGAATAAAGCAGAAAACTGCAAGTCATTTGTATCTATTTTTATACAATGTTAAATGAAAAATTCATGACTCTCATGAGCGGTTGGGGTTAGAATGGGACTAACATTAACATAGACATAAAATAACTTCGGGGATTCATTAAAATGTTACAAAACTTGTTAAAAGATACACATAAATTTACTAAGAATCATCTCTACCTAGTGTGTGAATTTTAGGCATTTAAATTTTACCTTGATTAAGCAGTTCATTATAAAGGTAAATAAGAGCTAAAAGTTTGTGACATATTGTCTCATTTATATATGATAATCTAATTGCAAAAAGCAGTTTTATAAAGTACTATAGTTTTTTTTGGCAAATGAGGTTTATAAATAAATAATAACTATGTCTATATGATAGACAGAGAAAAAACATTATTTAAAAGAGTGATTATGCACACTTGTGGAAAAAAAACCCTTGAGCTCAGCTTTTAAAATTAATTACACACGTACATGCAAGTACACATATATAGTATAATAAAATCCATTCATGAGTTAGCAAAATATTTAAATTTGCCAAAGATAGAATTCACCATTTAGAGAAAATTAGTCTTAACATTTGTCTTGACACTAGGCATTTCGAGTGTAACGCAAGTCTAATATTAACATTATGGTATCTTAATAGTGAGGCTTTCTATGTGCCAGAACTTATACTCAGTAGTTAAATCACATTGTCCCACTCAGTCCTAAATTATTATGTATTTGTGCTCATTCTATCCACCTTTCTTTTTAGAAAGGTAATTATTTTCAGAAGGCTGTTTCAAAAGGGTAAAAATAGTTGATTGTAGTCACTGTTTAACTCCAAAGTCACTGCACATGGCTTCCATACTCATTGCCTTATGGACTTGTATAATAAATTACAATTCAGTGTGTGTGTGTGTGTGTGTGTGTGTGTGTGTGTTTGTGTGTGCGTGCGCGCACTCGTGTGCCCGAGCGAGCATGCCTGTCTTTTCTAGGGCAAAGCACCAAGTTGTTACCAGCGGAAGTTGTATCTCTTTCTAGAAAAAGAGAGGCCCCAGAATCATCCTGCTATTCCAACTTTTAGTTCTAAATTCACATTTCTCAAGCACTCATTGCTAATATCAGCTACCACCCAAAGCTTTGGTTGAAGTGTAACCACTACTTCTTTAACACACTGGTCTTAAAATAGATCAATCTCCCACCCACCTTCTGTTTAGAAAAGCTGAGATCTTTACAGCAGACTACTTAACTGAAGTTCCTGCCTCTCAGGAAACTATAGCCGGTAAGGGAAGATTAAAGCTCAGTGGAGAGTAAAATTTTATTTTAGATCCCAAAGGTGACCATAGTCACACAATCTTTCTTTTTTTTCCTCCCTCTATTAAGAATTGTGAGTGTCTAGACAAGCAGCACCACTGATTTTGTTGAATTGGGCCTAGGAACAAAGGATCTAATAGGACTTATCGAGCAGGCTAACCACCAGAATAAAGTATCTGCTAACTCCTCAACATTAAGCAGAAAAGAGAGAGGAGTAGGTAGAACAAGGAGTAGGACACAAGTCTTGCACACGGCCTAGATATAGTCCCAGGTTCAGTCCTCAGCACTCCGCACAGTCACTGCAGTCTGCCAGGAGTGATCCCTGAGCACAAAGTCATAGGAATCCCTGAGCATTACTGGTTATGGCCCACAAACAAAGCTAAACAAAACAAAGCAAAATAAAAACAAATAAAAAAAAATAAGTTGAGTTCAGAGAACACACTGTATGACTGGTTAAATGGCCTAAAGAAATACTTGGAGTTTTTCCCTCCATTTGGTAACTAAGTCCCTATTCCCTCCGGCTAAAAGGACTAATTTCATTAAGAAGGCATTGGTGTATCATTGATAGTTATAAACAATATTAGTTGTGCTTGCCAGAGATCCATGCTGTTGCAATTACCATTGCTCCAAAAAGATTTCTACTGCCAGTTGGGTTTCATGCAAAGAAAAGATCAAAACAGTCTTGCAATTAGATCTGTAGGTTTAGAATATCTTTTTGCGTTAACATGTTACCTGTGCCTTCTGATAAATGTCCCTCTTGAACATGCACAAAAAGGTACGAGTTTTCCTCATTAATATCTGCTTCTCTTTAAAATTCTTGACTGTCCAGAATGAGATGATCATGTTTCAAAGAAACTAAATACCTTTATTTTGCCTAGCAGTTAAGCTGAAGACAACATGATGGAGGAACACTATTATTTGAACTGCAATTAGGGTACCTTTGAAAGTTGTGACAACTGAAGGTAAATGTAATCACAGAACAATTAGCAGGTAATTATGCTGTTACTACTTAAATTCATGTCTTGGAGTGAGAAAGATCCTGAATTTCAGTCTGTGACAATTTAGGTGAATTATTTATTTTCATTGAATAACTCTTGAGGAAAGCAAATGAGGCAGGAATGGAATAACATCCATTTACCTGCCAAAGTTAAGGATAATAGTCAGATATACTATCCACTAAATAGATTGAAGTCCATTTGAAAAAGATTATTTACATAACTGTTCTCTTGAAAAATAGCTATATGATAGCAGGGTTTTTAAAATGCCATTTTAAAATATAGCCTGCCAGGTTTATTATTAAAATACACTAAGTTTGTGTGGCTAATACTGCATCTATCTCCTGTTGTTTTAGCTCTTATCACATTGTCTTTGAAGAGATAAATCTTTTTTTTTTTAAATGAGGTGTAGATAATGCCTGATTTCCTCAACATCTATTGAGAATATATTTTCACCAAGGTATGTGTATATGAGCAATATGTGTTTACCAAATTCTTACGATTCAGAACCATTATATAAAATACGATTTCACTGGGCTGGGGCGATAGCCTAGTGGCTATGGCATTTGCCTTACACGCAGTCGACCTGGGTTCGATTCCTCCGCCCCTCTCGGAGAGACTGGCAAGCTAACAAGAGTATCTCGCTCCCATGGCAGAGCCTGGCAAGCTACCCGTGGCGTATTTGATGCACCAAGAACAGTAGCAACAAGTCTCACAATAGAGATGGTACTGGTGCCCGCTCGAGCCAATTGATGAGCAACAGGATGAGAGTGACAGTGACAGTGATGATCCCACTGATATGTTGAAGACAATTTCTCACATTACGTTCATACAGGACAAAGAGGTTCAGAGAAGCAACGTTAATCACTGAAAGCAGCCTTTGAAACTTTCTACTCTAAATTCAAATCCTGCCACATCAGTGACCTAGGGTGTTGTTTATCTCTATGGTGTGAGTTTCAAACAGTTGTAATATGAAGACAGCAAGGCAATTGTTGTTACTCTTATAAGACATTTATTCATTGTGCTTGGCTTAGAGTTCTATGTCATGGTAGGCTTAAAACACTTGGAGAACATTTTTTCATCCTGTTATTTTCTTGTAGTAATAGTCAAGTTGTTAATTATAATAACGTCTGATGAGTTTGCTGTCCAAGCATATGACACGAGAAGTGAATTAAAACAATGTCTCATACACTTATTATTGGACTATAAGGCTATTGTTATTTTCACTTTGAATCTCATGATTGTTTCTGAGATTAATAAAAATATTGGCATGAATGCAACACAAACAAATGTGTGCATATCCAAGAGAACAGGAAACATCCACTCTTGATCAAGTAACTAAAAGAAGAACATAGCACTGTAGCACTTTCATCCCTTTGCTCATCAATTTGCTCGAGCAGACAACAGTAACATCTCCATTGTGAAACTTGTTACTGTTTTTGGTATATCGAATACACCACGGGTAGCTTGCCAGGCTTTGCTGTGCGGGCGGGATACTCTAGGTAGCTTGCCAGGCTCTCCAAGAGGAGCAGAGGAATTGAATCTAGGTTGGCCACATTCAAGGCAAATGCCCTACCCGCTATGCTATCGCTCCATCCCCAAAGAAGAACATAAAATATATTACTGAATCAAACCAATTCACTATATACCTGTTATGTGTCATAGATTTTTGGTATTTTTATCAGCTTTTTCCCAAATTAAATTTTGAAAATAATGCATTCAGCTTTTAAAAAATAATCCATTGTTTAATATTCTTAAAATCTATATTATTTACTTGAATTAACTTTTAATTTTTTATTATTTTTTAACTTTTTTTTTCTTTTTGGGTCATACGTGGAGATGCACAGGTGTTACTCCTGGCTCTGCACTCAGGAACTACCCCTGGCGGTACTCAGGGGACCATATGGGATACTGGGATTCGAACCCAGGTCAGCTGCATGCAAGGCAAACGCCCTACCTCTGTACTATCACTCCAGCCCCAACTTTTTATTTTTTGTCTGGGACCAGAGCTGGCAATGCTCAGGAGACCATACTGGGTGCTGGGGATTGCACATAGCTAATCTGGGTCAGCTATGTGCAAGGTCCTACCTGCTATACTATTGCTCAAGCTTTATTTGAATTACTTTTAATTGTTTTAATTAATTTCTGTAAAATTCAAATCAACTAGTTCAATTGTACATATTAAACACACATTATACACAATTCTCCACCAGGGAGATAGTCCAAGGGGCCACTGTGATGTTTTTCATGTGGGAGACTCTGGTTTCATCCCCCACACTACAGGATACCCTGAGTATCTCCAGAAATAACTATCAAGTAGTAAGGCAGGAATATTCCCCTGAGCACCACAAGGTATCCCC
The DNA here is from genome assembly GCF_027595985.1 of Sorex araneus. Classification (NCBI taxonomy): domain Eukaryota; kingdom Metazoa; phylum Chordata; class Mammalia; order Eulipotyphla; family Soricidae; genus Sorex; species Sorex araneus. The sequence goes on from NC_073309.1 coordinate 16,801,336, forward strand.
CCAAACATACAAAATACATTTATCTTGATGACAGTATGTATTGGCATTATCAATTCTTAATTAGTTGGCATTAGAATTGTTTTATTCGCTATATTGTATCAACAGCTAATTATAATTCTAGAAAACCTAAATATATGAAGTGCCACATGGCAGGTAATAGAAAGAAGTGATGTTTTTGCAAATTAGTACATTCAAACTCAGAAAGATTTGAAATGAATATATGAGCCAAATAGAACATGCCCACAGGATGCATCCTTTAAATTTTAATCTTAAGAATACAGTTTAATAAGTTTTTACAATTTTGTGAGCTCATAAAACTACAAAACAAATATATTAGATATTTTTGTGAATCCCAGATATTTTTTCAATATCTTTATAGTCTATTGAAATGCCCTTTCCAAAGGCAAATGCTTTTTTATTTCTACCAACATGAACAACTTTGCCTATTCTATAATGTCATAAAAACACAATTATATGCTATGCATAATTATATCTTTGTTTACACCAAATCAAACCAAACCAAATTTACAGCAATATCTTAGGGGCACATTCATTAGGATTCTCTTGAATTTATTCATTAAAATAAAATTCTTTGTGTTTATAGTAGTATGCTTTTCTAGTTATTGTTTCCAGTCCCTTCTGTGACTCTTGCAAAGAAAAGAGGGAAAACCATGAAATATAATTGGTCAAGGCAAATAATCCTAGTTTAAAAGGGAGTTACTTGGACAATCACAACTTAAGAGAAAAACATGATTTCAATTAGCAAACGTTTTTGAAGTAAATATATGAACTCATTGTGCAAAATATTGAGTTTTGGTTATAGGAAGAGTCAATAAACTGTTTTAATTATCTGCATTTTAAGAGAAATTGTTTAACTATAGGATTTAGGACAACTAAAGAAAAATAAAATCATAAGTTTGAAATTCATGTTTCTAAAATAAAGAAGTATTTTGTTTTCTTATTTTGTCACCATGATCTACAATATAGTTGATAAAAATTTTAGGTAAGCAATGTTCCAAATCTGCACCTACCTTCAGTGTTGATTTCCCTCTATCATGATCACCTCCTACACACACACAGGCATACAAACACAAATACATTCATACACACACATATACATACCACATGCGCTTAGTAAGCTTTAGCATGTATATGTATATACATATGTACATATATATATATAATAGTTTGAGTCAAAAGTTTACAATAATGTCGATGCTTGTGGCTCTTATATACAAAGTCATCTCACCTCAACCCAAGCCACGTGCCCAAGACACTCCACCAGTGACTTTATGTTACACTCAGTCTATCTCATCAGTACCCACAATCCATTCCCACAGTTATTTGGTATTTGTGGCTTGTAGCACAAATAGGGTTCTTATTTCCCTTTCACTGAGCCTAACAGATGGAGAAATATTAATAATATCTGGGAAGAAAGCTTGTCAAAATTATTAAACACAAATTGTTTGTTTTGAAAAAATAAAATATCTTGTAACTATGCACCTAGAAGGACTTGAAATGATTTTCATATGTGCAAATGTGATATCAGAAATTTATTTTTGTAGAAATTAATGATTTTGTTATATATTTTAGATGAAATTTAGATGAATATAAAAATCATTTATAACATAATTGATTTTGTTATATATTTTAGATGAAATTGCATGAATAGTAAACTTAAGCTTTATAAAGCATATAGACTATCCCACATACGAAACAATATATATATATGTATATATGTACATCTATATACATATATATGTATATAGATATAGATATCTATATATCCTGCAGGAATCTTTGTGTTTGAGTCTGTTTTGGCACATGGACAGAATCCATTAAAACTCATAAATTATTATTTTCACTTAAGCTTTTGCTTTTTCACTTTCTGTAAACTCCAGATCCCTGCTTTCAGTTCTACTATAATTCTTATTTCTCTTAATGGTATACCATGTATCTAAGCATTTAAATTATCATCTTTAGGGTTCTTTTAGTTTTGTTGTTATTGTTGTTGTTTATTTTGGCAGTTTTCAGAGCTTACTCCTGGCCCTGTGCTCAGGGATCATTCCTGGAGGGGTCAGGAACTCTTTAGTGTACTGTTGATTAAAATCCCCGTCAGCCATGTGCATGGCAAGTGCCCTATCTGCTATACCATCTCTCCAACCTCCTTAGTTAATTTTTTAATCAATAACCTACCTGTTGTGGAGAATAAAAGAGTTAGGAAGAAATTGTCTAATTATTATTATCTTACACTTCATGATTTCATCCTGTGGAAATTTTTCTTCATGAGGAAAAATGTACTGCAGAAGTCACCAACACTGACTGGCATCTTTAGGCATGAAACTAATACTACAAAAATAGCTTTATAGAAAGATAGAACCAAGAGAGGAGTCAAAATAATAAAAATGCAATACGTAGAATGAGGTGTGAGAATGATGTCCATAAGCTGAAAAGGAAACAAGGAGAGAAGAAATAAAAGAGAAAGATGAGAAATAAAATCAAGGAACTCTGAAAGATATACCCATGCAAATGAGTGTATATTAGATATAAATGCTAAATGCTATATAATGGGGGTGGAAATCCATGTCAACGAATGGGTTATCATCCTTCAGTGAAAAAATACTTGCTTTTGTTTTGTTTTTTTGTTTTTGGCTTTTTGGATCACACCGGGGAATGCTCAGGCATTACTCCTGGCGCTGCAGTCAGAAATTACTCCTGGCAGTGCCTGAGGGACCATTTAGGATGCTGGTGATCGAATCAGTCACGTGCTAGGCAAACGCTCTACCAACTATACTATCACTTGGGTCCCTGTAAAATACTTGTTGGCAACCCGTGTTGGTATGGAAAGCAGTTAAAATCAAGACAGAAAATCAGAAAACTGTTCAGAATCTACTACATGCAAATAGTAATGTAATCTCAAAAATAATATATGACAAGTTGACAAGTTAAATAAAAAGAGTAAGGAACTATCTGTATGTAAATAATGAATGGAAAAAAGAAAAACTATAGAATGAAAACATTTTTCACACTTAGCAGGAGCAAATTTGAAAGAGAAAAGAGAACATTACAAAAATAAAGGCATTTTTCTGTAAAACTTATGAGTGTGAGGATTGAATGAATCTGAATATTAAAATTATTGGGTTCTGCTTGATATTTGAGTAAATGGATAGAGGGGGATGTGACGTGTGGATGTGAGAACCTAAAGTAGTAGATATAGACCAAATGGTTTCAACTAACTTTCAAATTTCAAGAGTGAAATTGTTGTACCCAAGTATTATTATCCCATCTGTGTACTTAACTTTTTCAGATTATGAAAATTTTAATTTTTAAAGAAAATAAAAATGGCCAAGTAGCGTATCTTAAATTATCATAAACAATAAAAGGTATTGTTACAGCATAATACACATAAATAACACTATAACCTTTTAAAATCATCATTTTGTGACATTTTATATTTACAAAAAAGCACCCAAATGGTACAGACTTCCCCAAATTTCCACACCAAATATTTCTTCTTACTAATAACTTAGATTACTGCAACTTTTTTGTTGTGATTAATGAGACAATATTCATGTACTACCTAAAGTCTGTACATTATTCCTGTTTTCTATGTTTTTACCCCATGCACCTCTGTTTTATAATTTCATCTAGAAAAACATATTACATTTATAATGTGACTCTAGACTTCTCTGGGCTCTGCAGTTTCTCAAACTCTTCTTGTTTTGTGATTACCTTGAATTCTGTAGAGTATTGGTTAGATATTTTATAGGCTGTCCTTCACTGAGAATTTGGTCAGTGTTTCCTTATGATTAATAGACTTAGGGGCTTGAAAGATGAGTATCACAAAGGTAAGTGCCATTTAATAGGATATCAAGGTACATATCAGCATGATTTATTGCCATTGATGGCAATCTTGATCACCTTACTAAAGTAGTATGTCATAGTTCTCCATTGTAGTTTCTCTTCTCCATTGAATTTTTATATTGAACTTTTTACAAAGAAGGAACCACTATGCACATAAAGAATGGGGAATTGTCTTCTAGGGCTTTGAGGGAGGAGTAATTACCCAGGATATTTGTCTCTTCTTTCCCGCTTATTTATTAATTTAGTGTTTTGTTATGTTTTTAGAATGCACCCATCAATTTTCACTTTGGGTTTGGGTTAAAATTATGTTCTACTTCATTTAATTTTTAGCATTGACCACTGGAAATTGTTTTTGTTTATCTTTGTTTTGGAGGAGTCACATCCAGTGATGCACAAGGCTTCCTCCTGATGCTGAGCTCAGAGATCACTTGTGACAGTGCTCTGGGGACTAGATGAGGTGCTTAGGGATGGGACCTTACTGGCAGTGCGCAAGGCAAGCACTTTTCTCTCTGCATTATCTCTTTAGCCACACTGGGAATTCTTATTTTTCTCCTTTTGTTTCCTGTGAAATTTTGCCATGAGAGAAAGGGCGTTAACAATTTTTTAAAACTTAATTGTTTTTATTACAAGATAGTTCAAGATCACCTTATATACTTTCTTTTATTGTTTGCAAGAAACCATTTTCAATTATATAATAGTACATGAAATCATGTTCTAAGCGCTCGTTATGATCTTTGCTGTTTGATACCAATGCCTCTCTCTAGACCCTCTCAACTGACAGCGCCTCCCCCCCACACTCTCACTGTTTATGTCAATCATGGTGGCAGCAAAGAACAAATGCATCACTCAAATGAATGTTCTCTGAGGAAATTTTAATAAAATGACCCAAGAGATACACGAGCGAGAAACAGAAAACTAAAATCATGATCTATCAGAAACCCAAATTTAAAAAGAAAAGAATAAAATAAATAATGCCAAAGAGTTTTGCTGAAGAGTTGGGGGAGCGAGTAGTTATCAAGAACTCAAAACGGGAAGAGTAGAGAGGAAGTTGTTTTGCTTGAGGGACAGACTGCAGAATTTTGACATTTACTGTCTGCTCTTTCCCTATCCCTGCTGGTGCATGCCCTCATCCAAAGGCAAACCAAAGCAACAGATCAAGATTCTGCAGGCACAGTCCATTTATTCAGTCTCTCAGGGCAGAGAGCAGGGTAAGGGATGGAAGGGGGAACGTGGAAGAGCAAATAAGAACGAGACTGTAGAACAGCCTTGTCTTAAAACAAAAAATTCTACGCCTAACACAGTGCTGGATTGCTCAATTTGTCTTTATAACATTTTGAAATGTATTACATCCACACACAGACACTCACACCTTTGGTGCACCCCAAAATGAAGTCAACATTCCATTTGAAAAGCTGAGGATTGATATGAAAGATAAACATACTCCCCAGAGAGAATTCAATTTTCACTTTTGCAGAAATCACATTCAGTGTTAATTCATGTGTTTAAAAACTCATAAAAACAAAACAAAACATTGCCAAAGACTTACAGATAGAAATGTATGTGTGTGTACCCGCCTATGGATCTATTTATCATGATGTTTTAGATATCCACTTTTTAAGAAACATAAAAATATCAAACACCTGTTCCATAAGCTAATCACCAATTTTAACTGATAGATACTAAGTTTTAGGTTCAGTTTCCTATTTTATTTCCTCAACAAACATATGAAAAAAATCTAACGATTGCAGAAATTACTTGTATATTAATGTATTGAATTATATAATTTAAGTTGTGGTGATACTTTTTTTTTCAGGTTTTCAAGCAAGGCACAGTCAGTATGGGTTTAAAATCATATGAAGAGGAGTGTGATTAACATATTTAGTGATAATGTGAATGCTCATAGATGCCAGGATATAAAATTAATCAACTTCTGCCAAATAGAAAGTGGCTACCCCTAATTTAGTCTTTCTTTGTCTGTGTGTTTCTTTTATGGCTGTTCAGTAGCTCTTGACCTGATGGAAGCATTTTTTTTTAAAATAAAACAAAACGTTAAAGATGATTACATTATGTAAAATTATAATTCATTTCAAAATAACTGAGTCAAAAAGACCAAAAGTAGAAAATATGTGTAGAAGGACAGGCAGGATTAAATTAGAATAACCCTATATATGGATGTAACAGCTATCAAATAATTAAAGCAGTACTGTTATCTGAGAAAATGAACTTTAGGCAAAATCTGTTATAGAGGTAACGGTAGTCATTACTTAAGTTGTGAGTTAAAATATGAATTTTAATTATATTTTCTGTTTTGGTATGTGGCTTCAAAATATATAAAAAAAAGTGATGAAAGTACCACAACTTTTAGATTATAATGAATATCTTAACAGAGCGTATGAAAAGTAAATAGAAAACCATGACCAAATATTTTTAAATTGTATGATTTAGACATCTTATTTATTCATATAGACCACAACATTCAATAACAAACAAATGAGCATTCTTTACAAGTATTGAGAGAACATTTGCAAAATCATTAACATTATATTTGATCATGGGGTTTCAAAATGTTCAAGGTGAATTCTCTCTCAATAGTGCAATTTAATGGAAATTCAGATATAAGAATAAAATTAATGTCTGCATTGAGTAATTTTAAAATACACTGTGTTATTTAAATATTCACAGTATTACTGCTGTAATCGTATGGTGGTGAAAACAGAAAGTGAATTGAAAGGGCTTATACATTTTACTTGAATAATAAAGATACAAAATACAAAAACAATTTAACTTTTCTTGACAGCATTATTTACAGGAAAATTCAAGGTCTTTCAAATATGTTACCAAAAAAAAAAACCAAAAATTATTTCTTCCAAGTATGTTTGCAAAAGAAAAACAAAAATTAGTGTACTGTGCAACCAAAAACAGTGAAAGAAGGGGCTGGAGCAATAGCTCAGTGGGTAGGGCTATTGCCTTGCACGCGGCCGACCCGGTTTCGATTCCCAGCATCCCATATGGTCCCCTGAGCACCGCCAGGGGTGATTCCTGAGTGCGGAGCCAGGAGTGACCCCTGTGCATCGCCGGGTGTGACCCAAAAAGCAAAAAAAAAAAAAAACAGTGAAAGAAAGCAAAATGTTTTCAAAGTGTATATAAGGGAAGTGCTCAAGGCAATTCTCCACACATTCGAATGAGACTCATGCATGAAGGAACAGGCAAAGGAACCCAGGTGTGTGGGACCCAGGGCCGAGATCTCCAAGGCTGTTTGGATCAGCACTGGGCCTCTTGCACTCAGATTCCCCATTTTCCAGTAGCTAGGCAGTCACACTCAGAAACTGCCCCAGCACCATGTAATCCCATCAATGGCCAGCATCCAAAGACTATAAAACCAAGCTCCCAGAAGCGCACGGCCTCAATGCGGCCATTGGACATCTGATAGCCTAGTTCTCCCACTTGGAGAACCTAGCAAGCTACTGAGAGTTTACTGCCCACACGGGAGAACCCGAAAAGCTCCCCGTGGCATATTCATATGGCAAATATAGTAATAATGATGGGTTTCATTCCCCAGGCCCTAAAGAGCCTCTAATACGGCACTGTTGGGAAGGATGAGTAAAGAGAGGCTGCTAAAATCTCAGGGCTAGAATAAATGGAGACATTACTGGGCCTAGTAATCATAACAAACTGTGAACAAAGTCACCAAAAATAATTCAAATGGGAAAAGATGTGGAACAGAAGGCATTGCTGTACAGCTAAAGTTGTCATTAGTAAAGGATGATTTTAAAAATTTTGTTACTAATATTGAATTGATGTTTCGCACATTGTTGATGATGTTCTTTGGTGATTGACAGGGACTCCAAATGCTTCTCACAGAACCTGGGTAGGTGGATTCCTTGAACTGTCCTGGCTGTAATGGATCATGGGATGGTAATGTCCAAGGTTGTGGTATTGCTTAGGTCCTGTGGTACCAGGGGTCACCAGGCCACCCCAGCAGGCTTTAAGAGGTCTCCGGGGTCAGCAGCAGATATGTCTGGGGCTGTGGGGGAGCCATATGGTGTTGGCTGTGAAATTAGAATTGGTCAGTATCTTACTTTACCCTGACTGTACTCTGTTTACTACAAGGTATAATATAAAATATGTATGAGACATACCATGGTACCTAATGTCTGTTTATCTAAAATATAAATATATATATATACACAGTATCTATACTTTTGTATAGTATTATAATATAGTACATGTTAATGTATGTTCATACATGTCACTGTCACTGTCATCCCGTTGCTCATCGATTTGTTCGAGCAGGCACCAGTAACATCTCTCATTGAGAGACTTATTGTTACTGTTTTTGGCATATCCAATACACCATGGGTAGCTTGTCAGGCTCTGCCACGCGGGTTCAATACTCTCTGTAGCTTGCCGGGCTCTCCGAGAGGGGCAGAGGAATCGAACACAGGTCAGACGAGTGAAAGGCAAATGCCCTACCGCTGTGCTATCACTCCAGCCCTAGGAAATTTTAAATCCATGGTTTTCTAGGTACATCAAACACAAAGACACCATGATAGACAGATAGTCTGTGTTTCCAAAGTAAAGTATAAATAAAGCCTCAACACAAAATATAGAAGAAAGTCTTTCCTCTAGAGGTAATCCTACCTCTAGATTTTTATACTTCTAGGTATTTATACAAAATTCAAGATCATGATCATGAAATCCCGTTGATCGTCGAGTGGCTCGAGCGGTCTCAGTAACCTCTACATTCGTCCTATCCCTGAGATTTTAGTGGCCTCTAAAGGCTTCAGGGTCAGGGGAATGAGATTCAGCTGGTTACTGGATTTGGCATATAGATACACCATGGGAAGCTTGCGAGGCTGTCCCATGTGGGCAGGAAGCTCTCAGTAGCTTGCCAATTTCTCCCAGAGGGAGAAGTAGGTTATAAGATATCTTCTGGGAGCTCTGGATGTTGGCCGTTGATGGGATTACACATACCTGGGTTCCTCTGCTGGTCCCTTCATGCATGAGTCTTGTCCAAGCATGTGGAGAGGGGCCTTGAGCATGGCTATGGCTAGGTTCCAGTGATCTTCGGCCGCCGGGAGCTCTGCTCAGGGCAGGGAGGGAAGCTGGAGCCCATCCCCTCCAAGGGGCCCCGGGGAAGACAGTCAGGCGTGCGGGCAAGAGACTCTCTCCCTATACAAAATTCACAATCTTTAATTAAAGCTAAAAAAAGACGAATACATTAAATTATATTAATATGAAGACTTGAGAATTCCAATGAAAATCAGATCAAAAGTTATTCTTAAAGGGGCTGAAGAGACAGTTCAGTTCAGCCTTGCAGGTGGCAGTCCTGATTTGATCCCTTGCACTGCAAATGGTCGCCTGAGCCTGCCAAAAGAGATCCCTGAGCTCAGAGGAGGAGGAAGCCCTGAGCTATGACAGGTGTGATCCAAAAAAATAAACAAAACAAATAAAAATATATTCTTAAATTTGTATACACTTAAAAATATCAATATCACAATAGACAAATAAAAATGGGGAATAAGGAAATAGTATAAGTATTTTGGTAATTAAATTCACTCTGTGTACCCTTATTTGACTACATTTATTTTTGTTATTCAGTTTCAGCAATTGTATCCATTCACACAGTTTGAACAATAGATGTTAGTATTACCTTATCTTGATAGCTATGTAGTTATGTAAAAAAACAATCACGGTTATTAGAAAATGCATTTTAAGTATAACAGGCATGCAGATTACTTTAAAATTGTTTTTTTTTAAACATGTCCAATACTATAAGATGGGACAGTGAAAGGAGAGAGAAGGGGTTGAGGAAGGAACAGAGACTAAGGTACTGGAGTTCTTTGCAAAGATTTTGCAAGATCTCTATAAATGTGATATCAAAAGACATTTGAAAATAAAATGTGAAAAAATTGGGAAGTTGCTGCTTAGACAATATGCTAACCTCTACTTTTCATCATGAGGAGACCAAGGAACTATTTAACGTTTCTAATCAAACTAGAGTACTACTGCCTTCATTTCTGTCAATAGGGATTATAGAAAACTGTGTATTTAAAAATAATGACAGCAGTGCCTCACTTTTTTTTTTTCTTTTTGGCTCACACCCGGCGATGCACAGGGGTTACTCCTGGCTCTGCACTCAGGAATTATCCCTGGAGGTGCTCAGGGGACCATATGGAATGCTGGGAATCGAACCTGGGTCAGCCGCATGTAAGGCAAATGCCCTACCCGCCATGCTATCACTCCAGTCCAAAAGTGCCTCATTTTTACAAGAAGCATATTTTATTTAAGTAGTGACAGTAATTAGGTCAAAAATAATTTGTATGCTCCAATATAACAATCAATGAACTTTTTAGAAATATTATTCAAATGTTTTATAAATAACTTAGTTTGTAATTGCTTCTATGTAGTAATTATACTTGTCAAAAAATTCTTGGCCCATGTGTATGTTCTAAATGTGCCTATCAAATTTCAATAGAATTTTTCTGCCTATGAGGTTTTGTAAACATGAGTTACTAGTTATTTGTTCACTGGTATGATATAAAATTTCTGTATTTTGGGCTTCCTGTGAAAAAAATGAAATCTGGCAACAGTGGGCTCATATTTCTCTGTGGCAATAATTGATTGGTACATGTGTTCTCCAGGAAAGCAAGGCCCTGTCTAACTGTTTTCTATATCTTCACACATTTCACATGTCTTCCTGCCTGGTGAAGACATTTAATTTGTGATTTTGGCTTGAAGCTTCCCATTGAGATTTCACTTACTGAAGGAAATCAGTAAGTGATTTTTTTTTCCTCCTGCAAAGTTAATACAAAGACAGATTCCAATCTAGCCACAAAACAGTGTTATTATAGATTCTGAATGGGAGAAATGCTGCTATCCTCATGCAAAGGAAGAGAACTTTGATTTTGACACTGACATATCATAATTTAAGGACCTATCTTGAAGGAATGTCATTTTTCCCTTTTGTCTCAATTGTCTCTAACCTGAAGTAGGTATGAAAATGCTGACTTATACTCAGGATTTAAATAAGGCACTGTCTGACACAAAATACCCAGATAACATGATTTTATTCCTTTTCCTTCCTTCTATACTAAATACCAAATAATTCAGATTTCACATTTCAGATGTATTTCTTTCTTACTCTGCACTTTAAGTTACAAAATAACAATGAATTTAATTAGTACTTAAGGATCTTGTAAGCAAAAACCCCTACTACAAAATGTAAATGCCAAATATAAATAATAATAGGCAGTCCTTGCAAATTTTCTGCAAACTGACAAGGTGTATTTATACTCTTTAGAAATTAGACCCACAAATGCTAGAGTGAATGTAGAATTCTCACCCTATCATGCCCTAAATTCCAGACTAAGCTTGGAATAGTGTCTTATCACAATTTCTATGTGTATTGTCAAAAGAAACTGTGACTGTAGTTATTTGTAGAAGCTGGTTCTTCTGATAAATGAAAAATAATGCATTCTTCCTCTTACTCCTCATAGCTCACACACTGCTCTGTATTAGTTAATGAGCATGGGGGTGGGGTGGGAGTTTGGGCCGCACCACATTGCAAGGTTTACTTTTGGCTGTGTTCAAGGATTAATCCTGTCCTGTGCTCAGGAATCACACCTAATGGTCCTCAGAGATCATTATATTGTGCTAGTTGTGTCTTTATATTACATTTTTTTGTTTCAAAATGATTCCTGCAATAGAGTGAGTACTCAAGGATTGTGTTGTATGAACGAATGAATGAAAGCACTGGTTGTTGTGGAACACACATGCAGTTCATAAGCTTTTGAAATGGTTTGGACTAGAAGGGAACCGACTCTAAGGCAATAGACATTACAATAATAGATGGTTCCAAAGATCAATATTTTTATCTACATTTATATATATATATATATATATATATATATGCATTACTTGGGTTATTTAAACAGTTCTGCCAGCAAGGAAAAGGTATTTTTCATGAGTGGACTATAGATTTAGATGTACTTTAAATTATCCCTTCTTGGGATAGAGGGAAGGCACAGCATATATACCTGGCTAAATAGGGTCTTATAAATGAGGAATAAGGGGAAAATAGATATCTCCACACCTTCGAATATATAAATCACAATATAATTTATAAAAATAGATTTTCTCTGAGAAGCAAGTGATCTTGTTCAAATATTTAAATAGGAGAGTTCAAGACAGTATTTATACAGTATAAGGGTCACTCCATCCATTTATCCTGAATTATAATCTATTCTACTTTTCAACAAATTATATAAGTCTTGATTAAGCACCATGCACAGATATCAGTTAGAATAGCAACTGAGATGGCAAGGTCTTTAATGTTTCTAAGACCTTCTTGTATTTCCTGGTAAGGAGAAATTACTGGGTGCTTACCATAACAGCCTACCATATTTTGTTGCTGAGGAAAAAGTATCGAAATACTTATTTACTTGCTCAAGGTTATATTGCAGATAATAATAGGGCTTGACTTTTAAGATTCTAATGGTCTGACTTTGAAGTCTAAGGTCAACTGTTTCTGAAGGAAACAGATGCACAGGAAAGTTCTTTCTGTCTACTGTGAAGTCATTTCAAACTCAACTAGTAGTCAAAAGAATTGCAAATAAGAGACATTAACATTTCAACAATTCTCTCCTATTCAATACAGGTTTCTTCAGCATCTACTCCATATTCAAAATACTTGCAAAATACAGAATAAACTGTAATTTTCTCTCTTGTGTGAAAATGCAGAATACATCTTTTTAACGCTTATTTCCAGTGTGGTAGATAAATCAGTGTATAATGTTGAAAGAAATATGCAGATGGTAATGGACAAAAGTTCAGCATAATGGCATAGAGTAAATTTTATCTGTAAGATTAATGAAAATATAAAATATAAATATAAGCTAAACATTATTACTCAATGTCTAGTCTATCTTTTATGTAAATCAACTTTTCCTCTAACATTTTAAAAATTTACTTATTCTCTTTACAATGTGCTTTATCTAAACTATTTTAAGATAATATAAATTTTTCCTAATCATAGATACTAAGTGGAGAGAATATTTATCACCAACTGATGTTTCTGTAAAGCGAAAAAACTGTTCTTAAATTTTGTGGAGAGAAATAATCAGAGTAAATTTGAACGAATGAAAAGTAATTCACAGAAAATTTCCACTGAAAAAAATTAAAATATGTATGCTTACTTGGTAAAACATTAATAAGAGCAGTGATGTTTTTATTTCCTTTTTAATTAACTTATAATAATATTTATATAGTCATGTGTATTAGGCCCATATAAACTCACATATACTGATGTGTTTTATCATAAAATAAACTAATATAAAGTTGGCATATATTATGTAGATACATGAATAATATATACCACAAAATATCTGATCTACATTGTGCCTATAATTATCTAGATATAAATTTATAGATATGTATAAATATCCCATTGGTTTGATAAACACAAAAGTATCTATAATGCTGGACAAATATAAGTGGATTGAATTTTTAATATTGAAAAAGCTAACATGTTGAATATTGGTTTTGATGTGCTAAACAGGAGCTTTAGAGTATTTTGTATTTAATTATGAATATTTCAATTGCAAATTCCATCTTTGTGGTTAGTACAGAATTCACTGTTGAATTGCATGTGATACAGAGCAAAATAATAAAAAGGGAATAATATCAGTACCCTTATGTGATGGAATAATGCAATAACATGTAGAATATTGAAAAAATAAAATTTGAAAAATGATTCTGATAGCTGGCAGCTGGTTGTTGACAGCTAGGACTTGACAGGTTAGCAGTATTCCCTACTGAACATAAAGAACTTTCACAGAATATGAGACACTTACACAGTCCACTTTATAACCATGACGGAACATAAGAGAGATAAGGTCAGTGTAAAATTGCCAATGAAATTAGACCACAAGGATTCCATGGTAACTCAGAAACAACTCAGTATCTTTATTTTCAGATTGAGCATCTTACTGTTTTTTAAATAACCTTCAATATACTCTAAAAACATAATAAAATTCTAGGTCCATGTTAATTCTCCTGTATCTTATATTAAAAGTAATAGTTACCCAGTCACTGGATTGTTCATGTTATAGTACTGCACCCAACTTAGAAGTCATTACTTTTCTAATTTTTTTCAAAAACACTCAAATACAGACTGAGGTTCCTTCCCTGTTACTATAAGAGCACCATGAATGGCCTTAATTATGACCTCACATGATTATTATTACATTTTTTAATTTCTATACTACTTCTCATCAAGACCATAATTTTCATTAGGAAATGGACTTTGTTGTTTTGGCGTTTTGTGCCCAGCGCAATGACTTGAACATATGCTCTAGAAATGCTTTACTGGCTAAGTGAACAAAAAAATGGATTGAATCCATTCTTTTAATATGATTTAATTATAAGTTCTTTGCATTAATAACCAAATAATTACAATCACTAGGAAACAATCTGTATTTCATTTCATGCATACAATATTGCATAGAAAGAAGAAATATTAAGCAGTGGTTGAAGTCTAAGGAAGAGATCTGTTTTATGACATTTTTTTACCACCATCTCGCATGTCTGCTCTTTCCTAACCATCCAAAAAGGAAAAAACAGGAAAAACATAAAAGGATGAGAACTATCCCTTTATTGATTTTCAAACATGCAACCTCTATTTGCAACTTCCAAAGCTCTATTTTGAAAGTTGTGTGCACAGTAGTGTATTAATTATGGGGATTACGAAACCCTGTGGCTTGATGTGCTGAAATAGAAAGAGGTTTTAATTCTAGGCGAACTGTCTCTAGGTTTTGATATGAAATAAAATGTCTTACATCGACCCTGCACTAATGAAGATCAGAATGTTCTCTTGGTGTGATCAGAGCTACTCCCATGTTGATTACCTCTTGGTGAGTTGAGAGGAAATGAAAAGGCAAAAGCTATTGATTTTGAAGAAATTTCTTGTCTTGCAAACTACATATTACCCAAATAGATTTACTCTTAATCTTTTAATAAACTGAAACAGTTAGTGATTTCAGCAAATGGTGCCTGAGCCTAATCTCACGGAAGACTCTGCAGTTCTGCAGTGGATTAGGAAAGTCTCCCATCTTTCAATATTTGTCTTTGTTCCTTTCAGTAGCTGAATTTAATTCTTATTATCCCTCACGACAAGGCAATTTCAGATGATGAAATTTCTCATGTGAAACCTACACCTTTCAAATAATAATTCACAACTTCAAATTGGATTTATGTGCGTGTGTATGTGTGTATGCATACGCTCACGTACAGCTTACCTGAAGATGACAGTCTGATTTGTGAACACATAATTTATTTCAGAGATTAAAATGTTTTTAGCTATAAGAAATGAAACACCATTGTTTGCGAGGGAAATTTAATTCACATTATCCTCTGGTTCAGAGTAAGAGATGAAGTGGCAAAAAACAGGAAAATAACAACAGACAACCTTAGATTCTAATCAGTGAATAGTGTCAGATGAGTGAATAGTGTCAGGTAAAATATCATCAATCCATTTATTCATCCATAACTTTTATCCAGGTATCTTTTCTTTTAAAAAAATAGTCACAATAAAATGAAATATGTAGTTTGACTGAATCTAAAACATTAACACATTTAACTTTCTGATATGGGATGTCATTATCTTTCGATTGTCATGGATCCTGCAGAAATATGGTTTACTTCTCTTAAGAAATGATAAAATTTAGATTCAGAAGACTTGATATAAGTTCTAAAATATCTAGAATATAATGCCAGAATAGAAATATTTTTGGTCAGATAATTATTTGTCCTGAGATGCAGCTCTTTGTACTTTACATTGTTTAGGAACTGTTGATCACTTCTGCTCTATGCCAGGAGTTTGTCCTGATCCCACTTAAGGGAATCATAGATTTATTCAGATATTGAAAAATGTCCCATAAGAAAATTATAATGTTATCTATAGTTAATGATCATTGGTGTGCACATATATACATAATATGTATGTGTGTGTTCCATAATAACTTAATGCAAAGTTTAACAACATTTTAAACATGTGATTTGCCATTTTACTGTATTTAGTTCTTGATTCAGTTTTGGGATATACTAAAACATTTGAACCCAGTGTCAGGCTGTATTTTTTTTTATCTCAGCTCTGTTATTATCTGGTTACATGACCTTGGGCAAGTACACAAACCCTTTCAGCTCTAGAACTTTCATATATATCTCCAATGATAATAACATACCTCAGATGAGTATTATGGAGACCAAATTTTTTTGCTGTATAAAGATCTTAGAAATATTGCCTTTCTGGATTGGCTCTGATAATAGCTAAAAAATCTAAAAGGTTTTCATCAAGACATTTTGTTTTTATTTATATACATGGGGCTGGAGTGATATAGCACAGGGGTAGGGCGTTTGCCTTGCACGCAGTCAACCCGGGTTTGATTCCTATGTCTCTCTCAAAGAGCCCGGCAAGCTACAGAGAGTATCTTGCCTACAAGGCAGAGCCTGGCAAGCTACCCATGGCATATTTGATATGTCAAAAACAGTAACAACAAGTCTCACAATGGAGATGTTACTGGTGCCTGCTCAAGCAAATCGATGAGCAGCAGGATGACAGCATTACAGTGATTTATATACCTGACTAGCCACAACAAAGAAAAGGGAACTGGTCCAGTCAAGTTAGCATATTGAAAACAGAATGTATGTTTGTTTAGGTAGTTATATCTGGGTTTAGGGTTTCCCATTTGCAGAGAGAACAGTTCCACATGTGAGAATGCAAAAGCAAAGGCATCTTTATTGCTAGCTCGAGCTAGGGTCCAAGTCTCATCTAACACACTGCAGTCTTGACAAGGATCCCAAGTCCTTATTACAACAGGCTTTTATATCCCTTAATCACATAAGCATAGTTAACAGGTGACAACTTCCTTCATGTTAGCATAGCTAGCAGCACCAACTGTTAGGCTTTGAATAATTTTTTTTTTTTTTTTATTTCCAGGAACAAGCTACAGAACAGGACAGCAGGACAGTGTTGCTTACTGATTAATGTAAGTGGGTGGGGACAGGGGAGTCTTTCCAGTAACTCTAACCACAAACTTTTGGGGAAACAGGAACGCGGGTCTTCGGGAAACAGAAACTTAGGCCTACTGCTTGCTTTGCTGAAGTGCAACCTGTCATGCCTTCTTCTGCCTCACTCCAGCCCTTCAAGGTTTTATGTTTTTTGTCTTTTGGGTCAAATATGTCTGTTCTCAGAGTTTAGACCTTGCTCTGCACTCAGGGGTAACTTTTGGCAGTTCCTGGGAGACCATACGGGATGCTGAGGAATAACCTAGTTGGCAGCATACAAAGCCAGTGACCTTTCCATGGTGCTATAGCTCTGGCCAAGAACAAAATATACGGATATTCGTTCTGTTAGGCCTGTTTACTATATCTGCTCCTCAAAAATATATATCATTACACTGCTTGTCCACCATATAATTGAACAAATTTACCTTTTCTCTTCGGGTAGGGCATTTGCCTTGCACGAGGCAGACCCGGGTTTGATTCCTCCGTCCCTCCGGAGAGCCCGGCAAGCTATCGAGAGTATTGTGCCTGGCAAGCTACCCCTGGCTTATCCGGTATACCAAAAACAGTAACAAGTCTCACAATGAAACGTTACTGGTGCCTGCTCGAGCAAATTGATGAACAATGGGATGACAGTGCTACAGTGCTACCTTTTCTCATTATACTGATCACTATATCCATATCACTAGAACTTGGCTATAGTTATTCAACTCTAGGACAAAAGATTAGAAGCTGTTTTATATCTTCTCTGGAGGTTCCTGGATAAGGTCTTGTTTAGTATCACATTGTGAACTGATTGTTACTTGGTTGATTTGTGTGAATATGAGTGTTTGCTGATTTCTACCTGGTAGCTTCTTTACTTTTCCCAGAATACATTAACCTAGGTAATTTTAAAAGATTATTTGTTTGTCCTGAGACCACAGTAGAGAGGATAGGATGCTTGCTTTGCATGCATCCGAACTGGACTCAATCAGAGCCCCACATAGGGTCCCCAGAGCCCTGTTCAGAGTGATTTCAGGAGTTGATTAGAGGTTTAATTTTTTTACAGAGGATCTTAACATATTCATTTTCTCTAAATAAAATTTTGTTGAATACTCACATTGTATTTTACCCTATCCTGAGCACCTGGTAACTATTATTTCATTCTTTGATTTCTTGAAATAGATCATTTTGGATAACTCATTAGTAGAATTATATAGTTATTAATAGTTCTGACCAGCTTAATTTGTTTAACATATCCTCAAACGTTATTTGTATTGTTGAAGATTATAGTATTTCATTATTTTCTGAAGGCAGAAGAAAAATGAGTGTGTATATCATATTTTTGTTACCTAGTCTTTTGTTGATTTTTCTTTACATCTTTTGTTTGTTATTAAAATATGCTGGTGCTCTTAATTATTAATTTTGAATAGTTCTATTCATATAAATATGAGATTAAAAGAAAAATTCACTCATACTTATATTAATGTTATTTATAACATTATTGATGAGTTTTGAATTTGAAAAACAATTCAGAGTACATGATATTTAAAGTTAAATCCTAAAAGAATAGTAGAGATCAGGCTAGAAAAAGACAAAGTTGGTAGCAGGTGAGAATATTTTATACCAAGGAACATCAACAAAATAATCACACGATTCTTATTGTAACATGACATCATAATCAAGAAATTTAACTAAATTCAGGGGAGGGGAAAGGTGGCAAACTTGACTAAATTCAAAGTAAATTTGTCTGAGATATGAGAACATTTTGGAATTTGATGTGTAAGAATTTCCTGTTTTGCAAAAATGCCTGGTTTACATATTGATTCTTCTAATATTTTCCACCCTGACTTTCTTCACTTCCCTCCCTCCCTCTTTCTCTGTGGCCAGTTTTAAGTCACTTTTCAGTTTTTAGCTCAAAACTTAACTTTTCAATAATTTTTCTAATTCTTCTGCCATAGTATAAGAATCTCTAATAGTATAATTAAAAAATTAAAACAGGCTGGAAGATGACGTGGTTAAAGTGCTTACCTTCTATACATCTTCTTGATGCCACAGATGGTCTCCCGAACACTGCCAGGAGTGATCATTGAACAAATAACAAATAATAAGTTCTGAGCATGCCCAGATATAACGAATTCCCCAAAATAATTTAAAAAACTGTAAGAATTGTTGCAACAACAACCTTTTTTGCTCAGACAATTAAAAAATATATATATATATATTTTTTTTTTTCTGGGGTCAGAGAACTGGTCTGTTTTGTTCACCTTGTATCACTTAGAATTTTTCAAGAACACACTTTATGCTCAAAATATCTTGCAGGGTCATTGCTATCGCTCAAGTGCTAGAGTGCATGTCCAGTATTTGACAGCACCTAAGTTAGAAACCCAGCATCATGTGGGTCCCCAAACACTGATTTTTGGGGCCCTCATGAGCCTTAACTTAAGGAATGACACAAATTGGAAGTGCTGCTAGTGGGACCCATCCAACCCAAGCACCAGTAGTTGTGACCTAGTAAAAAATTACTGAATGGAAGGAAAAATAAAACGTGTACCCTAGCTAATAGCTGATTACTTCATGAGATATGTGACATATTCCTCTATAAAGAAAAAGAAAAGGCAGAAAGTGGTGGGGTGGCTTTTTCTTATCAAATCATATTTTAACTTCTACCTGTGGCATACTCGGTATGCCAAAAACAGTAACAATGATGATCTTCATTACCCTGATCCTGAAAGAGCCCCCAGTATGCCATAGGGCTACACTAGCACATGACAGGGATGAATGGCAGATGTTACTGGCTCCACTCGAGCAAATCCATGAATAACAGGATGACAGTGACAGTGACAGTGACAGCCTAGATCCTAGCCTTTCTTATACAAGGTCTGGAGGTGGGAATGGACAAAGCTAGAGATTGTACAAGGGTTTCATTTAGAAATCTTTCTAAACCCTTCATTGCTGGGAAATCTTTAATTTCTGGGGGGTCAAAACAACACATATCAATTTCATAGGTAGCTGTATGTACTTGGTAACAATAGTATGTTTTTTAAGAAACAACAAAATATACATTCTATTTACACTAAAATTAACCAAATTATACAGAGAAATATTAGTCATTTTTATTTGGGGGTAGCTGTTATAAATTTGAATCTTAGAAGAGAGTTTACTTCAAGCAAACTCATTAGTTTGTTAACTGTTTACTGTTAACGAAAGGAAGAAACTGTCTTAAGCATGGCTAGAAAGCAAAATTCAATTCTTTACTATGACAGACACTTTGCTCAGCAGTAATTTGCTCAGTTTCAAGGATCTCATTTTGTTCCAATTAGCATTAGAGGTAAGAAACAAGAGGACATAGAGTACGTCTCACTAAAGGTCTAAATTTCTAAGGGTTTAATCTGGTAAAGTATATGATTTAAAATGTTTTTTCAATTGCTAGCAATAATACGAAACCTCAATGAATATCAAGCCATGGTAGAATTTTTTTTAACTAAAAACCATCTTAAGTCCAGCTCATAGATTTGTCACTTTTCATTTCTGACCCCTTTCTGCAGCTGTGGGCCCATGAAGTAATGGTTTTGTTGAATTCATTTTCTATTATGCTTCCTAGTACAATGTTTTGACCATGTCTGATTATATAGCTCAATTGGAGTGGGGAAAATTACCCAGTAATTTAGAAAAGAATTCCCTTTCAAAGCCTGCAGGAATCTGCTCTTCAATTTAGAAAGAAATTTAGAGTCAGGTTGTTTGTGTATGAGTTGTAAGTATTGTTTAGTGTTTTGACCCAGAGTTGCTTGATATATCATTCAGCCAAATATGATTGTATATCTGTCTCTTTTTCCTTCTCTGAGATACGAATTCAGATGAACCCAGAAATATCTTCCCTGGCAGTGAATTTTGTACACCGGTTCTCTCTCTTTCCGTTGTCTCATATTTTTGATATTTGCATTCACACTGTAAGTAAAAAAAAGTCTCTCACTCACTGCTTACAATTCAAGATCCGTGCATTTTATTCAGTTTTCTTAAGACTGCTTTTTAAAGAAACTACCATTCTTAGAAAAAAGAATTATTACCAATGCCTATGCTAACAACCTGTGTTGATTGAAAATGCCCAAAGGTGTTTATGAAACTAAGCTTTTGTGAGATCACTCTTTCTGCCTTTTATGTTTCCAACTTCATTTTCATTGCAAATTGCCTGACCCTTGTTGAGGATTGCAGTTGATCACACATATGAAGAGGTTAATTACTACCTTATATCCTACATACTTCTGCAGGATTTTTTCTCTTTTGCTCAGTGGGGATGTTTCAGATTTCATCCTTCAATTGTTAAGACTGACGCTGATTCTCTCTATACTTTAAAAAAAAAAAACGACCTTTTATAAAACATAAGCACAATTTTGGCATTTGCTGAGCTCCCGGTATCAACCATTTAACATGAAAAGCTGAACACTGTTTGTTAACAAATATGAAAATATGCTCCCTATCTAGTGAGAAGATTAGTAAGAACATAGACAAACTAAGGCATAAAACTCCAACAGTAGGTGAGTAGTAGGCACATTAGACAGGGCAAGACATTAAAGCAATGGGCTCTTAATAAAGAATGAGGAAACTCTTCAGAGTTAAGGCATGGATGCTCTAATGATAGCTGCATCTGTATGAAGATAAAATAAAATATCTTTCAAGGAATTCTATTTAGAATTTGAGAATTCCAGGATTCATGCAGCAATGAGCATCAAATTTCAAAGTGCCAACATTTGGAGATGGAGCATAAATTTAGGGAAAGAAAGAAAATTAGGGATTCCCTGGGATTGTGTTTCATGGGAGGCAAGCGATCTTTTGAAGATATGCAATCAGTCTAAAATTCATTGTGGTCATATTTGAACACATTTAAGTGGATACTCTACGCGGTATGTGAATCACACCTTACATCTTCTTAAAGCTGTTATGCTCCAACACTGCTTTTTTGCCATGATTGTCCCAGGTACCAAATGACCCCAGCGATTCTGTGTCCTTCAGCCCTAGCATTGAGCCATTTCAGCAAGGCTGACCAAGTATGGCCAGGAGTGTCTTTTAGCCTCTTAACTTTGGGAGTCTCCTTAGCTACTAAAAAGCAATTAATCAAAAAATACAGTACATTACATTTCAGCTTTTATTACTTCATACTTATGACATAGACTCTGAAAAACATGACCTTCACGTTTTGAACTCAGTAGAGGACATAAGGCATATCATTAGCAATCTTGCCTACTGGGTGGCTTCGTCTTCTAACTTAAGCCTTTGTTTTCTCATCTCAAATTTATGTCCAACCCAGTATTATTATTTGAAGGCTTTTGGATAAGTTTGCATAAGCTAGTATGTTTTTCAAATGTAAATACTCTGAAATGAATATTCACATTTCATATACTCATCCATCAACGTTTTAGTATTTGAGAACTACAGGCTATTAGACACTGTGCTAGCCACGGGGGAGATTCATCAGTAGTCAAAACAAGTAGTTGCTTGTCTTAGACTTCTGTGGTAGGGCTCCTGATTCCCTTTGCTGTGACATTTAATCTGAGATTTGTAAAGATCATAGAGAGAAAGAATTTTAGGTTGAAAAACCAGCAAATACAAAGATTCCCCAAGCCAGGAATGATATTGGCATAAAACGTGTGTGCGCGTGCGCGCACGCGCACGCACACGTACGTATTAAGTACTTTGGGTAACAATGAGGGAAGTGGGATTTTACAACCAGAAAAGCAAATTCTAATCATTGTAGACATAGGGCATATGGACCACGAGGCAAGGAGTACATATGACAAAGCTTTAGCCTTTAACACCTTCTCAGCAAAAATAGAAGAAAAGTCCTTTTGTGTTGCTAGGATACCTCAGCATTTTAGATTTGGCAGTTCATTGGGCTCTTGACTCTTGCCCTTTCATGTCTTTTTTTATCTGTCAAAGTTCTCAGATGAGAAGAGAATGTCAGAAAACCATGCAATGGTCTCCAATTTTTCAGGCTGCAGTTTGATTTCTCTAGCTGCTCCCACTACTTCTATATTTCCTTTTCTTGTCCTCCTATTGGTCCCAGGAGTTCTTAATGGGCCTATCATATTGTGCCAAGAATGACAAAAAGCATGCTAATTTAAGTGCCGAATCAGTGATGGTATTGATTTTAATAAGAATAATTCTTTCTTATAAGCCAGTATTGCTAAAATACCACTTATTTTCATATAATTTTAACAACTTATTTAATTATTTCATATACATAGGATTCAAATAATGAATGTTACATATAGTAGAACTCTAATTGATAACAGTTATTGTGAATTTGTAAGAACTTTGATTTTAAAGTGAACACAAGTACTTATTTGACTGTCTTTATATCTTATGACTAAAGTAGAAGTAATTGAAATTATTTAAATTTTGAGTCAATAATATATTGGGGATACTTTATATTTTCAAGAAAATTATTTGGTGGCTTTCATTAAAATATACTTTTCTCTGTATTTTAATATTAATAAATGATTAATATAATTTAAGTGTCTAAAAGTTTTAATAGTTATCCTATTTTTGCTAACAAAACTAAACATTTTTATATCTGGCTAATATTACCAACTTAGATTATTTTACAAAACATTACTTTTTGTTGAGGCAATAATTTATTTTTTATTTCAGGGAAATAATCTTGTTAATTCTCTCTTACTTTAAGAAAACATTTTAGAGAAATTTTAGATGCAGACCAAATTTAAAGTGAAGGTTTAGAGTTTCCACATTCTCTTTCCACACACATACATGACATTTCCTATTTTCTTCTCATCAGGTACAATCATAATGATACATGCACCTTTATGTATTTTGGTTACTGTTTCTTTTGAAGTGCAGAAGCTTCTTAGTTTGATGTAGTCCCATTTGTTTATGTTTGCTTTCACTTGCATGGTCAGTGCTGTTTCAGCATTAAAGATGATTTTAGCTTCGATGTCATGGAGAGTTCTGTCTACATTTTCCTCTATGTTCCTTATAGATTCATGTCTGATATTGAGGTACTTAAAACACTTTGATCTGACTTTTGTGCCTGGCATTAGACAGAGAACAGAGTTCATTTTTTGCAGGTAGCTATCCAGTTCTCCCAGCACCACTTGTTGAAGAGGCTTTCCTTGTTCTACTTCACATTTCTTGCTCCTTTGTCAAAGATTAAGTGGCCATATATTTGGGGGTCTGTGACAGGATGTTCAACTCTGTGCCATCAGTATGCAGGTCTGTTTCTAGGTCAATATCATGCTGTTTTAATTACTACTGCTTTGTAGTAGAGTTTGAAGTTGGGAAAGGTGATGCACAATAGACATGGAGAGTATCATGCTAAATGAAATGAGTCAGGAAGAGAGAGACAGACATAGAAGTACTGCACTCATTCGTGGAGTATAGAATTACATCACATGAGGCTGACACCCAAGGACAGTATATACAAGGGCCAGGAAGATTGCCTCATAGCTGGGACCCTGCTTTATGAGCGGAAGGGAGAAGGCAGATGAAATAAAGAAACGATCAGTAAGAAAATGATGGCTGGTGGAATCAGTCAGGATGGGTGGTATGTGCCAAAAGTAGATAATGGACCAAACTTGATGGCCTCTCAGTGTCTGTGTTGCAAGCCATGATGTCCAAAAGTCGAGAGAGAGTATGGGGAATATTGTCTGTCATGGAGGTAGGAAGAGTGTGGAAAAGGGGGTGTATACCGGGGATATTGGTGGTGGGGAATGTGCACTGGTGGAGGGATGGGTGTTTGATCATTGTGTGATTGTAACCCAAACCTGAAAGCTTGTAACTATCTCAAGGTTATTCAATAACATGTTAAAAAAAGAAACTTTGTTACATCTACACAATAGAATACTATGCAACTGTTAGGAAAGATGAAGTAATAAAATGTGCCTATAAATGGATAGTCATGGAGAGTATCATGCTAAATGAAATGAGTCAAAAAGAGAGGGATAGACATAGAATGACTGCACTCATTTTTGGAATATAAATTAACATAATATGAGACTGACACCCAAAGGCAGTAGAGACAAGGGCTAGGAAGATTGCTCCACGGTTGCAATTCTGCCTCATGAGTTGGGGAGAAGACAGCTGGAACAGGGAAGAGAACTAAGTCAATGATGGTTGGAGGGATTGTTTTGGAATGAGAGATGTGTGCTGAAAGTAGATAAAGGACCAAACATGATCACCTCTCAGTATCTGTATTGCAAACCATAATGCCCCCAAGTAGAGAGAGAGAGAGAGAGTATGGGGGAAATTGTCTGCTACAGAGGCAGGGGGAGGAGCTGGAGGGGGGTGGATACTGGGGACATTGGTGGTGGAAAATGTGCAGTGGTGGAGGGATGAGTGATCATTGTAAGACTGAAACTTAAACATGAAAGCTTTGTAAGTGTATCTCACAGTGATTCAATAAAAAAATATTGTTTCATTAAAAAAATGATACATGCACCTATACTGGCACAGTAAATAGAATCCATAGTTTACAGTAAGGTTTAATCTTCCTATTGTATACCTCATGGGATTAAAAAATATACAATGTCATACATGCATTTCTATAGATGCATGCAAGAGTTTTTTCACTACCCTAAAATAAAACCATTTGTCCTTAAACTGTGATTTTTTAAAAAATAATTCCTTTGATATTATTTCTTTTCTTATTGGGGTACTCCCAAACACTTCCAAGGGCTTGCGACTGCTCCTGATGATATTTAAACAACAAAGAAAATCAATTCAGGGTTGCAACCCTAGGATTCAGAACTAATTGGACCCTTCTTTGCTAAGGATTATCAGGGCCTCCAGTGCTATACCATAGGAGTCATTGGATGCCAAGGTTTGAATTCACATTCCGGTGCATGCAATGCGTGTGCCCTTGACACTGAAGTGTCTTCTCAACCCGGGCATCAATTCTAATAAGACATCGCCATATCTTAATTTGTTTAGATTTTCTATGTTTTCTGCTAGAAATTTTATTCTTTATCAATACATATGGATTTTTATTCCCTTCTATTGTTACATTGTCTATTAATTCAAATACCATGTTACAGAGGAATGGGGAAAATACATTTTTACCTTTTTCCTAATTTAAAATAAGAAAACAGGCTATTTTATGTTAGTTACAGTATTAGATATGTATTTATGGTGAGGGTTCTTTAAGAAAGTCCTTCTCAGTTCATAATTTACCAGGAGTTTTTATGTTGAGTAAATCTTTGGTTTCATGAAAATTTTTCTGCATATTTAAATTATATTTTTTCTTCTTGATTTTTGTAATAGATATTGTTAAATTTTGTGCACATATTGAACCATGTTGATATTTTACTTAGAATTGTCCTAGTTGGCAAAAATGCATAATTCTTTTTAGCACTTCTTGAATTAGATATGCTAATGCGTTGTTGAGAATTGTTGCCTGTAATTTTTATTTTTTGTAATGTCTATCTGATTTTGGCCTTTGGCAATGCTAACATCATATAATAAAGTAAGAATTATCCCCACTGCTTCGATGTATGCTAAGAGATTATAAATGAATAACTTCTTCCTTAATCGTGTTTAGTAGTTTTCCAGGAAAAGCAAAGTAACCTGGTGCTTTCTCTATTGAAAATATAATGATTGATTCCATTTCATTCAGAATTTCAAAAATCATATTTCTTACTTAGTTCATCAAATTATGTCTTTTAACAAATTTCTCCTTTTCATCATTTACTTTATCAAATTGGTTGCATTATAGTTCTTCTATAGTATTCCTTTATTAGGATTTTACAACTCATGGGATTTGTATTGCTGTGCTATCATTAATCCATATTAGTGATTTGTATCCTTTTGTTTTTCCTTAGACAACCTTGTTAGAGGCTAATTGAATTTATTGATATTTTTGGAACAAACTTTTTATTTTGTTCATTTTTCCTCTATGGATTTTCTATTTTAGTGATTTATACCTTATCTCCTATTATTAATTTTAATCTGCTTGATTTGAACTTAAACTTTTCTACCTCTTTTCTCTTTTCTAGTACATGCATTCAATACTATAAATATTGCCTCAATTGTCCTTTAGTTGTATCTCACGCATTTTGTTTGATGTTGTGTTTTTCATTATCATTAATTCAAAATACAAACATGCTTTAATGTTTTTTTAAATTTCTATGTTGAGCAGTGTGTTTTATAGAAATTTGTGTCTTAGTCTCAAAGTAAACTAGTTTCATTCTGCTGATGATTTCGGTGTGAATTCCAATGCAATCTGAAAACAACATTGCATAATTTGTAATATTTTTAATTTGAGATGATCTGTTTTATGGTTTATACTGTAATGTAATGTGGTGACTCTTCTATGAGGATTTTAGAAGAATATGCATTCTACCTTGATTAGATGGGGTATACTGTAGGTATATACCATGTATAATTAATGTATAATCAATTATAATTTATGTATAAAACTATATTCTTTCAAGTTTTCCATTTAAATTCTGTCTATTTTTTATAAATGATCTTTGCAGAAATATGATAATTTATTTTTTATAATTATGCCAACTTCTGTACCAGGTAGTTTGATCCTTTGTTTTTAGATCAGCAGATCTTAGAAATTCCTATTTCTTCTTTGAGAATTGACTCTTGTATCATGGTGCAGTATTCTTTTTATTTCTCTGAAATTTTCTTTCTTTGATGTCTATTCTGGCTTAATTTAACTTCATGGCTCTTTTTTTTTAATACTTGTGTCATTATCGTATTTCTTACTCCACCCATTTACCTTCAAACTTTTATTTAAGGATTTTTATTATGCATATATATTTCTCTATCTATACATATACATGAATAGAAAGAGAAAGCTTATATAAGCTTTCTTATATAAGATCAAAATACAAAAAGTCTTGTATTTTGATCAAAATTAATAATATCTAACTTTGAAATGGTACATTTAGAACATTGGTAATTGAAAGATTCCATTGATGTATTTGGGTACTGATATATTACCATATATATTTTTATTTATTTGCCATATTTTTTTTATTTGTTCTACATTTCTGTGTTCCTTATCTTTCACTTTTTTTCTTATTTTATGATTTAATGCTGCATTTTACATTCCAGTTTTCTTTTTCTTTATTGGTGCATAAATTGTACTTCTTATTTTACTTTGCTAACTGGCTGCCCTAGAATTTGTGTATAAATTTACAGCGAACCCTGTCCACGTTTTAGTATCACTGTATTGCTACCTGCCTAGTGCAAGTGATAGGTATATAATAAAGAATATAAAATGTGTATGTGAGTGTAGTTAGATATTTTATTGCTATTTTTCAACAAAATTTATGATAAATCTACTTAACGTAAAAAATAGGATTGCTTTTTAAACCCGTGTTCTCCCTTGACCTGTACCTCACTTGCTTGTTTTTACATCTCTTTGTTAGCCTTTTTCCCACTTTGGAGAAGCGTGTATTCTCTCTTTTTCTCATCTGTCACATCTTAGCAAATTTTATTCAATGAAAATTATCTTGCTTGACTAAAAATATAGCTTTAATTTTACCTTTAAAAATTCTTTCTTAATATTCTTTCTTAACAGTTGACACTTGTTTTGTCAAATTGTGATCTTTTGATTTTGTTGCATTAAAAAAAATTGGGGTCACACTTCAGGGCTTACTCCTGGCTCTGTGGTCAGGGATTTCCCCTGCACTGATCATGGGATCATAGAGATGCCAGAGATTGAACCCAGGTCGGGCTTGTGGATGGCAAGTGCCCTACCTGCTGTACTATCTCACCAGCCCCTGACCTATTTTCTGGATAAGTGACTTTAATGCCAGACAGTATAAGAGCCAGAGCAATAGTTCCGCAGGTAAGATATTTGTCTTTCAGGCAATGGACCCTGGTTTGATTCCTGCATCCCATGTCATCCTCAGAGCTTGCCAAGAATGGTCCCTGAGTGTATCCACGGGAGCCCCAACATAAAAATAAATAATAATAAAAAGTGCATAGATAAACCTTTGGTAATATGGTGATAATTAGGGAAGGAAGGGATACATTTTATAATTTTATTATTAGATTAGTCTTCTGTGAACTTGTGCCTCTAAACCATGATTTTGAAAATGTTTCATAGATTTCTTTCCTCTTCATTCTGTAGGTTAGAATTGCTAGAGTAGACTGGAATTAAATATTTCCTAGAGACAGTAAACATCAGTATTTCTGTTTCTCCAAAACAGGTTCTAGATAAGCCCAGGAGGTTTCTGGTTAACCAGTTTCCTGTGCACAAGCATTGTTATGAAAGCAGTGTTTTTGTGATATTTTAAAATTCTTGATTTTGACTTCAGAATTCCTGAAGATTTTTTTCTTCTTACATCACACTTGTGATAATTTGGCGAATAAATTCAGATGAAATTCACAAGGATGCAGGGTGCGCCTGATGACTGGATTATTTAAGTCTCAAACTCTCTTCCTCCACCTCCTTCCTGTAGTTAGTCAATTACCAGCCAAGTTGTCCTGCCTAGGTAATATTCTTGCAGATGTTTCTACTTCACATTTGCTGCTCAGGTTAAGCTACTGCTTGCTGTATTGACCTGTTTGCTTGTAATCTCTGTGGAGGGAAGTTCATACTGGTGGTGAGATGGGTTTCAAACATATAATGTTTCAACTCCAGTCTCACCATCAGTGTTAACTTTCACACCAATGTCCCAAGATTCCTTCCCTTCTCTTGTATGGTTCTTTAATAGGCATGTTTTTAAGTTTAATTATTATGGATTGGGTCCCATGCTTATGGTATATCTGAATCACAAAGCCGTTGATAAAGATGTGCAATTTTTCCTTTCTTTTTTCCTATTCCTTGTTCCTCTGCCTCATCTATACTAAATTTTGTATCTCTAGTAGTGTGTCTTTATTTTAATGTAAAAATGTCTGTCCTTATTTCTTTTATGCTAGAGACAATTTATTTATAATAGGTGGTTCAATTTTAACTGCATTACAATTTCATTGATATCATTGAAATGTCTGTTATGTAGAGTATTCAAATAAATGAATTGCAGCACATTAGTTTAATTCATTGAAAAAGTCACTTTACTTGAATAGATCTATTAACACTGACTAGGTCAGTGGCAGTTTGTGTGATATAAGGAATGACGCACATATGTCATATAAACACTGTTATACAAGAGCAATATATAGCATTGGATGAAATAAAATGTTGTCCTGTCAAATAAATAAAGTTTTATTAATGTGTAAACATACCGCTTACATTTTTAAATGTAGGTTGAAACTAAGTAAAGTTTTAAAATGTGAAATGCAGTTACTTGGACACACTAGCCACATTTTAAATATTTGTAGCCTCAGAAGGGTATGGCTATATTATTTGATATTATAGATCAATACTATATCACAAGCATATCATAATGGCTAAATATTATAACCCTAGATGATTAGTCACAAGTAGAGATAGCATTTTAAATATTTATAATCATAATTATCTTGCTTTAAACTCACTTTGCCATGGAGGATGATTGTAACCATTTAGAGACAAGGAAAATTGCCAATCTATATTTGTATATTTATCTTTCTTATAAAGAAATGCTTTTTCAACCTGATAATATTGACCTTAACCTTCATGAATAATATATAGCAATCAAAATGTCAGTCAATTTAAATAATCAGCACTCATAGATATTATTATGGATATGATAAGGTGTCATTCTAATCACATATTTGTTTTGTTAGTAAGTACAAAATACGATGCCACACAAAGTCAAAATATTCACCTCCTTATTGAATGCATTTCATTTTTTGTAATTTCACTTTCATGTTAAGGTTCATCTTTATACAAAGTTGGTTACCATGCAGAGTACTTAGTTCATGTTGAAAAAGCTGACAAAGACGTCAAGTCATGGCTGTCTTTAGATGTATTTGCTTCTATTCACTTTCAGGATTACATTGTCAATTAGACCATCCAGAAATTAAGGCAAGAAGGAAGAATATATGATACCAATGTACAGACTGTGGTGGATGGAATTTCACAAGTCAGACTTGAAAATAGTACTTTTTCAAGTTTAAGTGCCATCCCCTAGTTTATGTGCCATTCCCTCAAAGCTATCTCCTCTTATTACCTCTGCTGCTCCCTTCTTTATGTGATTTAGTATTATTCATATAAAACATTTCACTGTCACTGTCACTGTCATCCCGTTGTTCATCAATTTGTTCAAGCGGGCACCAGTAACGTCTCTCACTGAGAGACTTATTGTTACTGTTTTTGGATAAAACATTTACAAATTTTAATTTTGATATAAATTTTTTACCAATCCTATCAGGAAAAAATTAGTGTCATGTAAATGTGAAAATTGTGCCTTTATATCATGATTGTATTTTTGCATAGTGAAGGTATTGGGCATGGAATGGATTTATGAATGTGCAATACATTTTAATTTTTGCTTAAGTGAATTAATATTGTTATTAATAAATAATTATTGAAGGTTTATTTGTCTATTTAGATACATATGCAGATACATATAAAAACATATGTTTAGATATTTTTGTCTTAAAATCCACAGTTAGATTCTAAGATCCCTAAAGCAGAAAAGGCCTTTTCTTTGTTCTCTCAACATTGTCATCACACACACACACACACACACACACACACACACACACACGTTGAATTAGGACTTTTAGCCTTATCTCATTAGTAAGGGACATCTCTTCCTTTATGAGATATGTCATCTAGAAAAAAAATCAATGTAAAGATGGATAATGGTAATCTGGAAAAGCAGAGAAATAACTCTCAGAGACGACCAGCATATGCAAAAAACCTGTGACAAGAGGCTGTGTATATTTTTTTAATGAAAATGGGGCAGATAGTACAGCAAGTAGGGTGCTTTCCTTGTGTGTAGCCACTTAGGGCTCTGTTCGAAGTGCCACATATGATCCCCAGAGCACAGCCAGTGGTGATCCATGAATGCAGAATCAGTAGCAAATCCTAAGTTCTATCTGGTGTTGTCCAAACAGAAACATTAATTAGCTAAATTAAAATTTAAAACTTTGAAAAGCAGGAGTTTTGAGCCCCATTAGTGGAGCTCAGGGACTATTCCTGATTTGTGCTTAGGAGAGACTCCTAGCAGTGCTCAGGGTACCACATGCTGTGCTGGGGATTCGAATCAGGGCTGTGGCCTCCTCTCCTCTCCCATGCGGCTCGTACTATCTCTTCAGCCTGAAGATGATTTTTATCAAGTCAATACCTTAGGGTATGAGCCAGCTGATGGAGACAGTCATTGATGAGAACAGAAGCAAGCATGTAAAGATAACTGCAGTGCAAAGACATCACTTTCAAAGTGATTGTGATAAAGTTTAGGGCCAAAGGTAAGTTCAGCCGGTTATATTCCATCAGCAGCATCTAGTGCTCTCTCTCTCTCTCTCTCTCTCTCTCTCTCTCTCTCTCTCTCTCTTTCTCTCCATCCCCCAGCAATGCCAAGGAAAGTACCAAAGAAACTAAGATAAAAATAATTTAAAATAGAATGACTTTAAACTTAGGCATCAGCCATTGTTAAGCACAGAATAATTGCTTCAGAATTACTGGGGGATTTTGTGCTGACTGAAAAATAGACTACAAGGTCACCCAGCTTTAAACTGTTCTTATTCCTTTTCTTCTCAGACATCTTTTTTTGTTTTCACCTTTTTCTTTTCAAAAGGAAACTTATGGAAACTCATTAGCAGGTATAGTAGAAATATGAAGCCTGACACAACTCTGTTAATTTCTTGCTATTATACAAAATAGTAGGACCTTGAAGTACTTCTGTAAGCTCCTTATTTCTCCCAAGTCTCAAAAGATGAGTTGATTAAAAATAGGCTGTAAGGTTAGAAATTAAAACTAGATGATATATTATTACACATATAAAATAGAACAAGTGCTTATTGATAAAAACACAATTGGTTTGACATTATTTCTCTTATCAATGTATCCCATATTTTTAAAAAATAGAGATTTGGATAAAATTTGGGGGTATGGTGAAATAAAAAAAAAGAATGCTTGGAAAAGACATCTTTTGTTTTATTTTCTTGTTCATTGCTACTTTGTGTTTTAAGCTATACAAATTTAAGTAACAAATTTTATTATTTTTAAAAGAATAATATTATGTCTGAATGCAGCCTGTCATATTCAGGTATTTAATTCAGATTCAAAGTATTATGACCTAAATCTTTTGCATGTAATTGGTGGGTTGAATAAAAGTCTTCCTAGGTGTAATTTTTCTTGAACAGCAGGTGGCTGGTTTTTGGATTCTGTCCCGTGTCTAGTTTTCATTTCTGGGCTGAAATTTTGTGAGCACAAAACTACCTTCCATCAGATAAAATTATAGTTATTATGTAACATTAGAAAAAATCCAAGTATTTTAAGCTAAAAATTTACATCAATTGCTAATGGTCTTATATCCTTAAAAGTTATATATGTATGTATATATAATACACCAGTATGTATTGTATATGTATAATATATGTCACATTCCACTTTAAGAGTTTTATTTCTAGTATGTAAGATCAAATACTAGATTCATTAAAATTACTCTTAGCCTACAAGGATTTGACTTAGATTAATGAGAAAGAGCACATTCTTACTAGTTTTTATTAAATTATGATTATTATATTGCTTACCTGAAACATAATAAAAAACGAATACCTTTTATTGTTAGTGGGACACTTAACTTTGCCCTTAACCAATTCTAGCTATTACTGATTCTAATGGAATTTAGCTCTCTTTGACAACTAGCAGAGCTGAACTAAGTTAGAATATTTTCTAAAAAAGAAAGGGACCTTTCAAAATCCCAAACATAGTATTTGCAGTTATTTCTATTCCCATTTCTATTCTTTTAACCATTATCACTCTGTTGATCCAGAAGACACGAAATTTGAGCAGCTTTGTTGGCCTAAAAAAGAAAACCTTAGGTTTATTTACTTATTTGTGTGTAGTTGTTACCAGATCCATAATAGAAGGACCTTGGGAAAAAAAAAAATCAACAACTCTATCTCTCGTATCTGGGATACAGAGACACGTAGAAAGGGAATGAAGAGCCAAAGTCATCGGACCTGGGGACTTTGTCTATAGACCTGAGCTCACATGGGGTGGGGTGGGAGGGTGGGGTGGCATGATGGTTTTGGAGGGCCTTAGGGGTGTGCATGGGGCATGATTAGAATGACTTAAGCATGCTGATGATAAATGTGATCCTGGAATAAAGTATTCTACCTACTGATACTTCAATAAAAATGATGAAAAAAATTTAAAAAATATGGCGAGGGTGTTAAAATACACATACTATCATAAATAAAGTCTTAAAGGTCAGAATTCTGACAATGAAGTAGAAACAGAGAGACTACTGTGTTCAATGACTCAGTTGCAGCTTAAGTTGACCCATAGTGCCAAAAGAGCCTAATATAAAAGAGTCTAGACCCATCATAGATGGTAGAACAAAATGACCAGTTATTCTAGATCACCCCTGGAGTTGTTTCTCAGTAAACAGATGTTACAGTTCGATACTGATGTATCTACCTAAATAAAATAAAGATGAATTATTTTATTTTTATTTATTTATTTTTTTGCTTTTTGGGTCATACCCAGCAATGCATAGGGGTCACTCCTGGCTCATGCACTCAGGAATCACCCTGGCGGTGCTCAGGGGACCATATGGGATGCTGGGAATCGAACCCGGGTCGGCCACGTGCAAGGCAAATGCCCTACCCGCTGTGCTATCACTCCAGCCCCTAAAGATGAATTATTTTAACCATATTTCAAATATTGTTAAAAGAATGTTTTCTCAGAATTATGACATTTGTGTTTTCGTGTTTGCTTGGATTCTGTATTTGATGTTTTGAATGCATTTATCACCAGGCAAATATGCTTAGATATTTTCCATATTCTTTTCTTTTCTTTTCTTTTGGCAGTGTTCAAAGCTTACTAGTGATTCAAGCCCCCTCTCCACTATACTATCTCTCTAGTCCTACTAATCACTATCGTCTGGATACTCTGACATTTATGAATTCTCTGATTTGGAAGATATTGTCCCTGCCAGAAATATCCAGTTCTTAGAGAAAACAAAACGATGTAATCATGGCTTTCCTTTACAAATCAGTCATTCCCGAGCTATTGTCCCCAAATCTCCCTTTGTCTCTCACCCAGAAATATAGTATTTTTCGGCTCTAAATTAACCCAGGAAAACTTTTTAAAAATCCATCAGAAACACCTAAATCATCTAGAATCATCCTGACTCTTTTCAACTACCCAGTTCTGATCTGTTTACCTTGACCTGCTCTTTATGCAGAAAACTCGATGGAGTTTCTGAGCTTAGTTCTCCATTCACTCTTACCCTTTGTCTTCTGACTTAATTATACTCTTGGTAGCTTGTCAGGCTCTTCAAGAGGGATGGAGGAATAAAACCCAGTTCGGTCACGTGCAAGACAAACACTCTACCTGCTGTGCTACCACTCCAATGTAAGAAATGCATTAAGATAAAACAAATTCTCAGTAAAAAATATATTAGGTCAGATTGATCACTCAGCATTAGGGCACTTGTCTGGCACTTCGTCGATCTGAGTTCAATACTCAGCACCCAATTTGGTTCTCCAGACCCTTTTAGGGTTTTTATAAATGCTACAAGGTAGAAGCAAATATCTACTAAACTAAGTATAGGTATATAGAATGAATATGATAGTAGATAGTAAAGCCAAGGAGGGGGAAACCTGGAACACAGTCCAATGTGACCCCCCTCAAAAAATGTTGAGAGAAGTTTTTCATTATGTTTGCTTTCTCCCAGTTGTGTGAAGTATTATACAGAATAAACTGTACACCTAGGTTTGGGCTGTTATTCAACATTGTATCTTATATTTTGTCTCTTGGCCGCTCGCTCGCCTGGCTGTCATCCCTGGGGCCTCCTCGGAGGGAATGGGTTCCAGCTTCCCTCCCCTCCTCTAGCAGAGCTCCTGGCAGCCAAAGACCTCTGGAGCCTAGCCACAGCCATGCTCAAGGCCCCTCTCCACACCTTCAGACGAGCCTCACCCATGAAGGAACCGGCAGAGGAACCCAGGTGTGTGGGACCTGGGGCTGAGACCTCCAAGCCTGCTCGGATCGGGACTGGGCCTCCTCCACCCAGATTTCCCATTTCCTAGTAGCTAGGCGCTCACACCCAGGGACTTCCCCTGGCACCATGTAATCCTGTCAATGGCCAACATCCAGAGACTTAAAAGCAAACTCCCAGAAGAGAGTGGCCGCCTTACAGCTGCGCGATATCTTATAGCCTACTCCTTCCTCTGGGAGAACCTGGCAAAATATTGGGAGTTTCCTGCCCACATGGGAGAGCCTCTCAAAGTCCCCATGGTGTATTAATATGCCAAAACCAGTAACAAGCTGGGTCTCATTCCCCTGACCCTGAAACAGCCTCCAGTAGAGAGAGGCTTCTAAAATCTCGGGGCTTGGATGAATGGAGACGTTACTGAGACTGCTCGAGAAATTCGATGATCAACGGGATGATGATGATGATGATGATGATGATGATGATGATGATGATGATGATCTTTTATACTCTCAATGTACTAATAATATATTTGTCAATTCCTTTAATGCTTTTGTAGTGTCTTTCCTCTGGAGGAAGTGTCTTCTCTCTTGTCATAATGTTTTTCCTCTCTTATGCCAATAACTTCATGTTCAGTAAACTTGACTAGATCTATGCACAGTGTCTTAACCTGTGGCGAGGACAGGTGTTTATTTCATGATCTTATTCATACTAGATTCAAAGTCAGACATTCAAAACATTAAATATATTTTTTAATTTTTAAAAGTTTAGACATCATAATTTGGAAATTTGTTGGCATCATGGTTTCAGGCATATTCCAATGATTTCTGTTTCCCTCCCACACACAACGTGACTCCTTTACAGACAGTTTTTAATCTTAATTATTGTACATTGGGTGTCATCTCACAGTAGTGTTAGATCTAATTATTTACTAATATCTGCTTTTAGTTGTTGGTAAGAAAGTGTATTCCAATGGATAGAAAAAACGTACTACCTTACAGGAGGTTTTGGTATTGTCGTAGGACAGCCTAACATTTCATATCACAGAAATATCAAGAGATATTCTTCACTCTCCCCTCTCTTCACTCCATTTTACAGCAGCATCTGTAAAGCAAACATTGAATATATTCTCTTACTAGACTATGTGGGAAATTACCACTATAATAAAAAGCTTTGGCTCTCATACAAAAATCCCGTTGGCATGTCTTCTGACTGTCTGAAAAATTCAATAAAAAGGTCTCCCAAGTATGTTAGTTTAGTCATCAAAAACAATCAATGAAGCTCCAAAGTAGCAGACAGAAATTAATCTCTGTATGTGTGTGTATGTGTGTGTGTTTGTGTGCACATGCTCGCAACTTCAACATTGAGGAGAGGCAATATTATATTTCTGCCAAACAAGAATCCAATTCTTGAGAGATTCTTCGTAGCAATAATACTAACAGAGATCACCTTTCCTTCTGCTGTTCAAAAACTCATAATTGTAAGCTGTAAATGTGAGAGTGGACACATTCTCTGTGACATTCTGACATCTTTATGAACTAGTACCCATTTAATTTATTATATTTATTGAAGATCAATACCTTCTACATACACCATATGGTTTTACATGGGAATCTGCCAGTACAAGCTACAAAGAGTTTCTCACCTGCACAGCAGAGCCCGGAAAGCTACCCATGGTGTATTCAATATGTCAAAAACAGTAACAAGTCTCACAATGAAGACGTTACTGGTGCCCGCTTGAGCAAATCCGATGAGCAACGGGATGACAGTGACAGTGACAAATATCTTATAAAATGAACCCCAAATATTCTATATGAAATTGTTTTATCCATCATCATATAATGTTATACGAATGATTACTAAGATTTATTCAGTTAATATAAAATATATATTATTTTGGATGAGAGGGATAGTCATAAGGTTTAAGACAGTTCCCTTGCGTATGGCCAACTCAGATTTGACCCTCAGTATAGCATATAGCATATAGCATATAGTCTCTTGAGAACTTGAAGGAGAGTTCCTTGAGGACACACACGGAAGTAATTCTTGAGCACTAAAGGTATGACTCCCAAACTGTATCACTGTATCACTGTCATCCCGTTTCTCATCTATTTGTTCAAGTGGGCACCAGTAACCTCTCTCATTGAAAGACTTATTGTTACTGTTTTTGGCATATCCAGTACGCAGGGGTAGCTTGCCAGGCTCTCAAACTAAAAAATTTAAAACTACGTAAACATATATAAAACAGTCTTTTATTCATTTACTTGTACCAGATACTTTTTTGAAACACTATAAATATCATCTCATTATACTTAAAATATAAATTATGCTAAATTGTAATCCTCATTTTAGTAATTAAAAAATAATGTTTTGGAAAATTTCTTAAGATTCACCCAAGTAGTAAATATTAGAATGTAAATTTGAACTCAAGACATGTGAAGTAACAAGAGAAGGATAATTAAACTCTACTGTATTTCTAGAACTTCAGACTTACATTAGGCCTGGTAAATTCTGCCATTTGAAAATGAAGTAATGCATACTCATGAAAGACTAATAATATATGTAAAATAGTAAAGGATATTTCAAGTTCAAATGATCCAGAGTTTACTTCTAATGGTGTGTTAAGAAAGAATAAGAAAGAAGAATCCAGTAAGAAATTGAATGACCAGGATTTAATTTAAATTTCATAGAAAATTTTCTAAGCATCACTCAAGTGATAGATATTAGAATATAAATCTGAACTCAAGACACTTTTAGTAGTAAGGGAATCAAAATTAAATGCGACGGTATTGCCAAGTATAGAGCCCAAATGGTGCTGGGTCTTAAAGTTTTGTTAGTTTTCAAACTACAGAACAAATTTTGTTTTTCTTTTTGTTTTTACTTTGGTGCTATGCTGGATCTGTGCTCAGGGGTCATGCCTGGTGGGGCTGGGGGATCAGACATAATGTTGGGCAGTGAAACTGGGTCAGCTGCATGCAAAGCAAGTCACCTGATTGCTGTACTATTTCTCTGACCCTTTCCTCGGCTATTTAGTAGGATCTTCAACAGCACTGGAGGGAGTGAGAGGATGGATCTAATTCCCAACTATATACACCCCGCCAATAAGGGCCTCGAAGTTAAGTTGTTGAGACCAATGATGTAGTGTTGCTCATACCAGCATCAATCGGGTCCTCGAGTCCCCTCTGTGGTATTGCAAAGTCCATCAGGGTTATATCTAGAGTTGCTCAGGGAGCCTTGCAATGTCAGGGATCAATCTCAGGACATCACACACACACACACACACACACACACACACACATCTTCTCAGCCCCTCATTATCCTTTCTTCATAAGATTTGTGGGGCCTAAGAGATAGTACAGCCTGTAAGGCATTTGCGTTGCATGTAGCTGACTTGTGTTCAAGTCAACTTGATCCTCTAGAGGATTGTCAGAGTTCTGCTAGGAATGATTCCTGAGTACAGAACCAGGAGCCAGGTCTGACCTGCTAGATGTGGCCTCAAAATAGAGAGCTAAAAGATTTGGAACCTAAAGATATCACAATGGAAACCTCTAGTTTAGCAAAACGCAGTCTACAGTTCCACCTCTGACTTCTGTGACTTTGAAAACGTTATCCATAAAACAAAGCAAATAAAATGAATCTATTATCCTTCCTTTAAAGGTGCAGATTGATCAGGTCCTATATTAAGTGCAAACTGCCTGGCTATTTGCTTTAATGCAACCATTTAGTTGCATTGTTCTTCAACAATCAGAACAATTCTGAAAATCTGTGCATCAGCTTTGACCATTGATATTACTAAGTCACTTCTGAAATGAAGATCTAGTAAATTGGATGTTGGGCTTAATACCCTTCAGAGTATATCTCCCCAACATTTTTCCTTGATAACTAATTCAGAACTACTTAATTTAATTTAAAAAAGGATCAACAATCTTTAGTATCTGTTTTATTGCTATACAGTGTCAGTAAAGTGCAATGACTGAATGCATTTAGTTTGAACTATTTTACTAGTTGTTTTAAGAGATTTTTAATTGTTTGAGTATATGGATTCAGAGAATCAATGAAGTAGTTACTTAGGAGAGTTAACAGTTGAAGTGACAACACTCAGAAAAGTAATTATTCCCAAAGAGGATGCAACTTATTCTTTCAAGTATTCAATATATGCGAACCTTATGAGAAATAGCATATTGACAATTAATTTGGCATTGAAATGTTAGAGAATGGCTCTGCCCATTTCCTGTTCATGTTAGAATAAGGTTTAGCATGCATGGGGAGTAAATCTGCCACATCAAAAGATTGTAGGAAAAAAACTTAATTTCACAGGAGAATCTCCGAAGCAGATAAAAGGCTGCATTGGAAAGATATGTTTGCATGCAAACCCCCTTCCTGTAGAGCATTTCTCACTATGCAGGTGAAAACCTAACCTCTCTCTGAATGCAGAGGGCAGACCCTAAATGTGCGAACTCTTGCTTTCCAGTGACTTTCTAGCTAACTTCCCAAATGACCCTTTCTTCACTATCCCATTCGTGTAAAAGTAATTTAAGTTTGGTAACTCATACTACGTCAGAGTTTCTTTATTTTTCTGGCTCTCTGCCATGTGTATACATTAGTATTTTTCTCCTTAATTTTTCTCTTGTCTATGTGTTGAGATCCCAGGAAGTGTAGGATGTATGTGTGTGTGTGTGTGTGTGTGTGTGTGTGTGTGTGTGTGTGTGTCTGTCTGTCTGAGCAATCATAAAAGCCATTTGAATCTCAGACTGCAAACTTTTAATTTTAGACTGCTGCTGATTTCTTATTCTGTTCTTTCATTTCTTTGTTTAAATGTTATTTTATTTTTGATAAAGTAGTTCACAATATTTGATTACATTTAATCAAATATTAAACCAATCTCACCACCATTACACCTTCCCACCACCATATTTCAGATGTTTCCATCCCTAACTCCAGCCCCTGCCCCAAAGCAGAACCAAAATAACTTATTTTGTATTGTTTGTTATGAATAATCTGCTAAAAATGATCCAAAAAAAGATTTCTTAGAGGGAGGTGTGTGAAGATTGTTGTATTTCACCCAGGAGCCATTAAACACTTCTATAAAAGATTACTAACATGTTGTTAGCGGTTGAGGCTTGAGCGCTTATATATATATATATATATATTATATGTGTATATATAACATATACACATATATAATAGCCTAGTTCTCCCTATATATGTGTACATATATAGGGAGAACTAGGCTATAAGCTATAAACTAGGCTATAACTAGGCTAAAAGCAGCCTTTTATCTGCTTCTGAGATTCTCCTGTGAAATTAAGTTTTTTTCCTACAATCTTTTGATGTGGCAGATTTACTCCCCATGCATTCATATATAATGTGTATACATACATACCCCATATATGTGTATATATTATATATGTGTATATATAATATGTATACATATATATTATAGCCTAGTTCTCCCAATATATATATTATATGTGTATATATAATATGTACATATATACATATTATAGCCTAGTTTTCCCTATATATTATGTGTATATATGATATATATACATATATATACATATTATAGCCTAGTTCTCCCTCTCAGAGAACCTGGCAAGCTACTGAGAGTTTCTTGCCAGCATGGGAGAGCCTGGCAAGCTCCCCATGGCGTATTCATTTTCCAAAACCAATAACAATGATGGGTCTCATTCCCCTGATTCTAAAAGAGACTTTAATGCGGCACTATTGGGAAGGACGAGTAAAGAGAGGCTGCTAAAATCTCAGAGCTAGGACAAATGGAGACATTACTGAGACCGCTAGAGAAAATCAACGATCAATAGGATGATGATGATTTTATATATATATATATACATATACATATGTACATGTGTATAAATACATGTATATATATATATATCACTGTACCACTGTCATCCCATTGTTCATCAATTTTCATCAATTTACTCAAGCAGGCACCAGTAACATCTCCATCGTAAGACTTGTTGTTACAGTTTTTGGCGTATTGAATATGCCATGGTAGCTTGCCAGGCTCTGTCATGTGAGTGAGATACTCTCGGTAACTTTCTGAGTTCTCAGAGTGGGATGGAGAAATCAAACCCACATCAACTGTGTGCAAGGCAAATGTCCTACCTGCTGTGCTATCGCACCAGCCCATATGTATATATAGATATATTTGTAAAAGTATTTTACCCCCTAAGATTGATTGCCTTGTACTCTAAACCCTATGTTCTTTCATTTCTACTTTGTCCTCTTTTAATATTCCTCTGAGTAGCAACCTAAAGGATAGAACCAAATCCAGTCTTATTCAATAAATAAAAATAACTCCACGAGACAATAATAATTTCTCAGTTAAAAATGCTTTCTGTAATCCTCCCCTAAACCTTCAAATTTACTTCTCTGGCCTGGCTTCTGGCTACCCTCTAGTTTTGCGCCTGAGACATTTTTCTGCCCATGGTCACCAGAATCATTATATTAATAATAAGTAGGTAATACTTTAAGCCACTGTTTTGAGATAATTTGGTTTTTAGCCACTGATGGTCGACATTCCCTCCTATATACATATTTAGGAATTTATATCATTGTTTATGTTTCTGTCATTTGCCACAATATAGTTCTAACAATAATACTTTTATTTTTACACTTGCTAGCTACATTTTTTTGGGTAAGTGACTTTCCAGGGTATTTTTTATTGGAAATATTTTTTGCACTATGGTTATGATATGGACATTGGACTGATTAATTTTATTCATATGTAAAATAATTTGAAAAATGTTATACATTTTACTATAAATTATTTGTGTTATAACTTCTCAGAAAATGATGATATCTGGTAAAGATTGGGTGCTTTACTAAAAAATAAATTTACTCACTGAATGAACTAATGGAATATGAGAAGATATTAGTTGTGTAGTAATACTTAGATATCAATTAGAAAAAAAGAATATGATCAAAAAGGAAAATGTATATGCACATGGGCAGACCTTTATACTTACAAAATTTGAATATATATTCTTGAAGAAAATGTAAAATTAAATAATGCCTATAGTTTATGAAACCCAACAATTGTCTACTCTAAATATATATTAAATTTTTGTAAAGAATTTAAGGTGAGTGGGTTTTACAGTAACAAAAATTGAGTTTTTAGGTACTTTACTCATTTTAGCTACACATTTACTTTTTGTTCTACCATATGTATTGAAGCAGTTAGGAAAAAAATAAGTAGAATGAAAATGAATATGAATATAGTTCTTTAGATATGATTATATAATAAATATACAATACATCCCTTGAGATTAATAAAGAGATAGACAGGTACTTTGCATTTAAAATCTTATAAATGGATGACTTTTAACAGATCCAATAAAGAAAAATCATATGCATTTTTTAAAAATAGAGACTATTTTTTAACATGAACTATGCCTGACATAACATAGCCTGTGTGGCCTGTAACACTTGATTCTTGGAGGTCAATTGGTACTGTTTCTAGAAGCATGTGGTAATGGAGATCAGTTTTGAGATTTTGCACATGCTCAGTATGTGCTCTGCCACTTGAGCTACCTCCCCAACCCTATAACTATCATGTACCTTTTTAGCGCCCCTCTCGGAGAGCCTGGCAAGCTACCGAGAGTATCTCGCCCACACGGCAGAGCCTGGCAAGCTACCCCTGGCGTATTTTATATGCCAAAAACAGTAACAACAAGTCTCACGATGGAGACGTTACTGGTGCCCGCTCGAGCAAATCGATGAACAAAGGGAAGACAATGACAGTAACAGTGACCTTTCTAGAATCTTATTGGTAGTTGATTTGGAAAGTCTATAATTTGAGTATTTAACTAAAATAACTAGAGTGGTACAGTAATTCCTGTAGAATAGTATAGCACATAGGCTGCTTACCTTGTACATGGCTGATCCAGGTTCAAAACTCCCTGGCACAACATATGGTATCCCGAGCAAGAGTGCTTCCTGAGTGCAGAACCAGGAGTAAGCCCTGAGCACTGCTGAGTGTAGACAGACCAAAAAGGGGAAAAAATTACAGATTTTGTTCTATGTCCCTGTATTATAAT
Source organism: Sorex araneus (assembly GCF_027595985.1). Taxonomy (NCBI): domain Eukaryota; kingdom Metazoa; phylum Chordata; class Mammalia; order Eulipotyphla; family Soricidae; genus Sorex; species Sorex araneus. Next base: position 16,845,311 of record NC_073309.1, read on the forward strand.
TCAGTACTCTGATAATAAAAATTTAGAAATTAACTTTGCCCCAAGTTATTTCTTGTTAAGAACACATATAAAATAAATGAAGATTTCAGAATATTTTAAAATATGATGGTCAATACCCCAAAGGAGAGAGAGAACAAACTGGAATGCCTTTCCACAGCGGCGGGGTGGAGTGGGGGATGGGATTGGGGGATGGGAGGGATACTGGGTTCATTGTTGGTGGAGAATGGTCACTGGTGGAGAGATGGGCTCTTGAACATTGCATGAGAAAAAAACAAGCACAAAAATGTGTGAATCTGTGACTCACTAATTAAAAAATAAATAAATTAAAAATAAAATAAATTATGGTGGTCATTTAATCCCCCATGATAAAGAAACAAAAGGAAATCCATGAATTACTGGTGAGGACAAATAATGTGTATTCATTTGGGGGTGGTTAGTGTAAATTATAATGATTATAGATAATGTGTAAAGATACTTCTAAAACTAAAGATAATTTTAAAACTATATACATAAAGTACACATATTTATTTAGAAAATTATTCAAAAGTCACATATTATAGTAAGAGAATAAGAGAGATATTTGGAATTTAGTTATTTCAGATAACAGAGGAAGCTTAAAGTGTCATTTTTTTAGCATTTTTTTAAATCTATGGCAGGACAATATTAGTGACATCGACATTGCATGGTCAGTACAATTATTTGAAATAATTCACTTGAATTACCAGTCCCATTTTTGTACACAGCATATTCACATTATTTATTACTATTCCTATTATTATTATTATTATTCAATTGTTGTAATTAGCTGAACTAGTTGACTAAAAAAGGTTATTTTTCTCCCCTTCAACAGTTTAGTACTGATTATCTTGAGAGTGAAGTTATTTATACTAAAATAAACTGAAACTCAGACATTAGTAATTCCATGTATTACAACCTCAAATTGGTTTCCAAAGACATGAAATTCCGTTCTTTGTGGTGATCAAGATTATAATGTGATCAAGTGCTTATTCAACTATATGCCTGCACTTATTTCTTTTATGTCAATAGTGGATACAATCCAGTCAAACACCAAAGTCTGAGGTACAGAGAGATTTAGAGATATTTAAACTACCTGAATCCCACCAAATTAAAATTGTTAGTTTAATGTAAATCACATCATGTCATCCTTTAGATTCAGCTACATAAATGAAAATATCACAGTGTGAAATATTAACATAAACTACATATCACATAAAAACAGGAATGGATTTACTGGATGAAACATGGGTTTTTATTCCTGCTGAATTTTTTCCTCTATTGCATTTATGAATCTAATCACTGTCACTGTCACTGTCATCCTGTTGCTCATTGATTTGTTCGAGCAGGCAACAGTAATGTCTCCATTGTAAGATTTGTTGTTACTGTGTTTGGCATATCGGATGCGCCATGGATAGCTTGCCAGGCTCTGCCGTGTGGGTGAGATACTCTCAGTAGCTTGCCAGGCTTTATGAGAGGGGCAAAGGAATCAAACCTGGGTCGGCTGCATGCAAGGCAAACACCCTACTGCTGTGCTATCGGTAAATCTAATTACAATTCTTATTTAAAATACCATTGGTGTGGACCATAGAGATAGTATGGCTGTTAACTTACTATCTGAAGCTACATTACCTAATGCATGTTTAAATGTAGTTGATCCAGTTCAACCCTGGCACCCCATATGGTCCCCTGAGCATCCTGAAGAGTGATCCCAGAGTGCAGAGGCAGGCAGAGTCCTCAGCACAACTGGGTGTATTCCCCAAACAAAAAAGTAATTGTTGAATAGGAGATTTTATTTCTGTTAATCTGCCATTAAAAGATATATTTCTCACCATTGAAAAACTCCAGCAATAGTCTTTAGTAAATGAAATAGAAGGGGACATTTTTTTCTTTATTTTTAAAGACTTGTAATCTACAAATTTATTGACAGTTGAGTTTTAGGCATATATTCTTTCAACACCAATTCCATTACCAGTGTCAAATTTTCTCCACCAGCATTCCCAAATTCCCTTTCCACCCTAACCGTTAGCCTATCCCCACCCATTTACTTGACAGGCACATTATGAAATTTTAGATGGCTGCAGCTTAGATCTTATGTTTTTAGTTTGTTGAGTCTGTATTTTAGATATTGGCTATATCTTATACCTATATCACCAGATAACTGAAGCCCTGATGCCTGTTCACCCACATTGAATTTTTTCCTTCTCTCTCCCTCTCCTCTCTAAACACATGGGTCAACAGCTACCTAGACCATGTTGCAGCAAATTGCATGATTTCATCATTCCTAAAAGCTGCATAATATTCCATTATGTATACATACCATGTCTTCATAACTCATTTATCTGTCATTGTACATCTAGGTTGATTCCATATTTCAGCTAACTGTATTGAGTGCGAAAAGGCTCACAGATGGTGTAGAAGTTTAGGGGCAGGCAGGCCACTTGTGTTTAAGGTATTTCACTATTTGTCTTTCCATTTCCTGGTCATAGCTTTGGAAAATGTCTAATATCATGTAAATTGCACTTTTACAAAAAACACTATTATTAAGAAGCTCATAAACATCAACATTTCCATTGAATTATTCTGGGAGAAATATTTTAATTGCACAATTAGTTTGCTCATGACGTGAAATTAGCTCACCTTATTCTCACAGATTTTTAAAAATGTAAACTGGAAGAAATTATTGTTGAATGTTTCTTCTCAGTTGAAATGGGATTTCCACAAAGAAGCTTGGTCTTTTCTGATCTGGAGAGTGATTTATTTCCTTCCTGCTAGTCTATCTCGTGACAACTTGTGTTGCTCTTTGCACCCTCACCCTCTCATTTAACTCAACATCTTCCCACTTATTCTGGGCTCTTTTCTTCCATTTTCTCCTATTATTAGTCTTGGTAATTCTTAAGAATCAATTCTATCACTGCTTTCTTTTTTTTTTAAATTTATTTATTTTTAATTAGAGAATCACCGTGAGGGTACAGTTACAGATTTATACACTTTTGTGCTTATACTTCCCTCATACAAAGTTTGGGAACCCATCCCTTCACCAGTGCCCATTCTCCACCACCCGTAAACCCAGTGTCCCTCCCACCCTCCCCAAACCCATCTCCCCCACACCCCACCCTGCCACTGTGGCAAGGCATTCCCTTCTGTTTTCTCTCTCTAATTAGCTGTTGTGGTTTGCAATAAAGGTGTTGAGTGGCCGCTGTGCTCAGTCTCTAGCCCTCATTCAGCCCGCAACTCCCTTCCCCCACATGGCCTTCGACTACAATGTAGTTGGTGATCGCTTCTCTGAGTTGACCTTTCCCCGGAACGTGAGGCCAGCCTCGAAGCCATGGAGTCAACCTCCTGGTACTTATTTCTACAGTTCTTCGGTGTTAGTCTCCCACTCTGTTATTCTATATACCATAGATGAGTGCAATCTTTCTATGTCTGTCTCTCTCTTTCTGACTCATTTCACTCAGCATGAAACTTTTCATGCCCATCCACTTGACTACAAAATTCTTGACCTCCTTTTTTCTAACAGCTGCATAGTATTCCATTGTATAGATGTACCAAAGTTTCCTCAACCAGTCATCCGTTCTGGGGCATTCGGGTTTTTTCCAGATTCTGGCTATTGTAAACAGTGCTGCGATGAACATACATGTGCAGATGTTGTTTCGATTGTACTTTTTTGCCTCTCTGGGATATATTCCCAGCAGTGGTAGTGCTGGGTCAAATGGGAATTCAATATCTAATTTTTTGAGAGTCGTCCAAATTGTTTTCCAGAAGGGCTGAACCAGTTGGCATTCCCACCAGCAGTGAAGAAGGGTCCCTTTCTCCCCACATCCTCTCCAACAGCGGTTGCTTTTGTTCTTTTGGATGTGTGCTAGTCTCTGTGGTGTGAGGTGGTATCTCAAAGTTGTTTTGATCTGCATCTCTCTGATGATTAGTGATGCAGAGCACTTTTTCATGTGCCTTTTGGCCATTCGTATTTCTTCCTTGGTAAAGTTTCTGTTCATTTCTTCGCCCCATTTTTTGATGGGGTTGGATGTTTTCTTCTTGTAGAGTTCAACCAGTGCTTTATATACCATTGATATCAACCCCTTATCTGATGGGTATTGTGTAAATATCCTTTCCCATTCTGTGGATAGTCTTTGTATTCTGGTCACTGTATCTCTTGCGGTGCAGAAGCTTTTTAGTTTAATGTAGTCCCATTTGTTGATCTCTGCTTTTACTAGATTGCTTAGTTCCGTGTCACCTTTGAAGATACCTTTATCTTCAATATTGTGGAGGGTTTTGCCGACCTTGTCTTCAATGTACCTTATGGTTTGTGGTCTAATGTTGAGGTCTTTAATCCATTTTGATCTGACTTTTGTGCATGGTGTCAGGTCAAGGTCTAAACCCATTTTTTTGCATGTGGTTGTCCAGTTGTATCACTGCTTTCTGATTCCTGTTGCCTTCCTGTTGCATTGTCCTTTATTTTATTATTTATTTATTTATTTATTTATTTATTTATTTATTTATTTATTTATTTATTTATTGCTTCTTGGGTCACACCCAGTGATGCACAGGGATTACTCTATCGCTCCAGTCCTGAGTTTTCCTTTAGAAAGTATTTATCATTTGTTTGTTTGTTTGTTTTGGTTTAGTCCCATTCTAGACTGTGCTCAGGGCTTACTTCTAGTGCTACACTCAGAGATCACACCTGAGGGACTCCAGGGGACCTTAAGGATCAAACTCAGGTGGTCCATGTGCAAGACAAGCATCTATCCTTTGTAATATGACTCTGGTTTCAGTAAAGTGCTTTTTAAAAATAACGCTACTTCTACTATGAATATAACCACAGCCCTTTCTAAGTTGAATTTATGCTGTCTCATTAGCTAATTAATGTCTTTGCAATTACTAAACACTTAGTGGCACTAGGGCAAAGATTATATCAGTTTATGTTTGTTTTTTATAGCAGTCATATTCTAGAACCTATGTTTTAAAGTTGTGAGCCATGACTCCAAATGCAGTCATGTAACTTTTAAAAATTCTATTTTAAAATAAGTATATTTATTAACGGTAAATATTTGTTTTGTGTTCATAATTTCTATATTTATGTACCCTTGTTTGCGAAAATATTTCTCAGAGGAAAAGAGATCCCATGTAGGAAATGTTTAAGAAGTCCTGTATATAACAGGGACATGATGATATCCAGTGAATACTGATGATCGAGCAAATAAAGATTTGAGAATAAAATGAAATATCATACATAAAGGGGTTGATACATATTAAATATTTTATGGTTAGCACTGTAGCACTGTACTCCCATTGTTTATCAGTTTGCTCGAGCGGGCACTAATAACATCTCCATTGTGAGGCTTGTTGTTACTGTTTTTGGCATAACGAATGTGCCACAGGGAACATGCCAGGCTCTACCGTGTGGGTGAGATACTCTCAATAGCTTGCTGGGCTCTCCAAGAGGGACGGAAGAATTGAACCTGGGTTGGCCACGTGCAAGGCAAATGCCCTACCCGCTATGCTATCGCTCCAGCCCAAATGTATCATAAATTATATATATATCAAATTTACATATTTTTATATTTATGTACATGTATGTACATATATAAACCTAGAGGATATTCCAACCCTTAGAAAGGACGCTAATGGGCAGCAAAGAATACTGGTCACCTTGTAGCCTTTTTTGACCTTTAAGCAGATCTAAATCATTTTTACCATTCTGGTGACTACTAGATTGATGGGACTTTGCTAATTCCAAATACAATACTTAATTTTTTTTCTCTGATATTATTGAACTGACGGGTGGGATCCAGGAACGTGACCAACCTTGTGAGTAATCACAGGTAAAAGCAATGGCATGCTGGGATGTAGGGAGCTTGCTTAGTTTGGGGTAGATCTAATATTTGAATAGCAAAAAATGACTCACTGGAATTAAGATATCCATTTTAGAATCCATCACTTCTTGATGTATTTAGAAAAAAAATTTTTTGAGAGAGCCTGTTGGTTCTGACTCCTGGAAAAAAAAGTCTGAGCAGTACATGCATCTTGGTGTCTTTCTTGGCAAAGAATGTGACTTTTTGTGAAGAATTTGTTGAGAAGCATAATTTTTTTTTCCAATTTTAATGGCTTAAAAATTGTTAGACAAAAATGTTAATTATGGTCTAGCACATTAAAAAATGTGGCTATGTTTTCCATGGAGAAGGATAGTGCGTTACAAACAGAAATTTTCTGTAGCCAAACAGATGTGATTTTGAATTCAAGAGATGTCACTTTCGAAGTATGTGACAGTCTCCTCTGTAAAATGGAGACTATACACTGTCATCAAGGATTGCTTCCAAAACTCAGTGAATATGTTTAGAAAATATTCATTACTATATACTCGCATAGTGATATTCTCTCTCCAAAAACACTCAAGTAGGCCTATCAATAGTTTTTTATCTTTCCTACAAAGGACAAAATAAAGGCAAGATTCTTCAAATTCAAAGTATATTTATGGGAATTTCTAATATATTTTCAATTAGCCTGATAACTTGATGCAACAGATGAAACCAGGGTCTGAAAAATTAAGCATCTCTCCACAAAATCAAATGTAAGAGGTTTTCTTTTCATAAGAAATATATAATGGCACAATCTTATAGGTATATTATAATTTTCTTGAGCACAAAGATTTTAGTACATGGACCCAAATACACTATAATGGTGAAATAATGTTAAAACTCTGGAAAAGGATGAGCATCATTTCTTTATACACATACATATATATATTTCAGTAAATTAATCTATTAGTTGCTTAGTGAAAGAGTAAAAGAGTATGAAAGAAAACTTAAACATCAAAGCTATACAAGTGTTATAACTAGTGGTGTTGAAAGGGTGTGAGGGAGATTTGAATTCAGCAATTTTTATATATTTATTATTAAATAAATATTCAGACGTTTTTGCATTTTTGTCACTGGGAAGACAACTGTGGCCCTTATATGCATCTGAGAATAACATGACATCATTCTATACTTTGAATATTATATGATCTTTTTGCAAAGTATCTTGAAAATAACAAGCACCTTGCAAAGAGTAATCTTATTGATATATAGGAAAGTTCCAAAAATCCAATGAGATATTATAAAAAATTGTAAATAATTGAATTTGGGCTCAAATTGTTTAGTTATAATGAGTATATTTATTATTATTTATTGAAATTGTTATATACGTATAACAATAAAATCTGAGCTCAAAATCGTAAATATAGGGAGAACTAGTGTTGCATATTTCATTCTGAGTCCAAATATAGGTGAAGAAAGATGTACTATCTTGAAGAGTCATGCACAAATAGTTCATTCTCATTGAGCTTGTATTTTAAATTTCCTATGGATTTGATAAACCTACTCTCAATAGTAGAAAAGAGTTACATACTCAGTCTAAATTCAAATGTTTGTCATATCTAGAAAACCTCTAGCATACATATGCAGAAATAAATATTGTTTCACCAAGTAACAGGATACTCTCATATTCCTCTCAACTTCACTCATAAAATTAACCACCAGAGAGCTCAATATACTCAAAATAAAAATTAAAATAGAAGCCAGAGAGTGTACTGTGAGCAGGACACTTGCCTTGCCTGCAACGCATCTTCAATCACACATTTCATATGGTCACCAAGCACCACTAGGAATGAACCCTGAATTTAGAGCCAGGAGTATCCTGGAGCACTGCCTGGTGTGATCCCCAAACAAAACAAAACAAAACAAAACAAAACAAAACAAATCAATGCTTTATGATTCAAAGATATTCACTGTAGTTTGAAATACAGAAAAATTGTCATTATCTCATATTTGCAAATTGATTCAAATATATGAAAATATCTCATGCAGTTGGTTCTAGTGATGAGAAGGCATTCATTGCTTACTCAATTTCAACTACCAGTTATTACCCAATAAATTATACTCAGTGGCTTGTAGAGCTGAAAACTATTGTTTACATCTGTAAGATATATCTTCTAGCACCATATAATTGGATGTATGGGAAAGGAAAAGCTGATTGGATAAATTGTCCAACAACCTTGAATAGTTGCAATTGAACACAGGTTGGCTGTGTGCAGGAAAATGCCCTGTTCAATTTGACTATAGCCATCAAGCAGTGTTAGCATTACAGATTTCATAGCGTTTTAAGTATTTGTAATAATGTGAATTTAAATAATGCCTTGCTAATATTGCTTGATAAAATATTTATTCAACAAATATCCATTGCTTTATTATAAAATTAAGGAAAAAATGTAAGGTCAACATTATTATGGATTAAGACATCTGCACAATTTATGACAGTAAACCATTACTAATGCAAGAGTTGCAAATCTTAAGGCAACTTGTAAATAATGACTCATAGAAAACATGACGACAAAAAACATGACAACTTTGCAAGAAAAAAGTGCATGAAAACATGAAACATGAAAAAAGTGCATGAAACCATGACAACTTTGCAAGAAAAAAGTGAAAAAATTATTTTAACAACATGGAACGGCACTGGATAAAAAAGAAAGATATAACGTCAGCAAATAATTGTTTTGAGTGAGAAATTGCACTATATTTAGACATATTATAAAAATACACGTTTACATGAAAAAATGTGTATTTTCATTTTTCAGTGCTACTATGATAGCACTGTAGCACTGATGTAGCACTGTTGTCACGTTGTTCATCAATTTGCTTGAGCGGGCATCAATAATGTCTCCATTGTGAGACTTCTTGTTACTGTTGTCTATATGCTACTATAATAAGTTACTACAAATTGGATGACTTTTAAAAATAAATGTTCTTTCAATATCTGCTTGGTGAAATTATAGGACGGGCTGCTGTTGGCATTAAAGGACAAATGATAATCCATACCACCTGGAAAAGCTGACCATGTCAGAATGTTTCCCTTGAGTAAACTGGGATTGCCTTGAATTGGGACTTCTGCTTGCTGTGCACCAGGTAAGATTTTCTAACAAACTTTTAGTTTGCTTTCATCAGTGTGGCAACCAGTGTCTGTTAAATAGTATCTTGAGAGTGGATATTCTTGGTTTATCCTGAGGCTGGACTAATAACTATGAAAGAAAATTTTAATATTATTTGAACTTGATTTTTATTTTAGAGGTAATTTTACTAAATCGTTGTAACATACATGAAAAAATGTCTGTTACATTTTTCCCTTATTTTTTTCCGTAGAGAGCGCAATGCGGGCAAATCATGGTGGTATAATTTGAGAAACTTATTTCATAGGTATTTTTATGGTTTAAAAATAATAATTACTCATCTAAGAGTGTTATAGAACTCAAAAAGAAAACTAAGAATAAAGTATATATGTTTATGATGATGTGTCATGTGGCCGCCCAGGAATATGTTCACTCATGCGTGAGGCTTGGCCCGAGAACGTGGAAAGTGGCCTGGAGCCTGGTGGTGGTGGGGTAGTGGAGGTTGGCTGCTGGGGCTGGGTATCTTGGGACTGGGAGGGCTCTCACCCACGCCCCTCTGGGACACCCCTGATGCAGAGTCCGTGGCATGGTTATGGGAGGCTCATTTTATGATCCCTCTGGGAGAAGCACTCATGAGTTCTGGATGGTGGTGATGAAGAGATTATCTGGTGCCTGCAGGAGGTGGCTTATGGGTGTGACCCTTGGGTCTCTGGAGATTGGGGGAAGCAGGCAGAGGATCTCTGTTGCCTGGTTCCGTTGAGCCCAGAGTCCAAGGTCACAATTTTCTGTATTACCTGGGTCTGTGGGACATCACTCATGCGTGAGGCTTGGCTAAAAGAAAGCTATGTCAATTATGTTGAAACGATGTTGGGAGTCAAATAAGATGTCGAATGAAATCTGTGTATCCACACTGTTGGATCAATGCTAAGGATTCTAGAAACGTGTCATCTTCAATTCCTGAGTGTTCTGATAAGTGGATCAGACACCTAAGCAAACAGCTATTGTCCAAGGTAAAATCTGACACACATACAAGAGAGGAAGAGACACAAAAAGTGAGTAAGGAAGTCTCAAGATTAGGTGACATTTCAATGATTAAAAGGGCTAAATACACTGTGTCTAAGAGGCCCAGGTTCAATTACCCATATCAAATGGTTTGGGGAGCACCACCACCTGTGCAGGATCCACATGTAATCCTAAACTTTAACTCCTGGTTGTTCAGGTCCTTCCCCACTACCAAAGAATGAAAAGAAAGTTTTTTAGTAAAGATGTATAGTTAGGCCATTGACATAAAATCATTTCCCATATTCCAGATGAATGTGTTTAGAAAGTTAAGAAAAGCTATTATTGAGGCACTGACAAATTCAGAATGTATATAGAATCAAAACTAGATGAGGTTGAATTCCATTTGTCACCAAAAATATGTAGAGATACTAATATAAAGTTTATGCTTCATTTTAAAAGATGCATGTCTAACTATCCTCTCATGAACTCTATTTTAAAATTCATTGTGAATCACTTTTGCATGCATTGTTTAACAAATTAGCACATGGTTATATACACATAAATGCAATTTAAGTTATGATTGAAAAGACAAATTAAAGTCTGACAGCCACAAATTCCATTTGCTCTTAGTTAATCTAAGAAGCTGCTTAAAACTGATCAATGGATAAAAACTGACAGAATCAAATATTTTCAAAGCAACACTATTAGGTCAGTGCTTCAGGGAGTGTTGACAAAATTTAAGTTATGCCTTCCATACAGAAAATCATTTAGCACTATTTAGAGAGAAACCTACTAGCATATATTGCAGATAAAACTGTGCATTGAGCAATTATACAACTATTTAGAAGTATTTTATTTTCAAAGGATGTTATGAAAATATATTCTTCCCTATGATAAATATACATAGATATTTTCAACAGCCTAAATAAAATTGATATAATTTTATAAACTCCATTTAGTCAACTTCCCCCTTCCATATTCAAAAGAGATACTTGGCAAGCTACTGAGAGTATCCCGCCTGCACGGCAGAGCCTGCCAAGCTACCTGTGGCATATTCGATATGCCAAAAACAGTAACAAGTCTCACAATGGAGACATTACTGGTGCCTGCTCAAGCAAATCGATGCACAATGGGATGACAGTGCTACAGTGCTACCAGAACTATAATATTAATATTATATTATTCATTTTGAGAGATAGTATAAAATGTAAGGCACTTGCCATGCATGTAATGCACCCCAATACTGTTCCTGGGAATGACAAAAATTGCCACTGAGACCAGAGGCAGGAATTAGGCCTGAGAGATATGCTTATGGCCCAGTGCCATCTCCCAAGCATAGTTTAAGATATTTTCCTATCATTTAGTTTTAAGATTTTATAATCGTCATCATCATCATCATCACCATCATCATCATCATCATCATCATCCCATTCATCATCGAATTTCTCCAGCGATCTCAGTAACGTCTCCATTCATCCTATCCCTGAGATTTTAGAAGCCTCTCTCTGCTCAGCCTTCCCAATGATGCCGCATTGGAGGCTCTTTCAGGGTCAGGGGAATGAGACCCAGCTTGTTACTGGCTTTGGCATATGAATACACCATGGGAGGCTTTCGAGGCTCTCCCATGTGGGTAGGAAACTCAGTAACTTGCCAGTTTCTCTCAGAGGGAGAAGTAGGTTATAAGATATCTTCTGGGAGCTTGCTTTTAAGTCTCTGGCTTTTGGCCGTTGATGGGATTACACACACCTGGGTTCCTCTGCTGGTATCTTCATGCATGAGGCTTGTCCAAATGTGTGGAGAGGGGCCTTGAGCATGGCTGTGGCTAGGTTCCGGTGATCTTCGGCCACCGGGAGCTCTGCTCGGGACGGGGAGGGAAGCTGGAGCCCATCCCCTCCGAGGGGCCCCGGGGAAGACAACCAGGCACTCGGGCAAGAGACTCTCTATGTCCAAGATTCTATAACTCTTTAATAATTTTTCCAGAATATTTTATGGAGACTATTATCCATATATGTAGCAATTCTGTTTACTTTTCTACTCAACATCTATCTTTGAAATAACAAAACTAACTGGGGAGTGCTAAATGAGTATCAATTTTCTAAATATTGCAAGTTAGATCCACATCTATATTCATAAATACTTTTGGCTAGTCAAGTGAGCTATTTATCAAAACATTTGTTTCATATGTAAACAGTACCCAATGCCTCCCTTACTCTGAATTTCTGATGAGTGCCTTTTTTCCCCTTTGTTTTCCGAGGCATATATCAGTAGCTAAAATCAATACATCTAGCAATAAACTTTTCCCTTTGACATGAAGTAGAAAGTATTCTTAGCAGTAAGAATGGTACCAATCTGAATATTTTTAAATATTTTAGTAGTGCTTTATGGAATATGTCAAATGATTAGAGATATTAAGGAAGCATATTTCACTGGTTCTCATTTAGTTCAAAATATATGTATTCATATTTTTAAATATATTCATTTTACACAAATATAGATTTATAATTTTGATGAATGCTTGAAGGATACTAATGATTAGGTCATAAATGGACTCTTGACCTAATCAGTGGAGGCCATACAACCCGTATGGTGAAAGCAATGCTTTGGCTGATATAGCTGAGTAGAAATGGACTTAATGATTGCTTAGAAGTTTTCAAAGGATGTTAGACAGAGAACACAATTTATGCAAAGGCATCGTGGGGCACTAAAAGCTCTATAACATCCAAACCCATGAACTTTGTAGTTGTTCTATCTACAAATTCAAAGCAGTTTTAAGAGTTGTGAGTATGTTCGCAAGGAGGCACTTTATAAATGACAACAATCTAATGTGATCCTATAATAAATGTTGCCTGTGAAATGTGTCAAGTAGTAGCTTGTAAAGTATATATTTAGTGCAAAATATGAATTTTAAAATATTTTTGCGTAGAGATTTACATCCCATACATCAAATATTTTAAAAGTTTGAAAAGACTTTATATCAGTAATTTTTCACCAGGTCTTTAATAATTAGGAGGCATGTGTCTGTGGGTAGTTTCTTCTTGCTATGAATTTATATAAAGATGCATATAAATTCACTGTGTATCAACACATGAACTTGGTATCTCATTTTCCCAGAAAATTAAAATTCAAAGTTCTGCCCTTGATAGGGGGAAATAAGCAAGAGATGGTCGGTTTTTGGCTCTACTATCAGTTTCTATGATTCTGAGTAGATTATTTCCCTAATCTGTAATTTAAGATTTCATGCAATATTTGGGATTAGGATAATTATTAGCTTGATATATAATATCACACAGAACTATGTCTGCTTCTAAAGGAGTTTCAAAAACTTAGGAAACGCCATTTTTACATACTAATGACTTGATCACTTGGATCTATTTTTTGAGGTCTTGTTTTTCTTCTTAGAAAGCTCATATTGTAGTTAAATCACATTTCTGATGTCTTAGAAAACAGTGCAACTGAAAGAAAATTCCTTGTTCACTTGTAAATTAAAAAAAAATTCTGACTTTTCTTTAAGCCAAATTGAAGCCATATACTTTTCTTTCCAGTGATTATATATAATATATATGTTGCCTTTAGTCTGACTCTTTTTCCTTCACTAGTCTCATCATTGTGAACACTAATAGGCTAAAGCAACAGCTGGCTAGGATTTTTCTCTGATGCCCACAGGAATTCATGTCTGAAGGTCACCGCATGCACTTTTGTTCCTAACATTTGTTTTAGATTTGTGATGTTGCTTTCAAACCTTTCCTTGTGACTGGGAATGAGGAAGCCTGTCTTCTAACTCTAGTTCTGTTTATATTATGATGGTAGTTTGCTGTCTGCCAGCTGGCAATTGGTTTCCAAATTTTGGCATTTTTATTTATACCATGTACAGAGTTGACCAGTTTGGGATAGCACATTGGTCTTATTTGTGTCTATTCAAAAGTAGGTGCCATATTATCTGGAGCCCAGGAGGGGGATGTAACAAACAGAAGGAAGGCATGTAAAAATGGTTTCATTAGGTCTGCCATGAGAACGGATGCATACTGTGCATTTCCCCCGATTTTTCTCTAGGCACTTCTAATAGTTCTTTAGCACAAACACATTTGATAAGATTAATCTGTGAGTCTGATTCATGTTTCTCCACATCTTCAAGGTCTTTCAGCATAAATAGTACTACTAGTGTTGAAATCAGCATAAATAATACTGCAAGTGTTGAAAGATACTTATGAGTTCATGCATCCAGATACATGTCACTCTTTTGCATCTCTCTGATACTCAAGTACACTCAATCGCAATACCATTTTACTTAATTTCAGAAAGAGAAGTCTGATAAATAACATTATTAAGTAGTCACCAAAAACACTGAGCTATTTAAGTCATAAACAGTAAGTGAGAGTAACGATGAATTAAAAGTTTTATTCAGAATCTTGAGGTGTGTAGAAAATATCAGTAATTTAAATTCACACAGTACAATGTGTTTTATTCAATCTTTCACTGATACTCTGCCTTGCTAATTACTACCCTATTAGACAGATAATATTTTGCTCATTTCACTGATGGAATAGAGTCAGAAATGACTGTTCATGCTCAGATAACTAGTAAGAGGTAGAACTAATTCTAAACTCCATTTTAATAATCAGTCCAGGGTTTTATATCCTTCACTTCAATGCTTTCAAATCAAGATCTTAGCAAATTTAATCCGAGAATATTAAATATGTCTCCTTGGGTGGTTTTCCTGCCATCTTAAGTCTTTTCTTTTATAAAGGCAAATTGCGTTTTATTTTTAAAAAGCCAGATTAGTATATGTTAAATATAGGTATAATTATAGTTGTGGAAAATCATCTCAGAAGTTGACCAAGGTTGGGCTGGAGAAATACCTCAGTGGACTGGAGCACACAATTTGCACAGGAGGAAGAGGCCCAGATTCAATCTCTGGCCCAATTCAAGCTCTGCTGAGAGATTGTCCTGAGAACCAAGCTGGAAGTAGACAGACCCTGAATGGGGCTCCAAAATACACAAATGGAAATGGACCCAGCTGGCATATTTTTACTCAACTAAGTATCTTTACTTTTGATAAGGCATCTTTTTCTCACTGACATTATGCAAATCTTGAATCTGTGCAGAAAGAAACTTTTCATGCCTGTGAGTGCATTATTATGCAGAAGGCTATAGGGTATTTGAGCTTGAGGATTTTTTTTTTGTTGTTGGAAGCACACAACTTTCATCTTTAGATTTCTTATCTCCGGTGATAGTCTCTAAATATAGGAATATTTTAATCATAGTGCCTATATATATTGAAAAAGATGTCATAAATATTTGAGGGAAAAGAGAGTGATAATCTTGGACTTATTTCCTCTTCTTTATTTCAGATTCTTTCAATTCACATGGCAGGGGTTTTATCGAAAAAAAGAAAGAAAGATCTAGTGAAATGCCACCCTTTCTACCTTGTTAAAATGAAACACTTCTCATCACAATCATTGTGTTTTTAAGCATGTAAATGGATTGGACTGCCTTTTCCCCCATCTTTCAGGCAAGGGACAGGTACCTGATCTGAGATATATATCCCAAATCAAGCCCAAGCTATCACTGTATCACTGTCACTGTCATCCCGTTGCTCATCGATTTGCTCGAGCTGGCACCAGTAAGGTCTCCATTGTGAGATTTGTTGTTACTGTGGCTGGAGCGATAGCACAGTGGTAGGGCATTTGCCTTACCGGCCAACCCTGGTTCGATTCCTCCATCCCTCTCAGAGACCCTGGCAAGCTACTGAGAGTATTTTGCCAGTGCGGCAGAGCCTGGCAAGCTATCTGTGGCATATTCGATATACCAAAAACATTAATAAGCCCAAACCATGACTTAGGGAATTTTCTTTGAAGACTGTGTCACAGCTAGCAGGGAAATAAAATTTTTCCTGGAGATTCTAAACTGGAAGTCAGTAAAAGAGAATTTCTGCGGCAAGGGTAACTTATCCTTGTGGATGGAGCTTATATAAGGAATAAAACACAGACACTTGTCATTGCAAGGGAGAATAAATACCAAAGATACCACCAAGGTGTCCAGTTTGGCAATAATTTTCTTTATACTAACTCTGACTTCCTAATCTGATGAGCTAAAAATCTTACATATGAACTGGCATGTTGTTGTTTGAAACCAATTATATTTTTAACAATTAAAATATAAAGATATATTAACATAATTTTTCTGCTTTTAAGCTCCCTTCTCCCAGATGGAATATTTTTATCTATCCATCACAGCATGATAAAAGGTCTGAATTTGTTTCTTTTGTCACTTAATGTCAAGAGTTAGAAACTCAAACATTATCTACAACCTCTACATTTCATAATCACATTCATTCTCTTTTCTCCAAATTTTATTTAGGCACTTTGACCAATACTACTATTAAAATAAACTTTCATGCATACAATATTCCAGTACTGCACACACCATCATTATCCCTTTCCTAGCGCCCTAAGTTCCTTCTTCCCCTTTCACTCCCTGCTCATCTTGGTAACCTCGGTCCTATAAGTCTATAGGCATAAATTCAGGTTCTGCTGCTATTGGCCATTTGCTAAGTTTATTTATATTCCACATATGAGAGAAATAATTCTCTCATGATAGCCTTTAGTTTCATCCAGGCAGTGGAGAATTGCATCATTTAGTTTTATTCTTTTAACTTAGTTGTATTCTATTGTATATGTATACCACAATTTCTTTATATAATCATCTGATGGACTGGAGTGATAGCACAGCGGGTAGGGCATTTGCCTCGCACGTGGCCGACCCGGGTTTGATTCCTCCGTTCCTCTCAGAGAGCCTGGCAAGCTACCTGTGGCGTATACAAAATGCCAAAAACAGTAACAACATGTCTCACAATGGAGTCGTTACTGGTGCCTGCTCGAGCAAATCGATGAACAAAGGGATGTCAGTGCTACTCATCTGATATTGGTAACACAGGTTGTTTTTATATGTTGGCTATTGTGAATAGTACTGCAATGAATTGCGAACAAATGTCTTTTCCAAGTAGTGTTTTGAAGTCTTTGGGGTGGATGCCAAAGAAGAGGAATTGCAGGGTCATCCGGAATCTCTATTTTTGAAAAGGGAGTCTTCATCCTTTTTTTCAATAAAGCTGAACATTTCCACCAGTAGTAAAGGAGAGTTTATGTTTCTTTTTCCAAAACCATGCTCATCACTGGTTGCTTCTATTCTTTTTGGTATGTTCCAGTCTCACTGGTGGGAGTGATACTTCATTATTGTTTTGATGTGTCTCCATAATGCATATCTTATATTGTCCATTTTTATTTTGCATTGCAGAAGTTTATTAATTTGATGTAAATCTATTTGGTTATTTTTGCGTCTGTATATTTTGCCTGAGGTATTGAGTCATTGAAGATACCTTTTAGAATCCATATCATGGTTTCTGTCCATGTTTTCCTTAATGTAATGTGTCGATTTGGATATAATACTGAGATATTTAATTTATCTTCTGAATTTAAGAAAGGAAAGTCTCTTCAACAAATAATGCTTGGAAAAATAGCCGAATGCAAAAAAAAGAAAGAGAGAAAGAAAGAAAGAAAGAAAGAAAGAAAGAAAGAAAGAAAGAAAGAAAGAAAGAAAGAAAGAAAGAAAGAAAGAAAGAGAACTCAGACTCCTACTTCACACCATATACAAAAGTTAATTCAAGTGATTCTTATGGACCTTCCAGATAGCAAAGGTATAGAAACAGTATAGACTATTATAATTTTTTATATTTCAACAATTATAGGTACATGTTACACATATACCAAAAACTGTTGCAGTTGTTTTCAAGTAGATTGGTATATATAGAGAGTAAATTAATAATTCCAGTTTTCAAGTACATTAATATACTTAGAGGGTTTGGAGGGGAGACAGTGATACATAATAAGAAAGAGCCACACATAATGCAAATAAAATCATTTATCTAAACTAAAAGGACTTCCTTAAGGCTTGCTACAATATATAAAATGGATCAGATAAAAAGAAACTGCAATTTTATATTTTGGAAATGATGAGGAACAGGAACAATAGAAATTGGGGAGAGTGTTTGCCTTTCGTGTACTGACCTGGGTTTGAGACCCTGCATCTTATATGGTCCCTTGAGTATCACCAGGAATTATCCCTAAGTGCAAAGCCAGGAGTAAGCCCTGACTACTGCCAAGTGTCCCCCCCAATCCAAAAAAGAAAAAAAAAGAAAAATCATGATGAAATGAGATAAATCCTTCATTATATAATAGCAACCCTTAAAAATGTCATTCTGTGCAAAATTTTCATAACATTGCATTTGTTATTTATCTGTGAAAAAAATTCCTATTTCTGAATTCTAGCTTGCCTAAATGGACTGTGAGATCAGATGGACCTGATAGAATCCAAAAACTATTTTTTGTCTTTAAAATATGCGGCTTCCAGGAGTCATGAATCTGGCATGACATTCACTTTAAATAATTTTTGAAAATCTTGAGCCTAAAACATCAATTGAAGTCATCAGTCTGGTTCCAGTTATACAAGTGAGAGTTTTGGCAATCTGCAGTGAAGTATTTAAAAGTAGCAAATCTCAGCTGAGGTTCTATAAAGGTGCTATATCTAGCATTTACTGTAACGGTAGTGGTCTTTTTTCAGTGTAACTGTCATTTTTGAATGTCATTCCAAAGCCTTCTCTGAACAAAGGTCTGTATATATCAAGGTTTTATATCATTCAAATGCTCAGTTGAACTAGTAAAAATGATTTAGAGGATATTATTAATCAATATTCTTATTTGAAAAAAACTCTCTAAGCATATATAGATTGTGCCAAGTGTTAAAACTTATTACACAGGAGAAAAGGAAAATAAATTCAATATGCACTAGAATCAGTGACTCTCAGAGTCAACTGTTCTTTTTGACATTTAATTTAATTTTAGGCTTTCTGCTTTCATAGAAGAAAATGGTAGGATTTGATCAGAATATTGAGACATTATAAATTCTTACATGTACCATATGGACATTAGTGCCATTCCACACTATAATTGGTATGACAACTACGTACCAATATAAGACTCAAGTTCCCCTTTTATGAAAATCGGAATGTAATACATGTGGTATGGTTTGTTCACAATTATCTGAAAATCATTTCCTTCTGAAAAGTGGAATATTTTATCTTTGAACATTTGGGGTATGGTGGACAGTGACCTCTATCAATTCTAAGTTCACTTTTAATTTATGGTTGGATCTATATATACTCAGTTTCTGAAACCATGGACTCTGTCAACAAATATCTGAGGTTGGCTAAATCTGAGTGTGGAAGACATAATATGAAAAAATGCATGAATAAATATATAAACAAGCCCATCTATAAATCCATATATGCATATATGTATATAACCATTCATGCACACACATGAACCTACACAATTCATACCTACATCGTTTAAGGGAAAAAGAGATCCACTCTTTGACCCATACCTTTGCTTCTGTTTTGCTTTATTGTCAACAAATTGCATCTGAAAATAGAAATTGAGCTCCTATTTGACCCAGCAATACCACTCCTAGGAATATATCTGGGCGAGGCAAAAAGGTATAGTAGAAATGACATCTGTATTTGTATGTTCATTGCAACACTGTTTACAATAGCCAAAATCTGGAAACAACCGGAGTGCCCAAAAACAGATGACTGGTTAAAGAAACTTTGGTACATCTACACAATGGAATACTATGCAGCTGTCAGCAAAGTTGACTCATGAAATCTGCATATAAATGGATCAACATGGAAAGTATCATGTTAAGTGAAATGAGTCAGAAAGAGAGAGACAAACATAGAAAGATCACACTCATCTGTGGAGTATGAAATAACAGGGTGGGAGACTAACACCCACCAATAGTAGAGATAAGGACCAGGAGGTCTGTCCCATAGCTTGGATACTGGTCTCACATGCTGGGGGAAAAGGCGCTCAGACAGAGAAGGGAACACCAAGTAGAGGGTGTTGGGAGGACCCATTTGGGTTGAAAGATTCGAGCTGAAAGTAAACTATAGACTGAACATGAAGGCCACTCAATACCTCTATTGCAAAATACAACACCCCAAAAGAGCAAGAAAAAAAGGGAATGCCCTGCCGCAGAAGCAGGGTGGGGTGTTGGGGGACGGAGTAGGGGTGGTGAGAGAGATACTGGGATCATTGGTGGAGGTGAATGGGCACTGGTGGAGGGATGGGTAAATGATCACTGTATGAGTGAAAGGCAAACACAAAAGTTCATAAGTTTGTAACTGTGCATGACAGTGATTCACTAATAAAAAAAATTTTTAAAAATTGCATCTGGATATGAAGAAGCCTTTCAAATGGAAACTCAGTGACCAAGGGAAAATTCAGACACTAGCCTTCTCCCAAATTCAGGATATCATGTAACCAATGGCTTGAGGGAGGTACAAAGAATACCAAATAAATCCTTCTTTTTGCTTTAAAGTGGAAAAACCTCAGGTGTAATTTCTTTAAAGAATAACATGTAGAAATAGTACGGATGGTAGGGTGCTTGCCTTGCATGCGGTTGACCAAGGTTCTGTTCCCCATTATGGGCCCCAAGCCCTGCCAAGAATGATACCTGAGGGGCTGGTGTGATAGCACAGCGGGTAGGGCGTTTTCCTTGCACGCAGCCGACCCGGGTTCGAATCCCAGCATCCCATATGGTCCACTGAGCATTGCCAGGAGTAATTTCTGAGTGCAGAGCCAAGAGTAACCCCTGTGCATCGCCAGGTGTGACCCCCCCAAAAAAATGATCCCTGAACAAAGAGTCAGGCGTAAGCCCTGATCACCACTGGGTATGCACTCCCTCCTCCTGCCCCTCCTCCCCCCAAAAATTAGAAAATGGCTACTTATCTCTGGGACTTGCCAGGAAATCACATCTTTGCTTGGCTTCTCCTTTTCATATTCAACCTTTCCACATTTTCTTCCTAGTTTTTGCCTAGGTACATTTCCTCATACATGACTTTTGTTAGGGAATTAAGCACAAAGATGAGCCCCTATTTGGATGCACGAGTGACTAAATGGAATTGTAAAGACTGTGATCTGGTGTCTCAAAGATTACGTTGGACCAGAAAGGGATTAGGACTAAGAAAGTCTGTGTTGGGGAGGGGACGGGGGGGGGGGAGTCACTTCTGTTCAGAAAGACTCTAAATCATAGGAAACTTGCTAAGTGGAAACCAGACAACAGGAGCCAGTTCATCCGGATCACACAGAGAGGACTGGCCTTGGTGAAAATGAATGTTCCAAATACTGTTTCATTTAGACAGGTCTCAACCTTCCGGGATGACATATCCCTCAAGATCGATAGCTTTTCTTCACATTTTGTGATTCTCAAGTAGATGATTGAGTAATGTGTGGATAAAAAGGGTGACAGTCCAAAAGGAAAAACAATTCTCTCTGATTATTCTACGATGTTGTCTTTATCTTTCTTCATAGACCAACGTTGTCTATGTGTCACTCTTCCTGTGAAAGCTTTATGTGTTGGGGGGAGGTACTGAGGATCAAACCCAGATGTCAGACATGCAAAGCTTGCACTGTGCTGCTGAGTGACAGTGTTCACCCATCCCCCAAGCCTAATTACAATTGCTTTGGTTTGTATTATGAATAAAGAGTATTTAATTACCCCCTTTCACTACCATTTTCCAATCCAGGTTGTCTTGGGTAGACACCCTGCCTTAGTTACAACTTGCAAGATTGAAACTTTAGTGCCAGCATATTAGTCTGTGCCTCAAAAAGGCTATTATAAGGAGACCTGACCCTGACCGTCACCAGGATGCAGTGCAGTTTTCTTTAGTCTCTCTTGCAAAATAGAGCTTTTTCTTAGCTTCTCTTCAGTCCTTAAACTCATATGTAAAAACAAAACAGAACACATGACTTGTCATGCTCTGACTTATTTTCTTTTCAGGTTCAGATAAGTCTCTTCCATTGTTACAAACCTGGACTCCTGCAAAGACCATCTGTAAATAAATATATTCATGATTGTAGTATACATGTAATGGTATATTGATCCTAAATTGGTAGCTGGTTAATGGTGAATATATTGTCAGTTTTTCTTTTTTTTTTCTTTGTAAGAAGGTCAAGCATGTTCATTGAGTCATTTTAAATCATATATTCTCCAATATTTTAATTAGCATGCACACACATTTGATTTGGAAATATATACATGCACATATATATATATGAAACAAAAAGTATGTTGACTTCATTTAGGCGTGACCACACGATCATATTCCTTGAGAACTTATTACATGTGCCATATTGTATTGCAATACTGAATAAAATACCTGATGGGGATATCTGAGTGCAATTAATTTGAGTAATGAAATATATTAAGCCAATTCAAATATGTAATTATTTTTTAATTATCAAAGACCCTATTTAGCCTGAAAGGCTGCATATACTATAGCTTACATGAGCTGTTTAAATGGACTTTTCTAAAATGCCGTTTCTTATATCTGAGTGTCTTAATGGTACAAATGATAACTCTTTAGGGATATATTAGGACATTCGCCATGCAGTGTAAACCGTGGCAAGAAAATATATGTTCACAGAGCTAGTAACTCCTATAAAGGAGCTGGTTTTCAAAAAGCCCACCTATTTGTTAGATGTCCTTTATATGCTTTTAAATGGTATATTAAATTACACATGTTAAAATACAGTTTAGGATGCTTTTTCTCCTTCTATAAATGCATATGGTTAGAGTAATTGTAAACTAAAGAAAACACAAATTTTAATCATTAAATACATATATTACCCAACGACTTATACATATCCCTATCCTAAAGTAATAGGCACTTGAATGCAGGATATTTCATTTCTCTCACTGCTCAGTTATGAAAAAAATTGGTGGCTCCCATTTTTCAACATTATGCTAATGTGATGCAAATAGTAATAGGAGAAGGGAAAACTGGATGGCAAGATGAGACTTTCTGCTGGGTTCAACATTTTAGAAAAAAGTCCACAGCACAAATCTCATTTTCTGTGTGAAGCAAGAAGGTTAAAATTTGTATTTAATCATGGATTGGACTTGCTACAGCTCTGAAAAGCCATCATAAAGCATTGCTAGCATGGGCACATTTGTTGACCAGATAGTAGCGTACGATTCAATTTTCCACCCTTTGCAGTTCAACACAGATAAAAAAAAAAAGAACTGAAATGTATAAAATCTCTTCCCCAAAGTGATATTTCTAGTTGATGATATTCAGCTATATCAGAGTTGCAAAAAATCCCGGCTTTCCAAAGGAAGTCACAAAAAAAAATCTGAAAGTCAACAAATGGACATCATTGAAATAAATGAGATAAAAATTCTTTCGAAAGATTAAATAATAAAAAATAAATAGAAAAATTATAGGGGTAGTCTGCAAATCCCCATTTTTCAATTGCCCAGGTTCTTCTTTAAGCTATGAACTAGTTAGTAATATAAAGCTGAGTCTTGGTTAGAACCTAGCAGATAGGACGTTTGCCTTGCACGCGGCTGACCTGGGTTCGCTTCTTCTGTCCCTCTCGGAGAGCCTGGCAAGCTACCGAGAGTATCTGGTCGTACAGCAGATTCTGGCAAGCTACCAGTGGGGTAGTGGATATGCCAAAAACAATAACAAGTCTCGCAATGGAGAAGTTACTGGTGCCCACTGGAGAAAAAAGATAAACAACTAATGACAGTGACAGATAGCACAAAAAATAACTAATGCAAAGTGATTCCGTGTCTTTAAGAAGAGACAAGTATATTTGTCCTAAAGGTCAGAGGCACGATCAAATGTAGAACTTTCTGTATGTTTATATCTCGAAGTAAAGAGTCAGGAGAATTTCCAGTAATGTCAAACTCATCTTGAGTAGAAGCAGTGGGGGATGAGATAATAACAAAGGATTCCACTCTGATTAATTGGCATTAAACTAGAAATTTAGATATGTCATAACTGGGATGGAAGCCAAATGTCTAGGTTTTAATCACATTGATTCAAAATATAAGTGTAGTTTTTATGAACTAAATAACCTTCAATTTCTAGTTTTCTAACCTTTTGTCAACAATAACCTTCATGTTTTACTTCATGTAAAGATCAATGAAACAGTCATCATATTTTTAATTTGATCCCTATCACAAAATGTATTTAAAATACAACATGTTGTATTTTAATAAAATACAACAACATCCTTTGACTACAAAGGGTAGCAAACATTTCACCAAAATGAATCTCATAGGTTTGCAATCTCTTTCTAGAAAATCAATTTAAAAACTTTACATTTTCATGTTCAATACATTTTTATTTTATTTATTTATTTTTTTTTTATTTTTTATTTTTTTTTTCAATACATTTTTAATAGAGAGAAATACGCAAAGCCTCTTCTCTATCCCATCCACAAGCAAAGACATCTTTTGAAGAAAATAAAATAATGGTTAGATACCTTAATGATAGTATTTAATTCAAACCTAAAAGTCAAAAGTAGAAATAACTTGGAACTCACATGGATAGGAGATTAAAGATGGTTCCAGAGGGGAATAGGGTATTGCCAGGATTTCCAATATCTCATCTGAGTGCTTATACCATGGCCGGTAAATATACTTAGTTTGAGATTATATCAAAATTATTGTGGAACTCTAAAATATCACTTTTGATATAGGAAGTGTGTCTATTTGTCTTGATTTCTGAAGAAATCTCAACCCCATAACTGGAGTCATCTACCTCTTATTTCCACCCCTGCTTGTTTAACTGAGCTTTCAGCAGGAATGCTACCAATCTGGTAAGTTGATAGGAAAAAACAAAACAAAACAGGCATTTAAGAACACGAGCATCCATTTGGCTTCTTTTGACACAAGCACAAATGTTACATATGTCAATATCTGGAAACAGCCATGATTTTATTATGTTATGGATTTTGACACAAGCACAAATATTACCTATTTCAATATCTGGAAACAGCCATGATTTTATTATGTTATAGATTTTAATTGAAATAGGTTAAAAGAAAGTGCCTTTTTTGAAGCTGTGTGTGTGTATGTGTGTGTGTGTGTTTGTATTATGTGTGTAGCTGTTTAGTGTGGCATTTCCTTATTTAGTCATTTTTGAATAACCTGAAGTCCCAGGGACCCAGTTCCAACTTAGCTTTCAACATGGAAAAACTCACTTTGATTCCCCCATTTGACAGAGGTGATAAACCTATGTTGACCTTGGTGACAATTACTGGCAGGAACTTGGCAAAGAGCGTCGAAACAGCAGGCATCAGTGAACAGGCTCTCAGAGGTAATGAGGCAAACAGGAGACTCTCTTCAAATTCCTTTGGGAAATTGCTGAAAATAAACCCTTTTCTGACTTTCAGTATAAAACTAGAATAAGGGCTGGGGATTACAAGAGACCATGAGGATTAGACATAAAGTCAGGACATGTAAAATGAAACAATGTTCTAAAGGTAAAGATGGATTTTTGAAGAAAATTAAGCTTGATTGAAAGTGACAACAATATTTCATGTATCCAAGGAGTATTATAGCTGAAAAAAACCAAAACTAACTGACCCCTTGATCTTACACATGAAAAGTCAGGCCCTATCAAGTTTATCTTACTTGTTCGAGGTATCAACTAAGTTGGAGGCAGAGGAATAACTGTAGTTTCGCATGTTGTCTCTTGTGAGAGGCTATTTAGCTGTTAATATTATATCTATAAATGTGTTTCTATAGACACATACCTAAAATATGTTTAAGGATATACTTTAAGCTGTATCATAGATAAAGTAAAAGTCACATAAAATATTATTAAATGTAATGTCAGATACATAGAAATTACATTTTCCTTAAATATTATTGACTTCATCCTTTGTAAATAAAAAAGAATTACATTTAGGGAACTAAGTGCATTAGAACACCTACTCACACTCTGGGCATAAATAAAAATCAGAAAAACCGATTTTTTTGTTTAATGATGAAGATACAGATAAAACCGAATTATCAGTTGACTTTACCTATTATTGAATCTCTATATAAAGTAGCTCTAGTTTACCTTAAACTATGTTTGCAAAGGATGGTTAAGGTTCACAGACGTCTTGCCATTAAAGCTCTGTATTGAAGAGAGCATCACTCTGTGGGTGTCTATTTCCCATCTAAAGAAAATCAGACAGTTATATAATGAAACACTGTCCTGGTGGAATGGAATAACCAAGACACGGGACTCCTTTATTTTTTCTCCCCACTTTTTGGGCCACACCCAGCTATGCTCAGGGGTTACTCCTAGCTCTGCACTCAAGAATTACTCCTGATGGTGCTTGGGGAACCATATGAGATACCGGAGATTAAATTTGGGTTAGCTGTGTGCAAGGCAAATGCCCTACCCTCTGTACTGTCATTCCAGGCCGCAGCACAGAATTCCTATTATGTGTGCTTCTGGTTGTTAGCTAGAAATACTTCCTTAATATTTATTTAACCCCTCTTCCTTAATAGCTTTATATTCTCTCTCTTTCTTTCTTTCTTTCTTTCTTTCTTTCTTTCTTTCTTTCTTTCTTTCTTTCTTTCTTTCTTTCTTTCTTTCTTTCTTTCTTTCTTTCTTTCTTTCTTTCTTTCTTTCTTTCTTTCTTTCTTTCTTTCTTTCTTTCTTTCTTTCTTTCTTTCTTTCTTTCTTTCTTTCTTTCTTTCTTTCTTTCTTTCTTTCTTTCTTTCCTTTCTTTCTTTCTTTCTTTCTTTCTTTCTTTCTTTCTCCCCCTCTCTTTACTTTCTTTCTCTCTTTATCTTTCTTTCTGTCCCTCCTTCCTTCCCTCCCTCCCTCCCTCCCTCCCTCCCTTCCTTCCTTCCTTCCTTCCTTCCTTCCTTCCTTCCTTCCTTCCTTCCTTCCTTCCTTCCTTCCTTCCTTCCTCCTTCCTTCCTTCCTTCCTTCCTTCCTTCCTTCCTTCCTTCCTTCCTTCCTTCCTTCCTTCCTTCCTTCCTTCCTTCCTTCCTTCCTTCGTTGTGTATTTTGGGCCACACGTGACAGTGTTCAGTATTTTTCTCTGTCTCTCTGTTCAGGGATCACTTGTGGAAGTATTCAGGAGACCATTTGAGGTGCTAGGAGTCAAACTTGGGTACACCACATGCAACTTGAAGGCTTAATCCCTTTTCTGTCTCCAGGTCCCTATTTTTCTATTTGTTGAAAAAACACATACAATGTTGACCGGCTGTTGCAGGCTGTGCATGAACCGTGACTATAATATTTCCCAACTTTTCATTTTCTCAGTAATGGCAGCTCCTTAGGGTGATTAAAATGATCATATCAGAGGGTTTCCTGAGTCTAATTTAGGTAAGCTCTTGACCTCTAATATTTATCATATTTCCCCTCATGTATTAAATTGTTAAAAATGAGAAAAGTCTGCTTTAAGTTCTAGCAGTCACCTTGGATGATGAGTTTAGGAATCATAGCCTCTTTCCATATTAGACCTAAACTACACATAAGTGGCTGCTTTTGTGTTGAATATACTGTTTACTTTTATAAACTATTCTTATAAATCTTTATATTTTAAGTTTATTTTTGCAAGCCAATTTTATAAATCTGTTGTTTATGAGGTATATATCACTTGAAGTTGTAACTTCTATGTCACTGTCTATGAGAAGAATGTTGATTTCTAACTGGCACTTCTCTGCAGAGTTTAAGTAGAAGTTACTATCTGTCTAAAATTCAGCAATATAGAGGATCTTATTATGGTTGAACCTAGATATTTGTCTTAGCAATTCAGTTTTCCTTTCTCATTAATTAGCTAAATTATCTAGTTTTTGTCCCGCCGGTATTTCATATGATATTATCTGAATAATAAACTCAGTTTTTAAATGGAAGAAAACAATAAGTATACAAATCCCACTGTGTTAAACATTGTCTGACTTTATTTCAACCCAAATTGTTAGTTGTGCATGTGACAAACAGAAAACAAACTCAAAACTCTATCCTTAGACCAATTGACATGATATCATTATCATCCTTCTCTTTTTCTTGCCTTAGATTTATTTTCCTCAGTACACAGGGAACTTTCAGAATGATTTGTCAGTGTTTTATTTATTTGATTTTTCTGTCTTTTTTTTGGGGGGAGTGTAGTGGAGGGGGGTGGAAATTCCTAAGTACTGTTATGGTCATTGAATCATTTGAATGGTTGAATTCTGGAGATGGAAAATGTGGTGCTACTCAGCCACTGTAGTAGCGGAGGCCAACAGACTATACCTGGCCATAGTCTAAGGCCTTCAGAACTGCACCTGTTGATGCTCAGGTGCAATGGGTCCCCGTGGTTAAATTGGGGTGGAGCCCATGTGTGCTAACCCCTGTCTGATCTTCCCATCTTTAATATTTCAATGGCTTGTCAGTCTCATTTTGAGAGCACTAAACTTGTTTGTCTACATAGTCTGTGTTAGATTTGCTTTTCCATCTCCCTTATCAAATGATGAACTGATGCTAAAAGAGAGGAAAAAAGGCGAATAAGATGAGAACAAATGAGAAAGAATGAGTTTGGGCAGGTATTTAGATGGAGTTGTGTGGAGACATGCATTAGTGGGCTGGTAAACCCTAAACAGAGCATTTTTTTCTTTTTCAGTCTAGAAAACAGCGCTTGCAGAGATCCTAAGAATGCTGTAAGTGTTGTCATCTACTGCTTTAGATCTGTCATGCCAGTTGCAGGCACGTCTGGGCCCCTGGAGTATTGTTCTTAATTTTCTGGCACCTTCCAGCTGGGCTCAGCACTGTCATGACCTCGCCAAACCCCAAATGACATGTGAATCTTAAGGTTTGCAAGAGGACCCTGGGATTTTAAGACTTCTATCTTAGTGTCGGTTACAGATTCTCATGACAGGCTCTGCATTCCCCGCAAACAAACAGATGGTTTCAAGGCTGTGCTGAGCACCGGTAGCCTTGGTTTCTCTACCCAGGCTAAAACTGGTGGGAGTTGGTGAACTCTCAGCATGATCGTGAATTACTCTTTGTTCACTGTACGGGCATCTCTCAGACCAGCTTCACTAATTTGGAATAATTATTGCTTAAGAGCTTCCTTGGGTTGAAGTAATAAAATTCCTAAATTATTAAATATCTTAAAATATTTAAATATGGATGATGTTTTGGGAAGGTAGTCTGCTTTATTCCCCTCTACAACTCAGTTGCTACAGAAAATTGCTAAAAATGTGTGAGGAAAATCCATTTCAATATTTAAATGAGAACTGTGAGGCTGCTTTACTGAATAGATAACACCAGCCATGTGTATTTACATAGCAAAATAATACGGTTCAATAGTTTCTTATCTAGAAACTACCACATGAAGGACCTTGCAATAACTACTATAGTTAGGTACAAAAATAAATTGTGCCAAGTCCCAGCCCACAGGCAACAAGATGAAAAAATTAAAATGTATAGCAGTTGAATGCAGCACTAGATTCAGTTCTCCGTTCTCATGTTTAAATCTGTGGGTTTTTTTAAAATCTTTTGATAATTATGCAATTTATCTGTTTATTAAACAGCATTTATTATGGTGAAAACAGATGTAATGTCAGGTCTAGGCTCAAGGTCCTCTTTCCATTGTGTTTAGGCCTTTAGAGTTCATCACAGAAAGCAAGATATAATTATTAAGAAGCATAAATAATGGCATAATTTCTTATGCTAGATTAAGACAGAAAACTATTGGGCCAACACCAAAGTGTTGGAGCTGATTCTTGCAGTGAAGATAGTACAAGAGAAGTGAAGATATGACTAGTACTTGCAAAAAAAAAATACTTTCTTTGGCAGTGAAGAATCACTTGAGCAACATATTAAAAACAAGAAACCTTGATAGGAGAACACAAAATAATGTGATAATAATCAGTTTCTTACATTGAGTCAACTAGGTAGCTTTATGTCTCTGAAAAATTTATTCACTTAGTTTATGCTGTCTAATTTGTGGTCATAAAATGTTACAGTATACTTTAAAAAATGTAATGTTTTTTCAATTTTTTTTTATTGAGGTGTCCTTGTCTAAAGTAGTATTAAAATCATTGTGTTTGATTTGTGTTTGGTTGTTTGGGCCACACCAGTTGTGTTCAGGCCTATTTCTGGTTCTGTGCTGAGGAATCATTCCTCCGAAACTTGAGAAGCCAGATGGGGTACCAGGAATCTCTCTCACAGGCAGCATGCAAGGCAAACACTCTAGCACTATACTGTCTCTCCACTCCCACTGATAGTTTTATGGATATGCTGTTCTAACACCACACCCTGCACCAAAATTCAAACCTTCCTCCTAGCCCCACTCCCACCCCATATCTAGTAAGGTAAACTCATTTCTGTGACTTGTTCTCAAGTTCTTTTGCCTTTGGGCATTTGCCATTATCCCACTATGTTTATTTATGTCCTATATATGAAAGAGACCATTCTGTATCTGTCCCTCTTCATCCGAATAACTTCACTCAACATGATACTCACCAATTTGTAGAAGATAATTG
The DNA here is from genome assembly GCF_027595985.1 of Sorex araneus. Lineage (NCBI taxonomy): Eukaryota > Metazoa > Chordata > Mammalia > Eulipotyphla > Soricidae > Sorex > Sorex araneus. The sequence goes on from NC_073309.1 coordinate 16,875,633, forward strand.
AATGATTTCATCTTTACTTATAAATGAGTCCTGTTCCATTGTGAATATGTACCATAGTTTCTTTATCCTGTCATCTGTTCTTGGACACTTCGCTGTTTCCAGATTTTGTATATTACAAATCGTGTTGCTCTAAGTATAGGGTCACTAATGTCTTTTCACAATAGAGTTTTAGGGCTCTTGGGATAAATGACAAGAAGCAACCCTTAGTATTTATGTTTGGTGGTGGACACCTTTGTTTGACTCCACAGTTTTGTGACTTGACTCAGTTATTCTTTTAACTCCTTGTCATTATACCTAAGATTTGTATTTTGTTCAAGGAAACAGTTTATGGGTTTTGTTTTTCTTTTAATTGCATGCTTATTATTCATTTATTTATTTCCACCTCCTTGATTGTTATTTTATGTACCCTTTTCTTTTTTAGTCTTTCCCTTCTTTTATGTTAAATAGATAATTTTGTTTATTTTTTAATTTATTACAACTTAAGCTTATTTTTAGTGATACATACCTGAAACTTACGTAATGTAAGATTACATAATGTAATAAAAACTTAAGCAAAAGGACAAGGGGTGGCACTTTTATAGAATGTATGTGGAGAAGGCATGATTTAATTTTCTAAAATTTGTCTTTCTAGCATCCTTATTGTATTAGTAAGCCAAGTTTTTCTAGCAAATTGCCAATACTTGTATTCCCATGCTTATGTATATCTAGTGGACATATAGTTTCCAAATACACTGTGAGAATAAAATCATCTTTATTTTCTTTGATGGAAACTTGACACCTGGGATCCCATGGAAACATAACCTATTATGTAATGTTTTCCACCTTAACTTGACCTTTCTTTCAGACAGATAATCAGAGAATCATTTATTAGATAAGATAAACTTACTCTCTTTGAAGTGTTTACTTCACAGATTTCTAAAGCTCCTAAAGAAGAAAGATTATAGAGACTATCAAAGTCTCGCTAACGATAATCAATAAAACTATAACTTGGTTTATCTCATACTAATGTAAACAAAATTTTGTAATCCAAGGTCAGTCTTTCATCTTGGCTAGCCCGACAAATTGGGAATAAAAATTCAAGTATTCTTAAGTTCCTTGGGCATCACCATTATTATAAATATGATTTTAATATTTGTTCTACCACTTACTATTTGTATTCATTATCAATTATATGTAATATATGTATTTCAACTTGTTTTCTTAACATGAAATAGGAATTTTATAGATAAGAAATTTTCTAATAGTGTAGTTATATTGATCACTATATCACTGTATCAATGTCATCTCATTGCTGATTGATTTGCTCGAGTGGGCACCAGTAACATCTCCAGTGTGAGACTTGTTACTGTTTTTGGCATATCAAATATGCCACAGGTGGCTTCCCAGGCTCGTTTCATGATATAGTTAAAAATCTGTCATGTTGTTGAAGAGTCTACAAAAATGTATGCCAGAACTAATCACTGTTATCATTGAATGTTGTAGTGGGGACAACTTATTTATTAGTAATAAAATATAGTGGCATATAATTCATCTGTAATAAATTAATAAGTATAATCTTGAGAGAACACAAATAAAAAATGATTAATTGAGGCTTGAGATATTAGGAGATGCCTGCCAGTAGCACTGACATTATAGTTTAGTCATGAAGGATGAAAATTGTAATAATCTGAGAATGAAAGTTAAAATACTAAATGTCAAACTGCATGGAACACAGAAGCATGTAATGGAATTTTTGTGAAATTTGGAATGGAGAAAATAAGTATCATTTATTTGTCCATAAAAAGAAAAAATGGAGTCTCTTATTTCCCTCTTCATCTGAAAACTGAGTGACTCAAAATGCTCTACAACAAAAGTATATACCAAAACTAGAGTTAAAATGGCAAATTTATAGGAATCACAAGTCAGTAGCATAACTTAAGGGCATGAAGATACAGACCGTTAGGGAAGTAAAATATATTAAGGACATCCAGATAGAAAAAGAAGATATCAAGCTCTCACTATTTGCAGATGACATGATACTTAGAGAACTCTATACTCTAAACTTAGAGAACTCTAAAGCCTCTACCAAAAAAAAAAAACCTCTTAGAAACAGTAGACTTGTATAGTATCGATAAAATCAAAAAAGGCTATAAAATCAATACCCCAAAGTCCATGGGTTTCCTCATGAAAATACTGAGAGAGAAGAAAGTAATATGGAAAAAAGCAATCCCATTCACATTCATGTCTCAGACAATTTAGTACCTCGGAATCAGCTTAACTAAGGAGGAAAAAGACTTGTAAAAAGAAAATTACAAAACCCTACTTTAATAAATAAAAAAAAAAGAGGACACGAGGAAATGAAAAAACATCCCCTGCTCATGGGTTGGGAGAATTAACATTGTCAAAATGGCAGTACTCCCCAAAGTATTATAGAGATTCATTGTGATCCCTATAAGAATACCCGTGGCATTTTTGAAGAAATTGATCAAGCACTTCTGAACTTCATATGAAACAATAAGTCCCCACAAATAGCTAAAGCAATTAATGAGGAAAAAAGGTGGGAGGAATCACCTTCCCCAACCTCAAACTGTACTACAAAGCAGTAATAATTAAAACAGCATGATATTGGAAAAAAGACAGATCCATAGACCAATGGGAAAGGGTGAATATCCTTATGTACACCCTCAAATATATGATCATCTAATCTTTGATAAGAGAGGAAGAAATATAAAATAGAGCAAGGAAAGCCTCTTTAACAAATGGTGCTGGCAAGAGGACAGCTACATGCAAAAAACTGGGCTCAGACCTCTACCTAACACCATTCAGATAAAAATGGATTAAAGACCTCAATATCAAGACAGAATTCATAGAGTACATTGAAGAAAAGATTGGCAAAACCCTACACGATATTGAAGCTAATGGTATCTTCAAAGATGAAATGCCACTGACCAAGCAAGTGGAAGCAAAGATAAACAAATGGGACCATCTTAAACTAAGAAGCTATGTATCCTTAAACTAAGGATACACAAACAATCTATGGAATGGGAAAGGATATTCACCCAATACCCTTATGATAAGGGGTTAATATTAAAGATATACAAAGCACTGGCTGAACTCTACAAGGAAAAAAATCATCAAATCCCATAAGAAAATGGGGTGATGAAATGAACAGAAACTTTCTCAAAGAAGAAATCCAAATGGCCAAAAGACACTTGAAAAGAATGCTCTTCATCACTAATTATCAGGAATATGCAGATCAAAACATCAATGAGATTCCATCTCACACCACAGAGACGGGCACACATCCAAAAAACCAAAATCAACCAGTGTTGGCATGGAGGTGGGGAGAAATGAACTCTTTCTCACTGTCTGTGGGAATGTTGACTGGTGCAGCCTTTTGGGAAAACATTATGGACATTTCTCAAAAAAAACTAGAAATTGAGCTCCCGTATGACCCAGCAATATCACTACTGAGAATATACACTGCGGGCCCCAAAACACCCAACATAAGCACCTTAGGCACTCTTATGTTCATTGCACCACCATTCACCATAGCCAGAATATTGAAACAACCTGAGTGCCTAGGAACAGATGAATGGATAAAAAAAAATATTAAGGCACATCTACACAATGGAATACTATGCAGCATAAGTAAAAATGAAGTCATGAAATTTTCCTATAAAAGAATGGACATGAAGAATATCATGCTGAGTGACAGGAGTCTTAAAACCAAGCTCCCAGAAGAGAGGGACACAGATAGTCTCTTGCCAACACTCCTGGCTGTCTTCCCCGGGGGGCTCCTCAGAGGGGGTGGGCTTCAGCTTCCCTCCCTGCCTCGAGCAGAGCTCCCTTGGCCGAAGACCTCCGGAGCCTAGCCACAGCCATACTCAAGGCCCTTCTCCACATGTTTGGACGAGCCTCACGCATGAAAGTACTAGCAGAGGAACCCAGGTGTGTGGGACCCGGGGCTGAGACCTCCAAGCTTGCTCGGATCTGGACTGGGCCTCTTCCGACAAGATTTCCCATTTTCCAGTAGTTAGGCGGTCACACCCAGGGACTGCCCCTGGCTCCATGTAATTCCACAAATGGCCAACATCCAGAGACTTAAAACCAAGCTCCCAGAAGCGCAACATCTTATAGCCTAGTTCTCCCTCTCCGAGAACCTGGCAAGCTACCGAGAGTTTCCTGCCCACATGGGAGAGCCCTGCAAACTCCCCATGGCATATTCATAAGCCCAAACCAGTAACAATGCTGGGTCTCATTCCCCTGATCCTGAAAGTGCCCCCAATGCAGCATCATTGAGAAGGACGAGTAAAGAGAGGCTTCTAAAATCTCAGGGCTAGGACAAATGGAGACGTTACTGAGACCACTTGAGAAATTCGACGATCAATGGGATGATAATGATGAACTGTTTATATTCAAGTTTAGTATAGGTGTTTTCTGGTTTGTTGTTGTTGTTGTTGTTGTTTAATCACTGTGAGATACACAGTTGCAAAGTAATTCATGGTCAGGTTTAAATAATACAGTGTTCCAACACCATCCCTCCCCCAGTGAACATTTTCCACCACTAATAACCCAGTTTGCCTCCTGGCCTCCCCCCGCCCCGGCCCTCCAGCCTGTCTCTGTCTCTATAGCAAGTGCAAGCACTCTCTCTCTCTCTCTGTCTCTCTCTCTCAGCCTCATTTTGGGTTTTGCAATAGTATACTGAGAGGTCATCATGTTTCTCCTTTACCTATTATCAGCACGCAGTTTATTATTATTATTTTTATTATTATTATTATTATTATTAATTTTACTTTCTAGGTCACACCCAGCAATGCTCAGAGGTTACTCCTGGCTTTATACTCAGGAATTATTCCTGGCGGTGCTCGAGGGACCATATGGGATGCTGGGAATCGAACCCGGGTAGGCCAAGTGCAAGGCAAATGCCCTACCCACTGTGCTATCGCTCCAGCCCCAGCATACAGTTCTTATCCAGAGTGATCATTTCCAGCTATCTTTGCTTAGTGGTATCTATTCTATCCCAACTGCCTTCTTCCCCAGCACATGAGGCAGGCTTCCAACTGTGGAACAATCCTCCTGACCCTTGCTTCTATTTTCCTTGGGTATTAATCTCATGTTATATTTTTATATTCCATAAATGAGAGCAATAATTCTGTGTCTGTCCCTCTCCTTCTAACTCATTTCACTCAATATGATACTCTCCAGGTCCATCAATTTATAAGTGAATTTTATAACTTCATTTGTTCTAACAGCTGCTTAGTCTTTATTGTGCAGATATACCATGGTTTCTTTAACTGGTCATCTGTTTTCAGAAACTCTGGTTGTTTCCAGATTCTGGCTATTGGTGAATAGAGCTCCGATGAACATAGAAGTCCATATGTCATTCTTGCTGTGTGTTTTTGGGACCTGGGATATATTTTCAAAAGTTTTATGGCTGGGTGGTATAAATGCTTAACTTCTAGTTTTTAATGTAGTCCCATTTGTTCATCTTTATTCTATCTGGAGAGTGAGTTTCATCCTTGAAGATGCATTTAGCTTCAATGTCACAAAGGGTTCTATCCACATTTCCCTCTATGTACATTATGGATTAAGGTGTGATATTGAGGCCTTTCGTCTATTTAGATCTGACTTTTGTGCCTGGTGTTAGGAATAGGTCTGAGTTAACTCTTTTTTTTTTTTTTTTGCATGTAGCTGCCCAGATTTCCCAGCACCACTTGTTGAAGAGGCTTTCCTTGCTCCACTTCCTATTCTTCATATTCTTACCCCTTTATTAAAGATTAGGTAATCATATATTTGAGGGCCGGAATCAGGATATTCAACTCTGTTCCATTCATCTGCAGATATGTCTTTACTCCAATACCATGCTATTTTAATTACTACTTCTTTGTAGTACAGTTTGAAGTTGAGGAAGTTGATACCTCCCATCTTCTTTTCCCCCAGGATTGCTTTAGCTATTTGTGGGAATTTATTATTCCATATGAATTTCAGGAGTGTTTTATCTATTTCTTTGAAAAATGTCAGGAGTATCCTTATAGGGACTGCATTGAATCTGTATAATATGTAATCTGTATAATCCAATACTTATTGGGGAGTATTGCCATTTTGACAATGTTATTCCTCCCAATCTATGAGTGGTGGCTGTGTTTCCATTTCCTCGGGTCCTCTTTTATTTCTTTAAATAGTGTCTTGTAGTTTTCTTTGTATAGGTCTTTCACCTCATTAGCTAAACTGATTCTGAGGCATTTTCTGAGACATGATTGTGAATGGGATTATTCTTCTAGCATCTCTTTCTCCTCTTTCATTATTTGTATATAGGAATGCCATGGACTTTTGGATACTTACTGATATTTTTAGTTTGCCAATTTACTAAACAAGTCTATTGTTTTTAGGTGCTTTTTTGTTTATATTCTTTAGGATTTTTTAAGTATAGTATCATGTCATCTGCAAGCAGTGAAAGCCTGACTTCTTCCATGCCTATCTGAATGCCCTTTATATATTTTTCTTGCCTAACTGCTATGGCAAGTACTTCCAGAAGTGGCAAAAGTGGGTACCCACTTTTGTTACAGGTATTAGGGGAAACGTCTTTAGTTTTTCCCATTTGAGGATAATGCTTGCTGTGGGCTTGATTTGGCTATATTAAGAAAAGTTCCTTGAGCTTCCACTTTGTTGAGTTTTATCATGAATGGGTGCTGTATCTTGTCAAATGCTTTCTCTGCATCTTGATGTGGTCATAGGGTTTTTATCTCTTCTTTTATTTTTTGTTACATAAGCTATTTTTAATTTTAATAATTTTCATGAATCATAATTATTTAATTATAATTTGAGGAATCACAAGAATTTATCTTATTTGATTTATTTGGCAGTAAATTTCTAATAATGATTTTATTTTTTTTCTATTGAGATGGTTTTATATACCTATGACATGGTATAAATTCAAATACTAGATACTTTCTGGCTGCTACCCAGAAATATGTTTCAAAGTCACTTATACTGAAAGAATTTAGAGAGACTTTCATAGTCACATATAATTAAATGAAATAATTGATGTAATTATCAATACCATGGCTTTAATCAGATAAGAGTGATAAATTGTGTTATCCATATAGTAATTTTTATTCTAATTTTAAAGGTCATTCAAAGTTGGTCATTTCAGTTTCTTCTATTTTTATGTAGGCATGAGGATGCTTGGGAGAAATAAACTATGTATATTCAAATTGCTTGTGTAGTTATTTTTGTATATGAACAATAAAAGAATTGAAATTGGATCTTAATATTGATTGCTGCCGAATCCATTTGGAAAGCACTGAGTGCACTTGCAATTTAAATGGCATCATTTTGTGGAGTTGATTTAATCTTTCATATAAATAAGTTTTAACACACTCTAAGAAGGGAGTTTAAATGGGTAACAGCATGTATGGAGTCTGAAATTATGTGCATCACACTCACAAATGAATTAGATCAAGAGAGAATTGGAAGGCCCACTCAGAACTGCTTTCTTAGTATAAAAAATTGAAGTCTAATTAATGAAGTAGCTTTTGCTGGAGACCCTTCCTGAAATTCCTAACAGGGTATAAATTGGGGATTAGGGATACTGTTTTTGAATGTTTTACATTACTTCATTTCTTGTAGGAAAAAAACGACATGAAAGCAAAAGCTGAAAGCATTTTATGTTTTCATTTCTTTGCATCTATCATCCCAATCCAGTGTACTTGATACTAATCATTCTGTCTGGCACAAGCTAAAATTAATTCATGAAATCTTAATTGGCTAGAGAATGGCTTTTGAATGGGAAAGAGAACTAGTAAAAGAAATAGTATTTGTGGACTATTATCAATTTACAGTTGGTTTAGTTTTTGCATTTATGAAATCTTAGTATTTTAATCCTTATTATAATAACTCCGTATTAAGGGATCAGTGACACATCTTTACAGATTTATGAAATAAAGTCTAAATGTATTAACTCCTCCAAATTTCCTAGGAGGGAAAATTAGATGGTTCTTAGTCACCTTAAGAGTTAGAGGCGAGAACTCTTTGTGAGAAGAGGTCGTTTTACTGCAGCCTCTTAAACTGCTAATCATCCATAGGAAACACTTACCAAGGTTTAGAAAGCTATAAATATATTATGACCAGATTCTTTCCACAATGTGGTAGCCAAGCATTTGGTAAAAATAAGTTAAAATAAACATCATTAATAATACAAAAATGCAGTAATCTACTGATTTGTAAATCATCTAATTAAAGTTATATATATATGTATATATATGTATATATACATATATGTGTGTACTGAATTTCCTCTTTAAAAACAATTAAATTTTTTAATAAGAAGCCTCACGTGTTGGGGGAGAAGGCAGCTCAGATAGAGAAGGGACCACGAGTAAATGGTGCTAGGGGGACCCGCTAGGGATGGGAGATGAGGAATGAAAATAGACTATAGACCGAATATGATGGTCACTTAATACCTCTACTGCAAACCACAACACCCAAAAGGAGAGAGAGAGAGACAGAGACAGACACAGACACAGACACAGACATAGACACAGACACAGACACAGAGAGCAAAAGGGAATGCCCTGCCACAGAGGCAGGGTAGGGTGGAGGGGATGGCGTGGGGGTGGTGGGAGGGATGCTGGGACCACTAGTGCTGGAAAATGGGCACTGGTGGAGGGATGGGTACTCGATCATTGTATGATTGAATTATAAGCACGAAAGTTTGTAAGTCTGTAACTGTACCTCACAGTGATTCACTGCTAAAAAGTTTAAAAAAATTGTTGTTTTGTTTTAAGCTCTATGAATTACAATGCTATTGCTGGTAGGGATTCATGGGTCCAAAATTCCAACACCACATCCTCCACCAGAGTTCCTACTTCCCACCTTGCTTCCTTCATAGTACACCTGCCTTGTGGTAAACTGTCTAGATTATTTTTCCCAAGATTGGTTGCCTTCTACTTTACACCTCAGGGTTTATGCATGACCATGGTTAGCGTGACCATGACCAGTCAGATGTGGTATCAGGGATTGAAATTGGGTCAGTTGCATGCAAGGCAATTGCCTTAATCACTGCACTACCACTTTGTCTCCACATTACATAAATTTGAAGTATCTGAACATGTGTACACAGATGCATGCACCACATTCATGATGACTGGCATGTACTAGTATACAACTTAATCTTTGTAATAAAATATACATTTTATGTTTGCTTTGCCTGAGAGCAATATTTCATTTCTATTATGTGTATCAGAGAATCTATGTGATATTATCTCCATGAACATATTTTTGGTACCCCATTTGTAGTTATTTTGTGTACTGTTAATAACGTCAATGACTATAACAGTGTTGAATAGCATAGGGATTTGGTAAATAATCATTAGAATAGGTGAATATGCCAATTTTACTTGCACCATTTGTTTCCATAAAATAGGTTAATGTATACAGTTGTATTTAGCAGCATCTATGTGTTATAAAATGTGCCAGCATATTCTAAGATTCAGGTGTTTCTTTCATGTTACATCTTGATATTTTTTAGATATTTGTGGGAATAGTATATTAATAAAACATGCATTTTATCATAGCTGAGCTAGTTATGGTTAATAAGTTTAAAGAGAGTATTATCTAAGTACCTATGTTTTCCCTAAGTATATATGGAAGAACTTTATAATATTACTTTTCCAAATGAAACTTTTTTATTTACTTACACCCTTGTGGTTATTACTAAAGATGAATTGTTTAAGAAGATGATGTATGAGACACAGTTATACTGTATAGTTATGGTGCTTGTCTCACACAGTTATGTGGTGTCAATCCCTGGAATCACTTACGGTCCTTCTGTACTGGTAGGACCAATGCTTAAGCACTGATCCAGGGGTAAGGCCTCAGCACCTTCATGTGTGGCCCAAACTGAAAAAAAATATATAGAAAGAAGAAAGAGAGAAAAGGAAGGAAGGAAGGAAGGAAGGAAGGAAGGAAGGAAGGAAGGAAGGAAGGAAGGAAGGAAGGAAGGAAGGAAGGAAGGAAGGAAGGAAGGAAGGAAGGGAGTGAGGAAGGAAGGGCAGGGAAGAGGGATAATGGGAAGGAGAGAGGGAGAGAAAGAAAGAAAGAAAGAAAGAAAGAAAGAAAGAAAGAAAGAAAGAAAGAAAGAAAGAAAGAAAGAAAGAAAGAAAGAAAGAAAGAAAGAAAGAAAGAAAGAAAGAAAGAAAGAAAGAAAGAAAGAAAGAAAGAAAGGTGGGAGCAAGGAAGAAAGGAAGGAAGGAAGGAAGGAAGGAAGGAAGGAAGGAAGGAAGGAAGGAAGGAAGGAAGGAAGGAAGGAAGGAAGGAAGGAAGGAGAGAAAGAGAGAAATACATTTATTAGCAATCAAGACAATAACTTCAATAATGTTATTGTATAGATTATTGTAGTAGAACATGACCTGATGATTACTGAGATTGTAAAATTGCTTTGACCACATAATTTTGGCTCTAATGAGGAAACATAATATCCAATTACAAACAACAGGCATTTTTAAGAGGTAAGTTTTGACTTTTCATCCTGGTAATTATTAGTTTTGGAGCTATGACCAAACTGCGAATATTTTTCTTTGAACAATATGTTTATCCTTTACTAGATCTGAGACACTAACAATGTAAGAGAATATAGTCTTGTAGAAAATATATATGAATATTGTGATTAGTACCAAATCATCAGTGTGTGATTTGTGTTACTCTGATTATTTTTCTGAAAAGCTGTTCTCAAAACAGCTTTTTTTCTCAAATGCATCCAATTGCTAACAATGTTGAATAATAGTACTTTTGTTCTATCAAAAAATTGGTTCATACTCAGATTTCCATGTAACCCAATTTGTTCAGCCAACTAAAAACAGTTGAGTATGTTCCATGGGCCATCAATAATTTACACCCCATAGGGCAAATGGTAGTTGAGCTAAGCAGACTGACACAAGAACATTTGTAAAAAAATAAAATGAATTATTTATGTGTGTGGAGTCTGGGGAAGGAGGTTTCCTTTTAACAGCTGTAGTACCTATAGAGAGGAGTTGTAAGTCATACTTAAACTACTTCAGGTGTTTTTTGTCAAGTGAAATTTTTAGCGCAATGAGTACTACACAGTTTATCCGATGAGAAGATTGTAAATATAAAATTACAGATACTTAATGTGTCAAATTTTAATTTAAACGGGTTCCAAACAATTTGGTAAACTTTCTGTATAAGGGAAGGTAGTAACATACATTGATTACACTATTACCCAAATCTGTAAAATTAGGATTTTAGATTCCAAATAATGAAATATCTATTGATAGTGTATGTTAACACTAGTATAGCACTGTAGCACTATCTTCCCATTGTTCATCAATTTGCTCGAGCGGGCACCAGTAATGTCTCCATTGTGAGACTTGTTACTGTTTTTAGCATATTGAATATGCCAAGACGTAGCTTGCCAGGCTCTTCCAAGCGGGTGGGATACTCTCAGTAGCTTGCAGACTCCCCGAGAGGAATGGAGGAATCGAATGAGGGTTGGCCAAGTGCAAGGCAAATGCCATAACCGCTGTGCTATTGCTCCAGTCCAACACTAATATAACAATGTAATAATATAAAAATGCTGTTATATTATTCTTATATTATTTGTATATGTTACTTTATATCAGATCTATAGCACTAGTCTAGAGCAAACATGCAAATATCTATTCTAAAAGTTTATTCTAAAACTGCTACCTTCTCACAGTTGCTTGGGTTTTTATTCCTGATAGACACTTGGAGAGGACCTTCCCATCAGGCTAAGCAAGAGATTGGTCTCCTTCCCTCTGCTCCTCTCCTCTCCCCTCTCCTCCCACCTCCTTCCCCTTTCATCTTCTGCCTTCCCCTCCCCACCTCTCCCTTTTCCTCTCTGCATTCAGGATTCACTCCATCTGGGGTAGTGGGGACCATATGCCTGGTAAGTTCCCTACCCACTGTGCTAGCTTCAATATCTCTGTCATTGATGGTGACTTCCGTGAACACCTTCTCTTCTCCTGAGCTTTGTATCCTGGGAAGATGTTAACATTTTGCAATTCTATCTATAGATTTCTCAAATGAGATAAAACAGTTGGTGGACAAACAGGAAGTATCCAACGATTTTCTTCCAGTTGATCAGTTATTATGTGTCTTTCTTTAACAATATTTTTGATGTAGTAACTTATTCTATTTGTCAAGACTATCAACAAATTCTGGACATCTCAGCAAAAGTGTAAAGTTTAATTATTTTCTTGCACTTATATAAATTGTGGAAGGTCTAAGTTGATTTTTATTTGGACTTCATACTTATCTCTGACTGCAGAACTTTTTCTATTTGACATATCATAGAAATGTGGTTGAATATGGCACAAAATAATTTATAATTTACTCCAAAGGTATTAACTTAATATAGGTCACAGTTTTCACTGTACTGAGGGTGATATTGAATTATTAGATAATGAACTAATTTTGTATAGTTGCAAAGGCAATAGGTGGTAAAATTTGCATTGTCAGGATCTTTATTTAGGGATTATAAAAGATAAAAGGCTATTTCAATGATTAGATAATACTTCATTAATGTTGATTTCAGTCCTTTAGGGTGTTTGCCTTGCACACGGCTGACTCAGGTTCGATTCCTCTATCCCTCTCAGAAAGTCCGGCAAGCTACCAAGAGTATCCCGCCTGCATGGCAGAACCTGGCGAACTACTTGTGGTGTATTTAATATGCAAAAAAAAGCAACAACAAGTCTCATAATAGAGATGTTACTGGTGACTGCTCGACCAAATCGATGAACAATGGGACTATAGTAATACAGTACACTGCTTATATTGATTTCAAAAGGACATTTTATATAAATTTATGCTAAATAACTTTTGAAATTGATTTATCAACATAGATTTATTAAAATATATTGATTTAAAAATTGATTTTTGAAAACAGAATTTTGATATTTTTGATACGAATATGTAAGGCTCACTGGTTAAGTATAAAATGGGAATCTCGGACTGTGCATTAGAAAAGTTTACATTTTTTAGTGCTTTAGGTAAGTATACAATATTGGAAACAGCAGGCCTACCTAGTATAGTTAAAATAAAAGTTCACGTGGATTTGTTTAATTTTCAGAATATTATATTACAAACTTTTTAAAGTCAAACACACACAGACCATTTTGATTCCTGTCCCTGTATCTGGTTCCCTGAACACTACCAGCATTAAACCCTGAGCCTCTGCTCAGGCAGGGGTAAGCTGTGAGAACTACTGGGTGTGACACCCCACACTATAGAAGATGAGGATTGTAGTTATGATACGAAAACTGAACCTGGAAGCCAGATACAGGATGAATCAAATGATAGAAAATGACATTTTTTTCCACGTAGAATTTGAGAACAGAAAATTGTTTTCAAATATGCTGGCAGAAAAGAAGGATCTGAATTTGCTATGATGAAGCGTGAGAAAGTACAAAGGGATCTATTGTTCTTTCAACTGCCAACTATCTTTTTGGCCTGTTTCTAGACTTAGGGGAATCCAGTAAATACATGTAATTTTCCTTTATTTCATCACTATAGAAGGAATTTAGCCTGAAACTCCACATTTCATAAATGTTGATCCCTACATATGATTCAATGGGATTATGTTCGTGTTTGAATGAATAACTTCCAATGAAAGGCTTACACTTCTCAGGACTTGGCTCAAGCTAACATTATTTGTCAAAGTCAGGAAGGTGGCAGGCATCATATAGTGTTAGAAACTATATTGTTAATGATTTCTTTTGTTGTTTGCCAAAATATGTTGTGAAAAGTCAGTCATTACTTTGTAATATGGTCATTATTGTTTACTCCTTATGGTTTAATTGCCTTTAAGTTTCATGCACAATGTTTCTCATAAAGGGTCAACATTGTAGCACTCTCTACTTTTCTCCTTCCTCATCTCTTTTCCTCAGTCTGACCTGCCTTGTCATGTTGTAGGTTGGATACAGCTTTTTTAGGTCTTTCCTATTATCTTTGTCTACTAGTAGCTGATGTCGTGTCATAGGTCTCTTCTCCCTTTTCTTCCAGGGAAATGTAGCAAAACTATGCATGTTCCCATTTACAATATATTGTGATCGTTTAACTGAATTCTAGCTGGTAGAAGGGGGGGGGGGAAGAGCCATTCAATAGCATTAGCAACAATAGACATCCTAACCCAACACGTTTACTCATTTTTCTATTCTGTTCGGATTGGGTCCACTGAGATGCCAAGGACCTATTTAAAGGTCTCAAATCCCTTCAGAATAGTCTATAAAGTCAATTCTTAATCACTATATCACTGTCATTCCGTTGCTTATCAATTTTCTCAAGCGGGCACCAGTAACATCTCCATTGTGAGACTTGTTGTTACTGTTTTTGGCATATAGAATATGCCACGGGTAGCTTGCCAGGCTCTGCCGTGCAGGCAGGATACTCTCAGTAGCTTGCTGGGATCTCTGAGAGGAACAGAGGAATCAAACCTGGGGTCAGCCACGTGCAAGGCAAATGCCCTACCCACTGTGCTATCGCTCCAGCCCCACAAATCCCTTAAGTGATTATATCTACCAGATAGAAAATACATTGGTCTCTTGAAAACTTGAATTATATTATGAAATATAATCCTCCCAGTATTAAGCCACTGATGTTTTAATTAATAAAAATAATAATTCTGAATAATCTGAGCAAAATTTAATATGAACTTTAATTGGCCCAAACTTTCTCACAGATGCACAGCTCACCAAGTTGAGTAAATGATAGTTTCTTTATCTGTCGAGATAAGGTGAAATGAAAAACTAACAATTGTATTTAAGACCATTAGTCAGAATGGTCTGAATATTTGCATCCTCTCAAAATTCACATGTTGAAACTGTCATCTTCAATATGATAGAATTTGGGTATAGGGACTTTGGAGTGTAATTAGTAGAAGGAGGAGAATGAGCAAAGGCCTTCTATTTAGAATTAACAACTTTCTGTGAAGAGTTAGGGAAACCAAAGCTCATTTTACCCACCACATATTGACACAAAGAAAGGCAACCATTAGCCAATTAGGAAGAAAACTCTCATCAGAAATCAAACAAATCAACCCATTTATATAAGACATCCAAGTCTATAAAATTGTGAAGAATGCTTATTGTTTGAACTACACAGTCTGTGTTATTTTGTTATAGTAGCCAGATTTAAGACAAGTGATATTTCATTATGTGATTTATAAAATGACAAGTGGCATTTCAATATATAACATATTTTATTATATTAAGCCATTTCAGTAATACTTCATTACTATAAATATTTATTCCAGGGCCCCCCCGCACAGTAGGTTGCTAATGAATTCTTGGGTAAATATTCCAAATCAAACATCTTTTGGCCATTTACCTGGTACAAGTGTCAAAAATATTTTTACATTTTTATTTATATAAAATATATATTTAAATATTTTTATATTTATACATATACATATTAAAATAAACAGTTTGTTGTCAAAAGAATGCAAACTTGAGTGACAATTATTCTCATATTTATTGGATTGCCCTGACCTCTTCTTTTTGGGGGGAGATGGGAATTAGACTACCTCAACAGTGCTCAGGAATTTCTCTTGGATCTGTGCTAAGTGATCACTGTTACCTGGGATCAAATCTGGTACTAGGGGCTGAACCAGAGTGAAGTTAATGTATAGAAAGGGCTTTCAATTCTGTACTATCTCTTTAGTCTTTCACTTTTGTTCTTGAATTAAAAAAAGATATAATATTAAAATTAATAGCAGTTGAAAATATGAACACCTCACTTGTGAACAATAAAGCTTATTATATGAACTTATGAAATATGAACCTTATAGTATGATAAAGTATATTATAGTTAGTATTGTAACCTTTATCAACATTTTTATTTGTTAACTATGCCACATAATCTCCTGTATTGATTAACAGTCCAGGCAATGCTTTGATGTATAAGTGAGTAGGAGATGGGATCAAACTCAGAGTCTCACATTCCAGCATCTTTTCAGTATTGATTTTTTAATTTTTTAGACAAGATTAAATTTCAGCTGCTAGATACTATCCATTCTTGTTCCTCCTAAATTTTTTAAAAAGAGTCTAAAGATATCTGTGTATGTGTGTATGCATCATGTATTTGACTAAGTATAGATTTTTACTATAACAATAACAATATTGTTACTTTTTCTATACATCATTTCAGTAGTTGTCAGTTATGGATCAAAATTATTTAATAATTTTTAAAAAATTTATTGAATAGACGACTAATAAATAGAAATTTATATCTTGTACTCATGATGCATTACTATATTAATAAATGCTGTTGGATTTTATTTTAACAGCAGTGTTAGTTTCTGGATAAAACATGAAGAATGCACCTGAGATCCCTAACTATGTTAGACTGTTATGGCAATTGCAAATTATTGCGGTATACTCATGATAAACTTATATTGATGCATTCTTATTAATTAAAGTCCAAATCTTATTCAAATTTCCTTAGCTTTTTCATTGTCTCTTTACTCTTCTAGAAAAATATTCTGGTTACTATAAGACATTTAGTCCTCAGATCACATCAGGCTATTCTTCACTATGACAGCTTCTCAGATTGGCCATGTTTTTGATTATCTCAAGATTTTGAGGCATTTCAAACCAGATATTTTGCGGAAATTTCATGAGAGAAATTGGTCTGATGTTTTGCCATGATTTTATTAGTACTTATGGATTAGTATGAGGAAGACAGAGGTATATTTTATCACACAATGGTAAACTATATTCTAACAGCTTGAGTTATTAGTATTACTGCTGAATTAGTCCTATGACATAGATGATGTTTCTCAGGTTCCTGCATATTCTTTCATTTCTCCTTTTGATACCCTGTGAAGAAATTACTTAAGGAGTGGAATACTTTGCTTTGCATTTTCCAGGATAATGTTTTCTCATTTATTCCGATTTATTTATAATTAATTATTTTTCAATTGTGTAAACATGAATTCCTGGATAATTTTCTACCTCATACTACTACCATGGTCTAATTTATTTATTTTTATTATTCTATCTTTTGCCTCTGTATTTTTTTTCTTTTTTTTTATAATGTAGGAGCACTGGTTTTATTCAGCCATTGATTAAGCTTATTGAATTAGGCATGAACTTCACATTACTTTTTTATTTTTTTAATTTTATAAGTTAGTTCACAATGTTTGATTTTATTCAATATTCAAACACTAACTCCACCAGTATTATACCTTCCCACCACCAAATTTGGGATGTTTCCATACCAAACCCCAATCCCTGTCCCAAAACAAAACTGAAATAATATATTTTGTGTTGTCTGTTATGAAGAACTGCTGGAAATGCTTACATGAAAGTGTTCATATAGGAAATGGTGTGAAGATTATTCTATTATGGCAGGAGCCATTAAGACATTCTATAGGATATCACTAACATGTTGCAAATTAATTAGTACCATGAAAAAAGTAAGAGGGACAGCCCATTCTGCTTGGGAGTGTATTAGAGACATGGAAATAGTACACAACTGAGTCAGATATAGATTGTCAATTTCTTATAAGGATATGATGAGTAAAAATAGCAGGTTATGGAATAGGCTATTAAAAGAAAACTAAGAATTATGAAAATAACACAAAATGACCAAAGACTACAAACAACAATGCATATATTAGGATATGATATGAAAAAAAAAGTGGAATGATCTCTGAGTGTGTGTGGAGACAGGCAAACTTAAAATGAGCCATGGTAGGAATGTAAGTATGTATGAAAGAGTAGTGAAATGCATATATGAGGCCTGAATTTGATCTTGAGCATCACAAATTTAAAAAAATGTAAATAAATGTTAACAAATTTTAATAGCAAAGCAGGTAGGGCATTTGCCTTGCACGAGGCCGACCCAGGTTCAATTTCCAGCATCCCATATGGTCCCCTGAGCACCGCCAGGGGTGACTCCTGAGTGCAGAGCCAGGAGTAACCCCTGTGCATCACCGGGTGTGACCCAAAAACCAAAACAAATTTAAAAATAAATAAATAAATTTAAACAAATTTAAACAAAATAAAACTCACAAATGAAAAGGAGGAGCTGGAGAGAGGAGGGTGAGGAAGAGGAGATGAAAGAGGAGGAGGAGGAGGAGGAGAAAATTATGTAACACCTTGTATTTTTCCTCACTATGGCATTATTATCTGTGAATACCAAGAAATTTCTCATAAATTATCGCAGTTTTCTATCAATTCCATTCCTGAAGTTTTCTTCATAATGGTGGAGAGAAAGATAAAAGATACATTTATATGGAGTCAATCTTCATTAAATCAACTATTTTTTCCAGATAGAGTAGCATGCAATCTATCTAATACAGTGATTAAGAGACTTCTTCCCTCCTGCATTGAGATGCCATAGAGCAACACGTTATTTTTAAGTCATCCATAATTTTAACATATTTTAATTATTATTTTAATGTAGAAAACTGGCCCTATGGTCAGGTTTTCATAACAAGGGTTAGGAAATTGCTTTGAATGCAGCCAGCTGGATTCTATCTCTGACAACACATAAGGTCCCCTGAGCAATACTAGGTGTAATGCCTGCACAGAATCAGGATTGAACTCCGAGCAGCATGCTCCCTGTTCCCAGAAAATAGAGAAAACTGATTTTTATACATTATAAATGTGAAATAGACAGAAAAAAGCATACCAGCCAAATCTAATCAGGGATTCTATTGCAATAATAATAAATGTTAGTAACCAGGTGGAAAATTAAGCCACTCTAGTTTCAGGCCCTAAAATATATTCATTAGATTGTTTAAGTGGTATAAAGGAGTGATCAGAAGTTCAAATGCATTCAAGTTAAATTAGGAACCATTCATTGCCTATTCTCAAAGGTCTATGTATTCATTTTCATTGATTTGAAAACATCATTATTTTAATCAAATTTTGGAGGCATAAGGTAGATGAAAATTTATTTGTGGTGTTTGCAAACCTAATATTTAGTAGAACTAGCTGTGTTTCAAAATTCCTGCCTCAATTTTTCACAGAACAAGCACCTGGTCTTATTTTTTCATGAAAAAGCTCACAGGCCTAACCCAGTGACAATGTCACTTGCTGGACCAGCCCTACACTGAATAAATGTCTCCAGCAGAAAGAGCATCTGTGTATTCATTCCTCCCTTTCAATAGGTATTTGACTTTCCCTAATTATCATAAAATGTTCCAAATGGGTTGAGTATGTGAGCACCATTGTTTTTATGGAGGATTCCTTCCTACCCAGGAGATTCAAACTCACAAAGAGCAGTTCAGAGATCAGATTCTTGGGCTCCTGTAAAGTGTGTCTGGGGGCTGGAGCGGTAGCACAGTGGGTAGGGCATTTGCCTTGCACGTGGCCGACCGAGGTTCGATTCCTAGCATCCCCTAAGGTCCCCCGAGCACCCTCCAGGAGTTAATTCCTGAGTGCATAAGTCAGGAGTAACCCCTGTGCATCGCCAGGTGTGACCCAAAAAGCAAAACAATAAATAAATAAATAAAATGTGTCTGATGAGTGTTAGAGCACAAAGGGTGTTGATGGTGAGCACAGGATGTACAAGTACTTTCTCTGTTCAGTGAAGAAAAACTAGGACTTCTCATTCCCTAGTGCTACTTCTATACCACTTTGTTGTTTATATTAGATATTCATCTTCTGTTTGAGACTGCTTCTTCCCCCTGTATTTGCTAAGTTTTTGCTTCTTCCTCCTTTTATGTCAGTGTTAAGGTGCTAAAGGCATAGCAAACAAAGCATATATATATATATATATGTATATACATGCAAAGAATATATACACACATGTATATATGTGTGTACATATATATTATTCTGATATAGTTTATATTACTTATATTTCTCTGTGCATATCCATGTGTCTGTGTACGCCAGAGTCCAAAGATTTAAAAGACAAATATACTCAGAGGAAGGTATATCCAGTTGGCTCATTAGTGAGCGAGATTTGGGGAAGGAGGAAATTTTGTGTGTATAAACACTTGAAAATATCATTGTGAGAATATACAATTTGAATTGGAAGACATATTAGTAGGATTCATTCATTTGAAGAATTGAGCTTAAAAAAATGATCCAAGCAGAAGATAACAATGAAGCTAGTCTATTTGAAAAACAGGAAAAATATTTGTGTGAATATCTGGAAGATGGCAAACGCGGTGAAGCATGGTATAAGATGTCATTTGCAGTGTACTGGGACCAGATAAAATATGGACTCAGAAGTGATTTCTTTTTATTACATGCATAGGGAGGCCTCTGGGAAAGCTTATGTGGTTTGAGAGATTCAGGGGTGTCTTATCTGGTTCACAGTTTAGTTATCACTAATCACATGCACATTCTCCTCCTAAGCTGATTCTTAATGAGGTGACCATGTGCATACCTCAGCCTTCCCTTCAATAGCATACACTTGGCTGTAAGACAAACACAGCCTTTCTGGCAATGACCTGCTTCTTGAATACTTAATGATAGTCAATAAATATCAGAATCATCTCCCTTTATGTTCCTGGAAATGATAAAGCCTTTTCAAATCATGTAAAAGAGAGTAAAGACCTGTTGGAGAGAAAAGTGAGCTTTGGGGAACACTTCTGTTGCCAAGATAATTATCATTCTGTTCTTTTATTTAAATGAATACATCTTCCTGATGATTTTGACACATTTCTCACTGGAATAGGGAATACAGGAGTCGTGGCAGAGATCTCCCGGTAATCTCCCAAGATGATGGAGGATTTGGAGCTCTGGCTTGCCCACTTTGTTCAGACTTAACCGGGCATTAAAAGGTTGAGCTGTCTCCTTTTTTTCAGAGATACATATCTATGATTCTCTTTATGGTCACTTTAATGACCTCAGAGGGTGAGGAGTTGTCAGGAAATGTCATTTGAAAGATCACATGTTTCTGAAGAAAGAAAATAGAGAGGCAGTCTGATACAGTGAGCAGCAAATTGGATAACCGTTCAGAACAACTGGAATTTGAAGTCTCCACCTTAGAACCTACAAAATGTTAGGAATAACGAGAAGACAAAAGAATTTGGCAGCTTTATCGATGACCTCAGAACTCTAACTAATTCCCCAATTTTATCAAAATTCTCCGCACTACCCTGGAATGGCCTCAGGAAAACAGTCTTCATGATAGTTACTGAAATACAGGAAGCATTGGAGGAGAGGTTCATTCATTTTGAAGAAAAAAATTATGCACAACATTTAAGAATTCATTCAAGTAGAGCTGAAGGAGGTAAGGAATATAGTAGTGAGTCACAGGAAATGAACTGACAAAGCTTCAAATCAAATTAGTGTGCTTGGAGACAAAACAGAACACATCATCCAAAAAAAAAAGGCAATAGAATAAATGTAAAAACTATGGCACTGTTATGAGAGGAGAAGGAAATAAATGGAATGATAAGGTTTGGGAGGAGAAGAGAAAGATGAGAAGCAACAGGGGCCAGGGGGCAAGGGAATTCAGGTACATCAGTGGTGGTAAGAAATGAGAGAACTGGGCCAGAGTACAGAGGAGAGGGTATTTGCTTTGCACACTACCAAGCTGGGTTCAATCTCCGATATCCCATATGGTCCCCCAAGCACTTCCAGAAGCAATCCCTGAGTGCAGAGCCAGGAGTAAGCCCTGAACATTGCTGGGTGTGACCCCAAAAAGCAAAAGAAAAAAAAATGAAATGATAGAATTAAATATCCAAACCACAGAGTCAACAGCACTGAAATCATAAAGGCCAGACTTTAATACCCAAGCATAAAAAATGCCTAAGGTAGCACGTGGGGCTAGGGGTAGGAGAGGGACCCTGACAGCACTGGTGGGGAGAAGTTGACACTGATGGTGGGATCAGTGCTGGAACATTGTAATGGTGTTTTATTAAAACAAAATTTAAAAAAAAATAAATTTAAGTAAAATTTAAATAGTTCATGGACAAAGCAAGAGAAGAGTATCTAGATCATAAGTGAGCGAGAAGGAAAGGCAAAATATAAAGAGGAAGAATAGCCAGTCAAAGAGATTATACCTGGAGACCAGAACATAGAGTCAGGAGCCCCTCGGGGCGGGGGGGGGGCAGACAAAATAAATTCAACAGAACAACACCAAGACGCAGTACCATCAAGACTCCAGACAAAAGACACAGAGACAGATTACCTAGAGCAGAATGAAAGAATTAAAAACTGAAGTATGAGAGGATGTAAAATGCATGTAAAATTCACCACTGTTCTCTCCCAGTGGAACCCTATGGGCAAGAAGGTAATGGAGTGATAAATGCCAAGTACTGAATGATGAAAGTCAAGTCTTTGGTCTCGATCTCTTTATCCCTCTGGACTCTCATTCATATTTGAGGATGGGATCAAATCATTCTCACCCAAAAAGCATTGCTGCGTCTAAACCAGGTGGTAGGAGATTTCCAGTCCAGATGGTGGTGGCACAGTGGTTTCGGCCAAAACTGGCGCAGGGACAACAGCTCTCAGTCCTCTGAATAGCCACTGCATTCACAAAATTTCTATGTGAGAAAATGTGGGTATGAGAGAATTCGATGTTCTTTTTGCTGTTGTTGTTTTTAAGGGTCACACCCGGTGATGCTCAGGGGTTACTCCTGGCTCTGCTCTCAGGAATTACTCCTGGCGGTGCTTGGGGGACTCTATGGGATGCTGGGGATTGAACTCGGGTTGGCCGCGTGCAAGGCAAACGCCCTACCCGCTGTGCTATCGCTCCGGCCAACCACTTCCATCTTCTGTCTCAGGGAGAGCACCGGTCAATGAACCTGACTGGTGGCCTGCCATGAAGCATGAGGATGACAGGGGTGCAGCCACTAGTGGGAAAGCTACTGAGCTCTCGGTACTGTGGGCAGCAGCAGTTTTAATGTCTCCGAATAGGGCTGATTGGTTCCAACCTGGTACCACTGCGGAGTGAGAGTCCGGAGCTGAGAGGGCACCCCGGGTTCCCTCGATAAGACCTTGGCACTTGGCTACAGGTGGAGCCACCCTCCAGCCATTTCTTCCTCTGACCAGCCCATGCTATCCATAGCATATTATGGAGGAAAATCTCCCTGAGCACCAACTGTCTGGAGACCCAGGATGGGGGTTTTTGTGCCCCCTAGTCAAACTCTGCTGGACTCGTAGTCACAGCCCGCCCGGAGTCTGCAAGCCTCTAACTGCAGCAGCCCTGCCTCTGGACCTGATCCAGACCTGGAACTTGTCAAGGCCACTGCCGCTGTCCCTACTGCAGCCACAAAGGCGTGGCATCCCCAGAAGGTCAATTGCACCTGCAGGGTGGGTGCGTCAGCAAGCGGATGGTACCTTCAGGCTTCCCGATACCCCCAAATCGCTGCTGTTCCTCTGGTCAGACTCCAACAACTCAGAACCTAGTTTCCTGAGAAATTGCACCTCCAAAAGTTAGGTATGTGGGAGTCACACCCACAAATTAGCCCCAGCTCAGCCATACAAGCTCATTTATCAGCCTCACTTCCGAGACTCATAAATTAATATCAGAAGAGGTCAAAAGCGACAGTGAATCTTAGACCTTTGAAAGGCTGAACAGACCAGGGTAGATCGGAGGGGCGCCGTTTAGCCTGGTACCTATCCAAGCAGCCCCCCAGGCAGCCACTTGGTCCTACAGAACTCCACCATCTCCCGATGGACCTCACTGAGGTCGTAACCTGCTGAAAATCCTGGTATGCCAGTTTTGTGACTGAAATCTCCAGGCTTTCTTGGGGTCAGGATGGGCTACCTCCTGATACTTCAGAAAGCCCTGGCAGTCACTTTCACATCCCAAAGTTGCCACCTGATTAAAAAAAAAATATTCTAGCTGTACCTTCCTGATAAAAATACTGAATCCCCTGAACAAACACGATACCTGCATTACGAACCATAATTCACAAAAGAGAAGGAAGAGAGAAAGAATAAAGGTGTTTGCCATAGAGGTAGGTGTGTGTGTGTGTGGTGGGGGGAAGGGGGCTGGGCTGGTGGTGGGAGGAAAACTGGAAACATTGATGGTGGTAAATGTACGCTAGTAAAAGGATGGGTCTTGAGATATTGTGTGATTGAAACCCAATTATGAATAGCTTTGTGGTGGTCTACCTCACCATGATTCAATATAAATAAATAATAAATAAATAAACACTAGCCCTTCAGAGGAGAGAGATAGCTCAAAGGAATAAAGTATGTGGGACACCTGGATTCATTCCCTGCACCACATGGACCTCCAGGCATCATCGGTATTACTCCAGAACAGTGTGCTGGAAGGAATCCCTGAACATCACTCATGATGGTCAAAATCAACAATTTTCTATCATTTCAGGTCCTTAGATGTAGGATGACATTACTTTGTCCTTTCCCCCCTTTGCCACAGGATCTTATCCCGGTTTTTCCCAGAGTTTAGGCTTACCCCAGTCACACCCATCAAGGTGTTCCTGAGTCACTCCCATCCTTTTGTTTAGCTGTAATGACTTCTCTATGCTCTCTTCCCCCAAACAGTTATTCAGCTTTTCCCCCTAATCTGACTCTGCTAATTTGTAAGGTCTGACCTTCCTAGGACACTGAATTTATATAAGTTAATATTGCCTTTCTCCTCTCCTTATGCCTTTTGAATAATTTACTTTAAACCAATGTCCTTTTTGTATAGACACAAGAAGACAATAGTATGCTTTTGTAACTTGGGACTTAGTTGGCTTCGAATATTATTCATTCCTGGGCATCTGCTGTCTCACTTAAGCCTCAGTTGCTCTCAGTTCCTAGCACCCTTAAAGCAGGGTCCCGACGAGGGATGGGATGAATCCAGGGCAAGTGGTGAGTTATGTGCTACCCTGGCATCGTGATGGGCCTGGCCAAAGTGCCCAATTCTTAACTATAAGTTAAGAGCTTGATCCTGGACAAATGCTGTCATGACTTATACACCCAGTGGTTGCTTTAGCTTCACTCCCTCTATTCTAATATTTTATAAAATAGCAGTATTCTTTAAGTGATAACTGCCCTTTGGTTTTCTGATAATAGAGAATGAATATTTATTATTTAGTATTTAATTATTTCACTATCAGGATGACATCAGCCACATGTGATAAAAACAATTCTCTCTTACGCAAGGAAAAATAAATACTTAATATATACAGAAACACGTATATATGTGAAAATATAACAGGTGTATACGTACATATAAACACATTTTGAATATGGTGCTAGAATTTTTCAGATTACGTATAAAACTATAGTCATCCTCTTAGAACAGTGACACTTCTTTCTCTGTGACATTTGTTGACATCGTTGTTTGATTTATAATTTTTTTCATTTTTATTGATATGTATGATTTAGATAGGACTCTGGAAAGAAAATCTAATTATATGTATTTAAATAAAGTTTGATTTTAATATAAAACCTTGATTCCCTTTGTAACATAGTGAAAGCATGCTGTTTGACTTAAGCAATTAAAAATAATAATAGGAACACATAAAAGCAGAGGAAAGTTGTGTACAGTGAAATTCACACCTGACATACTGACATTCTATGATCAATAAACAACTGAAAATATTAAATTATATAGGTAAGGAAAAACATGGAAAAAAGGTGAAACAGAAAGAAAATTGGCCATAACCTACTTCTAGTACTGCTTCTGAGTCCCTTTGCAGTCAGGAAAGTCACTTTACCCAGGTTTTTACTAAGATCTTCATTTTTTAGAGATATAATATAGAATTACTAAAGTTTTAATAAACCTTTTCTGGGAACATGAATTACCAAGTAGTATCCTCCACTTTATTATGAAGGTTTCTTTTTGAGCTTTAGTAAACATAATTGGGTTATTCGTACTTTCAAGGAAGTTTTTTAGGGAGAAGGGTCAATGGTGCATTACTGGAGTATTATTGACTTTCTGGTGGTGGGATAGAAAAATAGCATTGTGGGTAAAAAGAATAATATGGGTAGTGTTATAAACCATATTATTTCAATAAAATGGGGAGATCTACTGCTAGATTTTATTTAAAAGAGTTATTATTCTGTTTTGTTAGTATATACAGATTTTGATTTATAAAGATGTCATGTGACATGCATAAGTGGATATGATCTTCCAATAAAAAAGTAACTTTAAAAAGTATTCTAAATAATCAGCATTTAGTATTCCAGTTATCCATAAAAAGTTGTATCACTTAAACATGATTAAAGATTGTCACTTCCTTAGTAAATGTGTTTGCCTATGTGAACCAACTATATTTTAATTCGTTTTAATTGTTTGTTTTGGGGCCACATCTGGTAGTGCCAGGGCTTAATATTGGTTCTGCCTCAGCATTACTCCTGGTGATGCTCAAGGGACCATATGCTGTTCTGTGAATCAAATTTGGGTTAGCCACTGGTGAGGCAAGAGCCTTATCTCCTGTACTACCTCTGCTCCAACCAACTCTATCATTAGTGGCTATTCTTAGTAGTTCCATATGGACCTACTAAGCTACAAATTACAAAAACAACAATTTTACAATACTAATTCCCTGTCACGAACCTGCTTACTGAATTATATATTTGATTCTCATTTCTGGATTCAGTGCACATAAAGTTTAAGTTAAGTCTCCATTTATTTCTTAATCTTATTTTCTGGGAACCTCTATTCCTTTCCATGTGACCCTGGTGAATGACTTATAGAGCTACTTCAATATGGAACAGCACAAAAAAGAAAAATAACAGTCACCCAAATGCACTTGAACAGTCTTCAGTTGTTCCTGAAGAGAAATTAAACTATAGTGAATGTAAAGTTCCAAATTCTGAACTGAAGTCATGACTTCATCATCATCCTCATAATAGAAATAATAATGAACTCACAACTAGGCACAGTTGGTTTAAATTTTCTGATGCATTACTAATGCAAGTCAGAAATATGTTTCGTTGGGGCGAGAGTTTTAAGAACAAAATGAAAAATAAAATCTTTGTGAAAAATATTTGCTCAGTGGTAAATAGTTGTTTCAGGTTACAAAAAGTACAAATATTTGTGTTTCGGCATGCAATGTTGCCCACCACCAAAGTTCCGCTGCCAATAGAACTTTTGTCATCTACTGTCTTTCCTTGGTTACCTCTGTTCTATCATTAAGTTTAAGGATTTGTTCTTAGTATCTGTTCCCTTGCTTGTTTGCTTTATAGACCACATATGAGTGAGATCATCTGGAACTTTTCTTGTTCTTCCTCCTTATGTCTTTTAATATGACACCCTCTAGTTCCATCAATGTTATAGTAAAATGCAAGATTTTATCCTTCCTTGCAGCTGAGGAATCATCCATTGTGTATATTTACCACAGTTTTTTTCATCCACTCACCAGTTTTGGTTTTGTTTACAAACCTTTGCTATGTACATACTTCAGAAATGAAGAAAAATAAACAACGATCTTTCAAATTAGTATTTTTGCATTCTTAGTCTTTAAAAATGTTAGTAACAGGGATATTAACTTTTAAAAAATATAATGTATTCTTTCAAGAATCATCATTAACAGAATAATGATTCTTGTACTCACTGATTTTTTTCGAGAATTACCTAATTGAGCAAAATTTCTGTCATAGACAAGTGGCCATAGAATATAAATGATTCATCAAAAGAGATGTGATATAAATAATAGGGTTTGTGCTAAAGACATAGTGCAGATGTTTGGGCACTTGGCTTGCATGCTGTTGAGCCCTGTTGATCCCTGGCACCAATTATGGTCTCTAAAATGGCCAGGAATGATGTCTATACTGAGTTAGGAATTTACCCTGAGCAAAGCTGATGTGTCCCTCAAACAGACACACACACACACACACACACACACACACACACTTCTTAGTGTAGCACTGTAGCACTGTTGTCCTGTTGTTCATTGCTTTGCTCAAGTGGGCACCAGTAACATTTCTATTGTGAGACTTGTTACTGTTTTTGGCATATTGAATACACCACAAGTAACTTTCCAGGAGAATACATCAAACAGACACATACACACACACACACACACACACACACGTCTTAGTGTAGCACTTGAGCACTGTTGTCCTGTTGTTCATTGCTTTGCTCAAGTGGGCACCAGTAACGTTTCTATTGTGAGACTTGTTACTGTTTTTGGCATATTGAATACACCACAGGTAGCGTTCCAGGCGAATACACCATGGATAGCTTTCCAGGCTCCGCCGTGCTGGCAGGATACTCTCAGTAGCTTGCTGGGCTCTCTGAGAGGAACGGAGGAATCGAACCTGGGTCGGCTGCGTGCAAAGCAAACGCCTTAACCACTGTGCTATTGCTCCAGTCCGTCTTAGGGTAAAACAAAATAAATAAAAACACACATCATTTCCTTTGTGTTCTTCTCAAATTGGAACACACTTAATAATCCTTATATATAAACAAGCACAGAATTCTCGCGTTAAAGGTGGTCAAATCAAATTTTGAACAGTATTTATTCTCCTCATGCTGAATATGGCCAAACTAAACTTTTAACATGAGACATCAAAAGTCATACATTTAGTTTTGAACAGAAGCTGGGATTAAATTGAGTAATTCAGAAAATGTATTCTTATACTTAAGTCAGAAGTCTTCTCTATTATATGACTTCTTGACATATATAGATCTCTTGATGCTCTACTGTCACTGTCACTGTCATCCTGTTGCTCATCGATTTGTTTGAGGGGGCACCAGTAACGTCTCTCATTGAGAAACTTATTGTTACTGTTTTTGGCATATCCAGTACATACGGGTAGCTTGCCAGGCTCTGTGCCCCCATTCTTTTTTTTTTTCACTATGTCATTTTCTTTGAAACAGCTAGAAACTTACAGGTGAGATTGCATTTTCCACTGACACTTTAACTCCCCCTCTCCTTCTTGATTTCAGTAAACTTTCAGCATTTTAAGGGTAAAATAATCCAAGCATCACAAATAAGCAGGGAACTTAAGTATCAGCTCTAATATTAGCAAGACAATGAGTTTTGATGTGAACATTTATTGCACATTCTAAACCTTTGAAAATGTCCTAATTAGTCCAGGAAATGCCATGCCACATTAATAAACTATCATTCAATCTTGGCTTTTAATCTAGAGTAAGGAAAGTTAAGCTGCCTAAAACTCAGAGGCGACTGGCTTTTATATCCATTGTTATAGTAGTGGTAATAATTTCTTGGACTCATTTAGGGGATATTGACATCACTTGGATCAGTAGCAGCTCCAGGGTTGCTAAAGGGCCTAATAATTCAGTGGAGAGGGATTTATTCTGTAGCTATGTGTACATAGACAACTATGTATTAATAAGACATGCTATTACACTACCCACTGTGGTATTGATAGTTTTTTGTTTGTTTGTTTGTTTGTTTGTTTAAGGAATACAAAGAACTGAATATTATTCTCTGCCACCTAGTGACTATTTCAGAAAAGAAAAATCATTGGCAGGGCTGCAGAAATTCTGGGAGAGGAAAAACAAAAAACCCCAAACTATAGAATACTTGTTTGTTTTTTTTTTTAAATCTATCCCTCCCTTAAATTATATGCTTGGTTGTCACTGTATCACTGTATCACTGTCATCCCGTTGCTCATTGATTTGCTCGAGCGGGCACTAGTAATGTCTCCATTATGAGACTTCTTATTACTGTTTTTGGCATATTGAATACGCCATGGGTAGCTTGCCAGGCTCTGCCGTGTGGGGGAGATACTCTCGGTAGCTTGCTGGGCTCTCCGAGAGGGGCGGAGAAATTGAACCTGGGTCGGCCGCATGCAAGGCAAATGCCCTACCCGCTGTGCTATCACTCCAGCCCATCTTGGTTATAAAAGAAAAAAATAATACTTACCATCTCTGAAAAAAATTATCTAGAAACTATGTGTATATTTTCATTTAAATATAGACTTATTTTGACTTTTCTCCTCAAAGATACATGAGTTTTATGGCCTAATGCTCAGGCTAATGGCATCAACCAATCAAAATAAAGTATATTTCATCTCAAGTTATTGCACCTCCCTTCAAAGCCATTTTTGCCACCCAGTCTGTCCTCTGCCTACTGATTCTGAGGTGGCGTTGGAAAGATTTCTGCAGGCGCAGCATGTAGAGCACTGTGGGTTACTCTGTTACAGCTCCTTTTCTGTCTTTCTCTAGAATTTCTGTGAGATGCACATATGGAGTTTCTACTTTTTTTGTGTGGATTTTGTTTTGGTTTTCAGTATTCTATGCCACTCATGTTCAACTGAAAGAGCAGGCTCGTAGAGTTGTTGGCCAGTGGGGTAAAGAATGAATGAATAAATATTTCCCTCTTACTATGAACTTTTGATAAAGATTTTCTTACATTTACAGTGAAATCGCAGGAGTTACCCATATCAGTAACTAACTTGATATCTCTATCCTTGTTTTGGTTCTCACTCTTTGTTTACTTACTCTCCTTGCATTATTGCCAAGTAAATTAACCTTACATGAATTCTTTTCTTATACTCCAGAGGAGGACACTTACTTTATGCTCCCTTTCTTATAGAATGCTGTATATATTATTGGTACTGACATTTCCTGTGAACTTGTTCAGATTGCTAGTATTACTGAATCTCCGTTTGCATCTCGGAAAGGTCCTTGTAACCCACTATGTCTGGTGAAAGACTGCTTTACAGTGCAAGTATTAGGAACTAAGAGAGAGTAAAGAGGTGTTGAGGTGCTTAAAAGTCAACCCAAATTCAATCCCTTCACTGAATGGTCCTCCAGGCACTGCTGGGAGTGACCTCTGAACACTGGGCTAGGAATAGCCTCAGAGAACCATTGGGTGTACGCCCAACACCCCAGCTCTCAATGTTGCAACTTTATGTGAGAAACTCAGATACATCAGAAATCATATAAATTACTCAAATTATTACATCATATATCTATTTAGAAGGATTAAATACTCGAACAATAGGACAAGGCTCTTGGCTTTTAACTGGAGGGCAACATCCTGTGCCTTTTCAAGAGTTGGGTAGCATCCACAGAATACCAAGAAGTGATGCCATCCAGTAACACAGATGCTTCTTCTTGCAATCTTTACATACTAAAGATAGAGGTTACATAATAGTGTCTATAATAAAAAAAAAACCTAATGTTGTGGACAACAAGAGAACAATTGCAGATTAAGTTTTGAGAGCTTTTGCGTTCAGACTTTATAGTTATTGAACCTAGAAAGTGCCAAATTCTGAAGAAACAACAGCCACAGATAATCTCTGCACTAATTTCCTGCTAGATTCTTAACTTCT
The DNA here is from genome assembly GCF_027595985.1 of Sorex araneus. Taxonomy (NCBI): domain Eukaryota; kingdom Metazoa; phylum Chordata; class Mammalia; order Eulipotyphla; family Soricidae; genus Sorex; species Sorex araneus. Next base: position 16,906,778 of record NC_073309.1, read on the forward strand.
TCTGTTCTCAATTTACTGAACCCTTTAACGTCTATATGCTTTTAATTGTCAGTTCCATTTTCATGTATTTGTGAGTGTCCTCCTTGTGCCTGTAAGGGTACGATTTTGTTTCGACCTAACCATTTTTTCCATGTTTTTTTTACTCAAAATGACCTCTTTCTGTTTCCTTTGACAGACTATGCCATCATAGAACCCAGAAATTATTTGGATCTCATACAAGTATTTTGATCACAATAATTGGTCTCGATCATAAATTCTGTTTTTTAATTGATCGATTCAGTCTAACCATCATTTTTTAATACACTACGGTTATTTAATTGGAAGATATTTTGAGACATGTTATAAATGTGAAAAAATCTGCAGACCAACATCAGTGGATAAGGTTATCACCGAGGATAACTTTAATATATATAAAGTTATATGTATATATAACTTCTTATTTTTTTATCTACAGTTTATTTTTATCTGATGTTTGCAAGTTTCCCTTGGACATAAAAATTACTTGCACCATAGTGGGATTATTTCCCTTTTTCTTTTTGTTATGAATTTTATTTCCAGAATATAAGTAAATTGTACACCAAGCTCTGTGATTTTAAGATGGATAATAAGAATCCAAAAATCAATACTTAGTAAAATATTTAGAAAAAAACAATAAATTTTTGCATTTGAAGATTAACTTGGTTGTTTTTCTTTCTTATAAAATTAGTTTTGTTCAAGGCCTACTGTGCAGAGAAGGCCTTCGGGAAATAAAGTGGTGCATTTTTCATTGTCTTCAAATCTATTTTCTGCTTGAACAGAGTCAGCATTAAATTTAAAAAAAGAAAATCACTCGTTGATGGAAGTTTCAGAATAAGAAGCATGGTAGAAAAGACCCTGTCTTTTGAGTGTTTATTTTTGAGTTACTCAACCTTGCATATTTCTGACCAGATAAACAACAGGAATTTGATTTTACACAGCATGATATCCTAAACATTATTATAACAAGAGAAAATTCCTTTAATAACCCAAGTACTGTTATTTATAGGTAAGTTGATAGAAAAAAGAGCACTGCCTTTTAAATTATAGAGACAGGATAATAGGTATGATCCTTAACCTCACTAATTTACCCATCTGTCCAAATTGATCTACTTTCTGCAATCTGTTCTACTCATATTACATCTGGATTTCCTGAATGTATCTATAAACATATAATACTTATTATTAAAACATTTTGAACAAAATACGATTTCAATTTCCAGTATTATAGACTGTGACCTCAGAGTTCATGGCATGTCAGCTTTAATCCTCTAATACTATTAATTACACACAAATATTCTTCCCTCTCTACCTTACCTAGTCTACTTAATCCAATTATTCTATGACCTCTATAAGTATGTTTTGCATGCCACTGTTTCTCTAAGTATAGGATCCTCCATACCCCTTAGGGATTAGGAGGTATTTAGTAATTATTGCTTCTTTCCCTTTTAGTTCACTCAGGTCTAAATGTACTTTCAATGGGGATGGGGAGTTTGAAAAGAGAATTCTCTCCAAATTAGTTCTATCTTTGGATTTCTTTGATAAAAAGAATGGCAAGAGAAGTAATTCAAAAATCCAGCAGCATTTTATGTTAGAGAAAGAGCAGTAAACAAGTTAGTTGTCACTAAACAATATTCCAACTTGATGGGTCAATGTTTTTGCTCCTTTTAACTATGTTCGTTTTTCAAAATAATGTGTGTTACTGGAGGGAGAGAAAGGTCACAGTGGCAGGAGACATATGTCATGTCCTGTGTCATTACTAGGGAGTCTACCTTGCCATGTTCACCTCTTAGAAATCCCTTGCTTATTTTCCAGCTTCCACCTAAAGAATATTCTTTCAATTATGCAATTATTTCAATTATTCTTTCAAGTATGCAATTCAGGGTGCAGTGATGCAGGAAGGAAAACAGCAGAATAGATGGCACCATATAGTAAATACCTGGAAAACTTTCCTAGGACATGTGTTTTGCATCCTATTTTTGAATGTATATTGGTGAACTAAATGACCCCCTCCCAAAGAAAAGGGAAAGTGAAATTTTGCTCCTTTATGAAATAAAATATTCTACATACCAAAGTTCCTCAGTACCCAGCACATGCACATAATGTTAAATTTTAAATATTAAGAGGAAAAAGATTAAAATATTGACATGATTGAAATATATTGATTTATTAAATCTACATTTAATTAAAATATTATATGCCATTTGCATATTTTTTGAAATCCTAGATACTAAATGCCCCGACTGTGATTAATAAAATTGTCTGATCATGAGAGAAAAAAGAAAAGGGTGGGAGGAAGAGGGAGAACTTGCATTCAAATAATTTAAGAGCTATTATAGATTTGGAAAATTGATATTAAGAAGTTATTGGAGGAATTTAATAATGGTGGAATGAGGTAAAATAAGAGCTAAAATGTTTGTTGCAAGCTCCACATGAAACAGTGAAATCTAAGCTTGAGACTAAAGAATGATACTTTACTCGCAAAGCAAGATGAAATAAATGGGACCATATTTACCTTTGACATGAAACAATGGAAAATAAAATTAAAATGATGAATTAATAGCACTGCACTGTAGCACTGCCGTCCTGTTGCTCATTGATTTGCTTGAGCGGGCACTAGTAACGTCTCCATTGTGAGACTTGTTTTGGGGCATATCGAATACGCCAAGGGTAGCTTGCCAGGCTCTGCTGTGCACTGGATACTCTCGGTAGCTTGATGGGCTCTCTGAGAGAGATGGAGGAATCAAACCCAGGTCGGCCGCATGCAAGGCAAATTCCCTACCCGATGTGCTATAATATCAACAAAATTAAACAACAGACAACTAAGACAGCAGTTGAGGCAAGCAAACAAAGATAGCCATACTGTTGGTCTCATGTATTGTCTTGAGAGTTTCCAGGTAACATGCCGCTATCTTCCTGAATGAAGGAGGCAAAGGTGAGGATTTGGGTACACTGATGAATTAAGTTTATAGTTCAGAGGAAATAACATGACTCTCTTTGTTTAGCAGCATTTCAATGAGAGGAAACAACATGAAGTATAAGTAATAAATACCAAAAAAAAATCCTTCAAATAAACAGTGATTAATACTTGCAGAAGTTCATAAGTACTAATTCTACTAGGGATATTCTTGTCTAGAATCCAGAAAAACGAATAATAGTAAAACCGAAACTAAACTCCTTAAAAGTTTTCATAACTGTAACCCAAAGCAAATCTTAATACCATTTGGGGCAGGGGGTACAGAGGAATTAGTGAAATTCATAATGTTTGCATGAAAAACGATGAGGCATGCAAAATTCAGCAATATCTAATTATACTTAGAAGATAATCTAATTAATTTATTGTGGCTCAGAAGTGACAAAGATATTAACATTTCCAGGAAAGGACATCAAAGTGACTATTATAATTACATTTTATGTGAATTGAAAAATAAGGGAAAATACTGAAGCTATAAAGAATACAGATCAGATCTCTGCAGATAAAAATTATAATATCTGAAGAAAATGTTTACTGATTGGATTATGAAAGATAAAAAATAGAAAAATTGAATAATGAACTGGAATACCTGAGTTAAAGAGGCAATACTTATAATTTGGGGTACGTTGCAATAGCAATATTTTCAGAGAAACAAGGGACCAAAGTGATAGTATAACGATTTATATGATTGCCTTGCACACAGCCAACACATACTCCATCCCTTGCTGGATGGAGCAGCACACAGGACCTCGAAACACCCCTAGAAGTGAACCCTGAGCACAGACTTTGGAGTAAGTCCTGAGCACAGCAAGTTGTAGACCAATTCCCCCACCCAATTTTTTTTTAAATAAAATATAACTAGCAAATTGTAAAACAAATTTAAGTGGCCAAATACTATTTTAGATATAATTTCAGCACTGAGAATGATACTAAACATTATTTTAAACTTGCTTGGACATTTCAAAAATTAATTGACTCACTGGAGCGATAGCTCAGTGGTAGGGCATTTGCCTTGCACGTGGCTGACCCGGGTTGGATTCTTCTGCCCCTCTCGAAGAGCCTGGCAAGCTACTGAGAGTATCTCGCCCACATGGCAGAGCCTGGCAAGCTATCTTGGTGTATTTGATATGCCAAAAACAGTGACAACAAGTCTCACAATGGAGATGTTATCGGTGTCTGCTCGAGCAAATTGATGAGCAATGGGATGACAGTGACAGTGACATACTTAATAAATGTAATAAACTCCAGGTATCCCCCAATCTCTAGTGACCCAGGGATCACACCCATAAGCCGCACCCTACCACACCCTGTCTCCTCATTGGCCACCCTCCAGATCTCAACAGCTGCTCCTCCCAGACAGGAGTATAAAATGAGGCCTCCATAGCCATGCCACTGGACTCTGAGTCAGGTTGTTTTCACTCATAGCGCCCCGGGGTGGGGTGGATGGGTGGGTGACAACTCTCTCTGCCCCAAAGGACCCAGCCCCGGCAGCCAACCTCCACTACCTAATCACCACCATGCTCCAGGCCGCTTTCTGGATGCTCAGGCCGAGCCTCACGCATGAACAAAGTCACATTATAAGATACTTCCTACCCATTTTCCATAATTACCACACTATATTTGATGGAGTTCAGACAGTAGGCAACAAATCATAGAGAGTAATATACATATACATCTATCTATCTATCTATCATTTATCTATCTATCTATATCTATATCGATATCTATATCTATATACACACATACCTCTCTGAAAGCCAGGCAAGTTACTGAGAGTATCCCGCCTGCATGGGCAGAGCCTAGCAAGCTACCCATAGCATATTTGATATGCCAAAAACAGTAACGATAGGTCTCATTCTCCTGACCCTGAAAGAGCCTCCAATCATTGGGAAAGACGGGTAAGGAGAGTCTGCTAAAATCTCAGTACTGGGAGGAATAGAGACATTTCTGTTGCCCACTCCAGTAAATTGACAAACAATGGGATGACAGTGACAGTGACAATAAACTCTAGGTATGGCATCAAGGCCGACACTAAACTATTCAACATTAGTAACAAAGATAAAGAGCTTTAAAAGTACATGTTTGGGGGTGAGCCAGATAACAGGCTGTTCCATGTTTGACTCTCCCCAAATTACCTAAAATTTACTACAAAATTGTTAATCAACAATCAAGGAGAGTCTAACAAAATGAAACATTTTACTTTTTGTTCAAATTTTCAATCATTCAGACTGTATCTGAAGCTTATTAGGTACAATGCAAATATGTTTGAATTACAATTGGGATTTTATTGCTCCATTGAAGTAACAGTTTGCAAGACAAGATGTGTTTTAAGGACATATTTCACATGTTATCTAACCACACCCACCAACACTACTATATCCATCCTCTACATTGGATTCACAAGCCTTGAATTTTCCTCTCTCCTCCTGATAGGTAAACTGTGTGCAAATCCAAGTGGTTTAATTTGGTTAGTTTTAACAGTTTGTCTTTGTAGCTTCTGATTTGCTTTGCTTTTCTATATTCCACATTTCAGATTGTCCAGCATATACTCTTTCCTTCTGACTAATTTTACTTAACATGCACCTTCCCACGGAAGTAACTTGACAAGCTCCCTGTGGCATATTTGATATGCCAAATATAGTAACAATAATAGGTCTCATTTCCCTGACCCTGAAAAGAGCCTCCAATCATTGGGAAAAAATGAGTAAGGAGAGTCTAAAATCTCCGGGCTGGGATGAATGGAGATGTTGCTGGTACCCTCTCGAGTAAATCGATGAATGAAGGGATGACAGTATGACAGTGATGCACCATCCCGTTCTTTCTGTATTTTATCTTACATTTAAGATAGACATTCATCTGTGTGTGTGTGTATGTGTGTGCACATGCACACGCACACTCGCTATACTCTCTGTATATTTATTTACAAATCTGCCATTGGATTTTTGGGTTGTTGCCATATTACCAATATTGTAAATACACTGAAATGTTTTAAATGATTTTTGGGTTTTATTTTTGATAAATACTTAGGAGTCGAATCATTATATATGTTGATGATATAATTCTAGTATTTTGAGAAATCCCATCTGCTATTTTTTTATAGAAAATGTACCAACTTACATTCCTATCAACAGTGAATAAAGGTTCCTTTCAAAAATAATTCTTCCCTTTTCTGTGCTGCTTCTGTGGGATCATATTGAGTGATGTTCAGCGGATACTCTTTGCTCCTGAAACTGCTGTGACAGGGAGAAGCGGCGTATACTGATATCTGTTGCAGTGGATCAAACCCAGGCCTCCTGCATGAAAATCATTTGCTTAACCTATTGAGCTATATTCTCTGGTCCTGAAAGTTCCTTTTGTCTATAGCTCCTTCAGTACTTATTTCTGGCCTTTTTATGTATGCTATTGTCATAGGCATGAATTGACATCTCATTGTCACGTTGACTTGAGTTTACTTGATAAGTGATCATGAACATGGTTTGTTTCTCTTTTCCAGCTATATACTCTCTTTGATGAAAAGTCTGTTTGGCTCTATTTCACATCTTTGATGTGACTGTTTCTTTTATCCTTGTTGATCTATATGATTTCCTCGAAACATAGCAGGGAGAGTAGCTTTTGATCACATGTGTGGTGCACAAATATTCTCTTCTATTCAGTAGCCTTTCTTTTAATTTTCACAATAGTGTCTTTCACTGTGCAGAAGCATTTTCATTTGATGTAATCCTATTTTTATGTTTGCCTTTGTTTCCCTTGGTGATGGAATTCAATACCCCAATGTGTTATCAAACCAATACCATGGGACATCTTGCCAGTGTTCTTCAGTATACTTTATGATTTTATATCTAACATAAAATCCACTGTAATTTTTACCTCACTGTAATTTTACCTTTCTACATGATGTGTAAAAGTTACCTCCCTTTATTTTTCAGCTTTTTGGTATCTAGTTTCCCAGCGCTATCTATGGAAGAGACTTTCCAATCCCTATTTAATACTACTTTATCTTTATATGTGTATTAGGCTTTAATTCTTGGTTTCTAATTCTATTCTATTCATGCATCTACTTTCATTTCATGATGATTAGGGTTTTATTACTATTCCTTTGGAGTGTAGTTTGAATTCAGGACATGTGTTGCTCCGAGTCTTTTTGTCTCATGATTGCCTTGGCTATTGCAGCTCTTTTGTGGTCTTTACAAATTGCGGTGGTATCGGTTCAATTTTCTTTAAGAATATCATTGTGATTTTTATAGGGATTACATTCAATCTCTATATTGCCTTGAGCAGAATAGTTATCTTAACTATGTTAATTTTTCCAATTCACGAACACAAAATATATTAGTATCCCCTTGTCTCTCCTATTTCTTTAACCATGACATGTAGTTTTTAATTCATAATTTTTAACACCTCTTCTACTTAAATTACTAATATCAAATTATTTTCAAAGTGACTTTAGATAGATATTATACTTCTTTATTTTCAACTCTGTGCCTTTCATGTAGAAAGGAAACAAATCACTGCATGTTGATTTTATATCCTATACTTTAATGTATTGGTTTCTTGTTTCTAAGAGTTGATAATTAGTAGAGTCTTCAGGATTTTTTTTACATATATTATCATGTCATCTGAAAATAGTGATAGCTTTTCTTCTGTTTCAATTGGATCCTTTGTTTCCTTTTGTTTAACTTTATCTAATTGCTCTGCTTCAGACTTCCAATACAATGCTGAATACTAGTGATTGCAGTGTACATTCTTATCTTACACCTTATCTTGGAGAAAAAGCTTTCAGTTTCTCTTCATTGATTACAGTATTAGTAGTGAGACAGTCAAGCATAACTATGAATTTGTTGGAATATATTCCTTCTATTCCCATTTTGTTTACTGAGGCTTCCCCTATCATAAACAGAGACTGAATCTTGTCAAAAGCTTAATTTCATTTATTCCTATGATCATATATTTCACAGGAGTTCCTTTTATTGATGTTATCAATTTATATGCTTATATTAAACTATTCTGCATCCCTGGATTAAATCCCAGTTGCATAAATCCTTTATGTATCACTGAATTTGTTTTGCATCATGCTCATTGATAAATTTTTTGCAGTTGATTGTTTTCAAGGATGGAGTGAGAAGATAAAGTTGGTGAGGGGAGGGTGCTAGAGAGATTAGAAAGCAGAAAGATCACTTGCTTTGTACAGTGCAGCTCCAGGTTTTATCCCTGACACTCTGTGACAGGAGTGATCCTTGAACACAGAGCCAGGAGTAAACATGAGCACAGGGTGTGGCCCAAAAATGAGAGGGGGGAGGGAGGGAGAGAGAGAGGGATGGAGAGAGAGAAGAGAGAGAAGAGAGAGATAAGACAGAAGAAAAAGGGAGGGAGGGAGGGAGGGAAGAAGAGAGAAAGGAGAGAAAAATGGATGAACTTCAATAAAAGTTCAAATTTTCTGATTGATTTTGTTATCAGAGTTTTGTTGACCTGCCTCATACAATGTCATTTTTTTTCCCAAAGAGCATAGCAAGTTTAGTTTCTTTATATATATAGAACTCATTTGTGAAATCATTTGGATTCAAAATTTTGTTTTGGTGAGACTTAGCTACATTTTCAGTTGTTTTTTTTTTTTTACTTATAAATGGTCAAATCAAATTTTCTGTTCCTCCTTATTCAGTCTCCAAAGGGTAATGTTCTCGGAATTTGTCTCTTTTTTTCTGTGCTTTTTAAATTAGTGGCATATAATCATTTCTAATATTCCCTAGTGATTTGTTCTCCCCTCTCATCTCCAATTCTTTCTAAACAGGACTTTCTCTTATTGTTTTGTTATGAGTGTAGAATCAGATCTTGGTTTTATTTTAATTTTTAATTTTTGCTCTTGTATTGTACCTTTGATTGTTGTGCCTCTGACCCAGATTGCTCAGTTATTTGCCGGGACTGGGCAGATGCCGTCATAGATCACATTTCATAAAACTGTTCACACTTTGCTAGTGTTTGATATGAGTGTTAGGTTTTATTCAAGCTTTATCTCTTATTCTTATGCTTTTAAATTAAGCTGCAGCATCTCCCTGAACCCTAATTTTACTCGTTTAATGTGGAAAATATCTGCTGAGGAAATATTTGTGAAGGTTAAATAAGATTGTGTAAGAATTGTACTTGCAGAATGCACATAACTGTAATCTTGACCGTGCACATTATATATTCATAAACAAGTGTTATATACATATATGTACGTAGATACACAAATCCAAAAGTACAAGGAAATCTCAGTTATTTGGATTATTCAGTAGCTGTATGTGGACCTGTTGTAACTATAACTCTTTCTGCAGTGTAGCACTTCTTATTGTTGCTCCCCAGGGATTATCTGGCAATATAAAGAAAAAAACAATACGGAGAGTAAAAAATAAAGTAGAAATTCACAAATTTGTTGTTGCTGTTGTCGTTGTTATTGAGGAGACCTGCAGAAGACACATAGCAGTGCTTGGGGATCATTTGACCACAGGATCAAACTCAGTAGCTCACCCATGCAAGGAACCTTTTCTACCACTTGAGAACCCCCTCCCCCACCCCTGCCTGGAGACATGCCTATGCATCACTCTCAGGGGGCAGGGGGATGCTAGTGGCACCTAGTGGGGAGAGGTTAGAGACACACCAGGCAGGGCAGCCTCCACACAAGATCTTGACATAAATGTCAATAATGCTGAGGTTTGGAAGCTCAGTTAGAATATTGTAATAAGAGAAATAAGACACAGATTTAATGATGCTATTTTTTATATGCCTATAGTTTCTAATCGAAAATGCATGTTCAGTGAAAAAGGTAAAGTAATGTATTCTGTGTGTTCTTTCTTTCTTTCTTTCTTTCTTTCTTTCTTTCTTTCTTTCTTTCTTTCTTTCTTTCTTTCTTTCTTTCTTTCTTTCTTTCTTTCTTTCTTTCTTTCTTTCTTTCTTTCTTTCTCTCTCCCTTCCTTCCTCCCTTCCTTCCTTCCTTCCTCCCTCCCTCCCTCCCTCCCTCCCTCCCTTCCTTCCTTCCTTCCTTCCTTCCTTCCTTCCTTCCTTCCTTCCTTCCTTCCTTCCTTCCTTCCTTCCTTCCTTCCTTCCTTTCTTTTGCCCACTGCTTACTTTTATTTTTCTATAGCAATTTCTGGTTTTGTCAGAGTTAGTAGTCAACAGAGTCCCATATAACAACTACATTTGTGCAAAAATTTCTGGCTATTGTCATCATAAAACTAGAACATCATGCCCAGTACAGCAGCAATATTCCTGATTGATGTTCATATCTCTCTCCTTTTTTAAATCTTGAAAGCTATTTAAATTATTTTTGAGGTTTTGTGTATGTCTTCCTATGTGAATGATATATAATATCCGAGTGATTTTTGCTAGAGATAGATGAACATAAATTTGAATCCTGTTCCCTAAATACATGGACAAAATTATAATTTTTAATTGCAATAGACAGTATTGCCTATTTACTGTAAACTTATATGTGTTTCTATCTATCTATCTATCTATCTATCTATCTATCTATCTATCTATCTATCTATCTATCTAATCTATCTATCTAAGCTCCCAGGAGAGAACGATGCAGAATATCTCATGGCAGAGCCTAGCAAGATACCTGTGGCATATTCGATATGCCCAAAACTGTAACAATAATGGGCCTCATTCCCCTGACCCTGAACATGACAGGGGTGAATGAGAGGTTACTGGTGCCCTCTCGAGCAAATCAATGAGTGATACAGTGATATATATATATGCTTATATATGTATATATATATATATGCTTTTAAGCCACACCTGGCTATGCTTATGGGTTATTCCAGGCTCTAGACTCAGTAATCAATTTTTGCAGTCCTCAGGGGAACCATATGGGATGCTGGGGATAGAACTCATTTTGACCACATGCAAGGCAAGCACCTTACCATCTCTCCAGCAAGTTTATTTAAAAGGAAATGCTTTTTAAATATTCCGACATTCTTGTATTCACATCTACATGAGTAATCGCTTCTTCTATGGAAAGATATTCATTAGAACACCATTGAGACATCTTGTACACAGGACCCTCTAAGAAATGCCTGATGTTTTGTTATAAACCAGGGTACTCTTCCTCCCACCTAGAGTCCATTTATGCCTGGCAACACAAATGCATAGAGGTTTATAACCACAAAGAAACTGATAACATTGCATGGGATTGAAGGCTGTGCAATGAAAGCCATGTGAATAATATGAACAAATGATTAGATGAAATGTTGGTAGAGTGATTATGGGAAAGCAAGCAGGAATCCAAAGTGGAAAGCTCATTGAATATTGTATTTTGATAGGGGAAATAACTCTGGTTTATTATCTTAAGATATTTTATGATAGTACATGAGGATAAGAACTTCTTTCAGTAACTGCATAGCAAACCATAATGCCCAAATGGAAAGAGAGAAGAAGAAGAAGAGGAAGAAGGAGAAGAAGAAGAAGAAGAAGAAGAAGAAGAAGAAGAAGAAGAAGAAGAAGAAGAAGAAGAAGAAGAAGAAGAAGAAGAAGAAGAAGAAGAAGAAGAAGAAGAAGAAGAAGAAGAAGAAGAAGAAGAAGAAGAAGAAGAAGAAGAAGAGGAGGAGGAGGAGGAGGAGGAGGAGGAGGAGGAGGAGGAGAAGGAGGGTAAAGTGTAGGTGAAGGATGGCAGTGTGGAGTGTGGCAGGATGGAAACTGGGGTCTCTAGTGGTGAGAACTATACAAGAGTGAAGGGTGTTGAAATGTTGTATGACTGAAACCCAGTCATGATCAGTCTTGTAACTATCTCTCTGTGATTCAATAAAAATTTTTAAAAATAATATTTAAAAATAACTTCCAATTAATTATTACTAATGTGGTTTTTTGAGATACAACAATTAATTTCTTATTGTTTTTAAGATAAAAACCATAATTCTGTGTGTGGTATGGAAAGTATCATGTTAAGTGAAATGAGTCAGAAAGAGAGTGACAGACATAGAAAGATCGCACTCATTTGTGGAATATAAAGTAACAGAATGGGAGACTAACACCCAAGAATAGTAGAAACAAGTACCAAGAGGAGTACTCCACAGCTTGGAAGCTGACCTCACATGCTAGGTGAAGAAGCAGCTATGATAGAGAAGGGATCACCAAGCAAAGGGTGCTAGGTGGGCCCAGTAGGTATGGGAGATACAGGCTGAAAATAGACTATAGACTGAACATGATGCCTACTTAATACCTCTGTAGCAAACCACAACACCCAAAAAGAGAGAGTGAGCAAATGGTAATGACCTGCCACAGAGGCAGGGTGGGGTGAAGGGGACAAGGTGGGGGTGGTAGGAGGGATGCTGGGACCATTGGTGGTGGAAAATGGGCACTGGTGGAGGGATGGGTACTTGATCATTGTATGACTGAAACATATGCATGAAAACCTGTAAGTCTAACTTCGTCTCATAATGATTTACTAATTAAAAAAAATACAGTGAACAAAATACAAAGACAATCTACAGAATGGGAAAGGATATTTACCCAATTTCTATCAAATCAGGGGTTGATATCAAGGATATGTAAGGAACTGGGTGAACTCTACAAGAAGAAAACATCAAACCCCATCAGAAAATGGGGGGATGAAATTAACAGAAACTTTCTCAAGGAAGAAATACGAACATTCAAAAGGCACATGAAAAAATGTTCCTCATCACTAATCATCAGGGAGATGCAGATCAAAACAAGTATGAGATACCACCTCACACCACAGTGACTGGCACACATCCAAAGGAAAAAAAGCAACTGGTGTTGGTGTGGATGTGGGGAGAAAGGGACCCTCTTACACTGCTGGTGGGAATGCTGACTGGCTCAGCCCTTTTGGAAAACAATATGGTCACTTCTCAAAAAATTAGAAATTAAGCTCCCATTCGACCCAGCAATATCACTTCTGGGAATACATCCCAGAGAGGCAAAAAAGTATAGTTGAAATGACATCTGTACTTGTATCTTCATTGTAGCACTGTTTACAATAGCCAGAATCTGGAAAGAACCCGAGTGACCAAGAACAGATGAGTGGTTAAAAAAATGTTGGTACATCTACACAATGGAATATTACGCAGCTGTTAGAAAAGATGAAGTCATGAAATTTGAATACAAGTGGATCAACATGGAAAGTATCATGCTAAGTGAAATGAGTCAGAAAGAGAGGGACAGACATAGAAAGGTTGCATCCACCACTTGGATGCCAGCTGCACATGCTGGGGGAAAGGGCAGCCCAAACAGAGAAGGGAATGCCAAGTGAAGGGGGTCTGCAGGATCCACTCGGGATGGGAGATGTGTGCTAAAAGTAGACTATAGACAGAACACGATGGCCACTCAATACCTCTATTGCAAACCACAACACCCAAAAGGAGAGAGAGAGAAAAAGGGAATGCCCTGCCACAGAGGCGGGTTGGGGTGGTGGATGGGGTGAGGGTGGTGGGAGCGATACTGGGACCATTGGTGGTGGAGAATGGGCACTGGTGGAGGGATGGGTACTCTATCATTGTATAACAGAAATGCAAGCACAAAAGTTTGTAAGTCTACAACTGTATCACATGGTGCTTCACTAATAAAAAATTTAAAAAACATATTTAAAAATAACTTCCAATTACTAAGGTGGTTTCTTGAGATACAACAATTAATTTCGTATTGTTTTTAAGATAAAAACCATAATTCTGTATGTGGTATGAAAAGTTAGTTTTGTTTTGTTTTATTTTAGTGCCTTGATCTTATTTTCAACATCCAGGGACTTTACTTAAACTCTGTGTTCATCAGCCCAAAGTTGTATATACTAAACTCTCTTGTTCATCAGTTAGATTCTAGCCTAGAATTCAGGGACACATTCCCTGGTTATCTGACTATGACACACTTATCTGTTTTTTTAATATGTTTCCTTTTAATGTTATATTAACAGATACAGCTATTTGGTGAATCCTTTTCAAGGTTATTAACTCAGTATTTTATTGAAGGTAGTACTGAGTGAATTTTTAACAGTTTTTTCTTATATTTACATAGTTCTTAGTATGTATGAAACTCAATAAATATTTATGGAATAAACATGAATAAATAAATTAATATGTAAGTGTGTAGACCTCATATGTTTTTAATTTTTGTTCTATGCATAAGTAAATCTGCTTAAATTTGTAAACTATACACTTATGGAACTATCTCAGATTTTAGTAAGAGACTTTCATATTTGTAAATACAAAGAAAAATCAATTTATATAACCATGGTACATAAAAAGCATAAGATCTTTGAAAGAAAATTATTATAGTAATTACACAACCCTCCCTGAGGAATATAACTCGCTAATTTCTATATACTTCAACACTCAAGATAAGGCATCTGTTTACTTATTTGCTTATATTTTAGTCATCACAAACTTGAGTGAAATTTTGTTATGCTATCTGTGTTATTTTATTTATATTTGAAGTTACTATCTCTACTCATCTTCCTCTCTTTCCTGCTGGGGTAATTTCTTTAGAGACATCTCCTTAACAATAAGTTTCATGGTATACTTCACTCTTTCTTGTCATTTTTAGACTAATACCTTGCTCTTATGTTTCACTGCTCTTGTTTCTATTTTAAAACATGTTGCTTATTTATTTGTTTTGTTCCAATTCTTCCTACTATATAATTCTGGTGCCAGGAGGGTAGAAAAATATTGCATCTTTTTTAGTATATTCTCTCTGACAGCTCCAAGCAGGTCTGGCAAGTATAACAATGTACTCTGAATGAATGTATAGCTAGAACAGAAGTAAATACATTAGTGGAGAAGACTTTATAGAAATGTTCAACTCTGAATTTTATCTCACAGCATGAAAGTAATTTCCTAGTCAAAAGAGAAGGAGACAAAATTTGAAGCAAAAATTCGAGGCAAAAAGAATAGTGTATGCAACAACCAAAGCATAAGGGATTCACATGTTCGGAGTTGTTTTGTTTATTTGAAGCATCTTATGGGTCTTGGTCAGGGTTCAGGAAAAAAGCTGTAAAAGGTGAGAGCATGACAGATTATGGAGGGACCTCAAAGTTAATCAATTCATATCCTTGTCTCTGAGCAATAGGAAGTCACAGAAGGCATTTAGACTGGTAAATTAAATGATGCATTTTGCATTTTAGAGAGATCAATTCAGCAGTTGGACAGAAATGAAAAGGAAGAAAGAGTGGCTCCTGGCCAATAAAGCAGAATACTGTTGCCAAAGCCCAGTTTCTAAAATATCTCTTCCAAGACTCTCAATTTTGTTTTCTTTAAAACGTGGACCTTATCATCTTAGTGTTACAGTCATATCTTGAGCAATGTGGATTGTTCTACTATTTTATTTTTATATGATTAACATTTTTAATCTATTTATACATGTAGGAAGACAAAGATAAAGGGAGAAGATTCAGAGAAATTTTGACTGTTCTTTTTAATGAGCATATAATCAAAGGTTAAACTATATGATGCACTTATAAATAGAATATTTAAAAAGACTAATGTACAAAGGAAAGCTAAGGGAGAGGGTGCAGAGGCCACAGAAAGGTCAATATTACCATATAAGTGTCAAATAGAGATTATAGAATAACACTTACAAAAAAAAGTCATATTAAAATTAAGTATGCTGGCAGGTGTAACAGTTACAAAACTGGTCATAAGGTCAAAAATGTTGACAGAAATGCCATGAAACAGGCTTTAATCCACCCAGACATTGACTCTGACTCTGATCTTCACCATGGCATGACATGGTCAAATATTCCTTTCTTTCCCTGAAGTTTGCTTTCTCTCTAAAATGAAGACCTTGGTATATAGATGTACTAAGGAACATCAGTGATGCACTGGAATCATTTAATTATGAGACAGGAAACAAAAGGGACACATACATAAAAAGAGATGTTTGCAAGACTGGCTCCAATTTGGGGAGAGGCTCCAGATAATGAAAAGATCACTCTAGTCTTTTCACTGGATTCTTTCTTAGAATTCTCTTGGGAAGGAAAGCAATGCAGTTTTCATTTGTCAGTGCCAGAGACACTTGTGTCAAGTTTCTGGGGAGAACCATCAGGAGCTAATAATATAAAGAGTTAATTTGTGGGAGGGAGAGACAGGGCCAGGTACCCTGAGGCTGTTTTGTCATCCTGGCTACTGGAGTTTTCTATGGATAGTGAGGCTCTGTCTCTCAGATTATCGGAGCTATGCATGGCTTTCTCTTATGCCTTTGGAACTAATTTGTTGACTTTACGCATGAGATAAAATATTCTATTTCTGAAACTTCTCATTTCCCCCCGTGGTCGAGGTGTACGCTTTCTCATCCTAGTTATTTGGCAAGAAAGCCCACTTTCCTTTTGCTAAAAAGTAATTTGGAGCATGTCAAAATGTTGGCCTTTGGGGAAACACGCTTTGCAAATTTGTCTAGGGCATTACAGGATACTATTTTAGGGACAGATATAGCCTGAGAAAGTAGCAAATTATAAAGAGGTATTAAATGACATAAAAATAAACTACGAAGTATTCTGAGGATGTCTCAGTGTTGCCTATTTTTTACCAATACATATTGGAAGGATCCTGGTAATTAGACCTTTCCTCCAAGTCAGTTCGTTAGTAGGGCACCCATTCAGTGTCAAGGATGTCACTCTGGCTATTATATAATATATACACATTGTTTATTTTTTATATGACGTTCATTTATTTATTTTCCTTTTTGAGTTACACCCAGTGATGCTCAGGGGTTACTCCTGGTTCTGCACTCAGGAATTACTCCTGGTGGTGCTTGGGGACCATATGGGATGCCTGGGATTGAATTCCGGTCGTGGTGTGGAAGGCAAATGCCCTACCTGCTGTACTATAGCTCCGGCTCCTATACACACTGTTTAAATGAGACAAGATCCCAAACCCAGGAAATTTCAGAATCTTCTTATTGACCATGCTTTTTTTGATTCCTGGGTGTTCCCAACACGAATTAGCATCCTCTCTCTTTCAATTATGGCTTTGAATGTGCCACTCTCACTCACCTAATGGGATTCACCTGGGAATTAGATATTAGATTTCTTATCTGGACTTGTAAGTAGGTTTCTTATTATTTTTATGGACAGGCAGAAGAAGGCTAGGTATTTGCCCCCCAATACATAATCTAAGTTCTCCTCTCTTTTATTCACATTGTTACCGTTGAGTCAGTTCTAGTCAGTCGGTGTGAAAGTCCTCTGAGTGCTGATCACCAATCTGAGCCAACTTCAATCTCATTAGATTCTTATCAACATTTTTCTAGCAGAGAGTTAAATTTGGAATCTTGACCCTGTCATTTAAGTATTTCATTACTTATTGCCCACTGAACATCCAAATGATACTAAAACACAATCAATTTTAAGTAGTTTTTCATTCCCTCAAATCTAGAGGTTATAGTGAAATATTATTTTAGTTGGATAAATTGATTACTATGTGGTGTAATTATTTACTGTAGTTTATGAGTTTATGAGTGGGAAAGTTTCAAATAAGTCACAATCCATTTTCCCACAGAGAAGTGTTATATGGGAAAGCACTGCCAAAAATAGTAATGAATTCATGATGTGTCTGATTATAAATTGATATTGGTCATTGCACATCCAGAAGCCTTTTACTGCTCCCCAAATTTTCATGTACCTACGTCAGTTTTGCAACCACATATTACATTGCATCCATAGTTTAAGATGCTAGGGTGTATTTATGACATATACATTCTTTCTGTACATCACATAATGGGTATCCAACGGCTCAGAACTTCTAATCATATCCATTTAAATTGCCTGTTTTCTGGTTTTTTAGAATATTCTACATAGCTCAAATATGTAGTGTAAGTTTTTCTATGAATGCATTTTCCATGCTGTCCTTTTACCTGTGTTTCTGCTTCTGAATTAACCCATTTTGGTGTTCTGATAACATTTCTTGTATTAGAGGTCAACATTTGTAAAACAGAAACCCCCCAAATGACAACATTCCCACATTTGATTTGATCTCATTAAATAAGATGCCCTTGGCCCTTCAACTTCTTTGCTTTTTATTGTTCTGGGGGAGGGAATTCTCCCAAGTGGTGCTCAGTAGTTCTAGTGGCTAATCCTGGCATAGCCAACTGACCCACAATGAGTACTAAGACGTAAGGGTGAAATTCTGCTTGGTCCTTGTGGTTTCAGCTACCACCAACGCCACATTTTTGTGCTCAGCTGCCCCCAGGGACACAATTGGGGATGCTCAAGAGGTCACATGTTCCTAGAATAGAACCCTGGTCTGAGTCCTAATCCTTGTACTATCTCTCTGGCCCAGAGAACTCTGGTATCTTAGAAAAATGCACACTTGATTATAATTTAGGAATTACCACATGAGGTGGCTGTGATTTAACACTGGATGCAGTACTTATAATGAAAAGCCAGGAAAAAATCAATAGTTTTCACTAAAGGAGAATACAAATTTTTATCACAGAAATGTCCACATTTATATGAACAAGACATAAATACGACAGAACTAATAAAATAGAAATATAGGGAAATAAAAAGAAAGAAAAATATTTTTTTCTGTACGTGAAAACTTCAACATTCTCCACTCAATGTTTTATTCCCTCTGTTTTTCTACTTAATACATATAGAAATCAGGTGCCATGTCCACTGATGTTTGTAACATACATTGATATATACATATATATCTCCCCAAAAGGTCACTTATACCTCTATTTAGCATCTTAGAAACTATTGATACAAATATAATGGAGACATGGGTTAAAAGGATGTCAGAAATTGACTCCTCTAGACTAAAGAAAGGACATTTTATTGGAACTTGATTCTGTAAGTCCTTTTGACTTGAAAAGTCAAAACAACTTGAAACAACTCCTTTCAAAGCCAACCTATTTGTCTTGTATTCTCATTCTTATCTGAAAATCACATATGCCATTTGTTAAAATATAATTGATTGGCATGTTCCCTAAGATTATTGACCTCATTGGTATGGATATAACTGAGTCATTTTACCAAATTCCTGGATTTCTTTCAATGGCCTTTTATTGATTATACAGCATGCAATCATTTTCTCTCTATCCTCCTTCTGAGATTTCTTGCACATGTTGAAGTAAATCACAAAAGGGGACAATAAGATGTGCATTGCCTAGTAAAATAAGATAAACAAGGGCTCATTCGAGAATTTTCTATAACCTGTGATATTTATGTCATTTATTTCCTATAGATATATGGCAATGGAAAATGTATAATAACGTTTTCAGGAGAGATTATTTTATTCCCAGAGCCTTGAATCACTCACACACACACACACACACACACACACACACACACTTTATTTTTCACAGATTTTTTATATCTTCAAGTGTTTCAATGTTACTACTTGACCTTTACTGGCCTATAGTTTTGATCTTTTTCTCTAGTGCAGGACATAGAAATAGAACTGTCTGACATCCTCAAGATAGTAAATGGGTCAATGCTCATATTCAGCCCCAGTTGCCAATTTCTACAGAAAAATTTGCGGATTGGGTATCTTACAGAATTGTTTTTAAGTTCTACTAGGTAATGCAATGTATTTTTGCTCTATTTATTCAGCGTTTGAAAGATGCAAGCTTTCTCCTTGTATTTTTTGAGACTCAAGTCTAGTCTATTTTGTGAAAGTGAAGTTGGTTTATTCTAATATTACTAATAAATAATATTTTGGGGGGTGGAGGGAGCTGGCCACACCCAGAAGTGCTCTGGGCTTACTCCAGGCTCAGGGATCGTTCCTGGCATGACGTAGGGGATAATTTGAGGTGCTGGGAACTAAATCTGTGGTCAACAGTGTGCAAGGCAAGCACCCGGCCTGATGTAATATAATCCCAGCTCCCAAATCTAAAATTTTTTAATGTTCAAAAGATACTATCATGTGAATTTATTAACAAGTAAATTTCCTGGAAAACATTTATCTCTTAAATCAACCAAATTATCTTCTAGTGAGTCCTACCCCCCATAATATGTGATTTTCAGTTTCTTAATTATAAACTCCAATGTTCATTTTTTGTTGCTGTCCTTTTGTTGTTGTTTTTTGTTTTGTTTTGTATTTGTGATACCAGGAATCAAACTCAGAACCTCATTCACGTCCAGCAAGTGCTATTCTGCTGAGCAGCATTTTTGACCCATCTACTGTGTATTAACTGGGTGCTGAAAGGTCTTCTGTTGCTCTGGTTCTTATGCCTCTCTTCATCCTGCCAGGTCTGGCCTCATTTCCTGGTAATAATGCCCTAGTAATATTTCTCACTTGTCATATTTTTTTCCATGTTATTCCCTTTATCCTGAAAACCCTTACTATATTTTACCAGGTATCTGTTCTTTACATGGGACAACTGAATTCAGGCAAAACAACTGCTAAGAAGGCTTCTTGGATTGTTTACATAATTGTCCATCTTTTAGCTTAGGAAAGCAGTGCATTTTAGCAGCTGGTATGAAATTATGTGCAATTAAGAATAAGTCCTTAATCACAGACTCCTTCATCTAAATTTAATCTATAACATTTCAATGAATCCCTCTATACTCAGGATGAATAATTTAAGACAATACATTTATTATCCTTTAATTTATATCAAACTAAACTTTCTTTTGTTTCTCTTTTCTATTTCCTAATTGTACATAACAGATTGTCTCATATCACACAGTGCTTACTATATGAGCCATTATAATCCTCACTATGCATTTAAGTTATTATCTTATATATTTGTTAATAGGACAATAATCTTCTTTTTAAGTGCGATAAGACCTTTCTCATCTATGTATTTTTAATGTCAACAAAGAATTCATTCATTAGAACACTCAGGATATAGATGTTGAGCAAATGAAAATGGGTTTTGTTTCTACTTGTTCATATATTTTTATTTCAAGGGCTAATGTTTACACTACATCAACATTATTCAGGAAACCTCAATAACTATTATGTTAATGTTTCAGTTTATAGGGACCATGCTATTCACCTTAAATGGTAAAACAAATTTTATTTTACTCATTGTGGTTTAGAAACAAAAAAAGACAGATTAGGAATTTGAAGTGCCGTGAACGCTTGTTCATTTATGAAGAGAAACAATTCAGAAAGCCACCTCTCACATTCCCGGCCCAGGCGTTGCATGCATGGAATCAGCTTTGCCCTTTTGAAAATTTCTAGCTGACCTTTAGAGAAGCTGAGCTTTTGGGGCTCAGCAGTAATAACACAAAGTGTTGCTAGTCTGATTACCAATTTTGAACAAAGGAAAACTCATGAAACATTTAAAAAGATGGCCTTGGTTCTTTAACATTTTTTTATTTTTTAAACTCATGAATAGAAATAGGCTTTTAGAAACAGTAAATATTTAAATGAATATCTGTATGGTGTGTGTGTGTGTGTGTGTGTGTTTGGAAATCTCCATCTCCCACTTACTAGTTGTAGAGTTTTATCAATTTCTTTAACTCTTTTTGCATTTGTTCATCTGTAAAAATACACAGCCATTCACAATGAAGCACAGAGCACTGTGTCACTGCAATAATTGAATGTTGGAAGACGCACACGTTACCAAGCACACCTCCTGACAGACAGTGCAGTATGGAGCAAACATTGGTGATGGCAACTCAAACTCAGGTTTTACTGCTAAACACTTTGATAGTTCCACCTTTGTGATACAACTATGAGTGTCTACTGGATGCTCAAAGTTACATTTTTCCATTCGTGTAAGTCCATGAAGTTGGACCACCATCATTTATGTTTCAACTCTATCCTACTAGACATAGGATTTCTCACTGACTGATCTTCATGAGGGATTCCTCACCATGAATATCTGGCTTTATCAAGTACAATTTTCAGGATTTTATAAAAAAATTTTACTTCTTCAAATTACTTAATATGGATACAATGGAATTAACTGATGAGAAGACCAACATAAGCTGGTGAGAAGAAATTCTAAGATGACAACTACATGGTACACTTGGGAAACAATGATTGTTGGCTGACATAGGAACAGAAGATATCTGGAACTCTACAGGGAGGTTGGAAAAGAAAACATAAAATCTATAAATTATCTGACTGTCGAGTATATAATGATTTCTCCCAAGAGGCAATTTTAAAGGTCCTGCTAAAGCATAGAAACATTTAATTTCCAAAGAATTTTGAGAAAATAAAATGAGATAGCTATTGCAGAAAAATAGCTGTTCAAAACAAGGAATTATGTTACAGTACATTTTAATGAATACTGTTTACATAGGTAGAATAATGTCCATGAAAAATATGTATTTACCTGAAATGAGTGCATGATTTATTTAGCAGAGAGGAAAATGGCAAGATTGTGAAATAGTTCATTCTACATCTAACATAAAAAGTAAAACAATATATAATTTCTAAATTTGATTTGTTAGGAAATAATTGAATGCATATATAATTTAAATGTAATATCATACTTACATATATGGTGCTGTACGCCAACGTGGAAAGGTGAGTGATCTAAAGCATAAACATTTCTTAGAGAGGAATAGTTACTTTGAGCAACAGGATAAGGATGTAAGAAAAAGTACAAAATTTTTGGATGATGGTTTTATATTATGAACTGCTACTCTTTAACTAGACTGAGAGGGATATTTAAAAAATGTATTTAAAAAGGGTATAGAATAACAGAGGGGCTGGATTAGGACTGGAGCAATAACACAGCAGGTAGGGCGTTTGCCTTGCACAGGGCTAACCCGTGTTCCTCCGTTCCCTTCAGAAAACCTGGCAAGTTACCGAGAGTGTCCCGCCTGCACGGCAGAGCCTGGCAAGCTACCTGTGGCTTATTCAATAATGCCAAAAACAGTAACAACAAGTCTCAATGAAGACGTTACTGGTGCCCGCTTGAACATATCAATGAATAATGGTGAATTGATGACAGTGTTACAGTGCATAGATAACAGAACAACAAGTGCAAAGGAAATTGCTAACTCATAGGAGACATGAAATACAACTTCAAATTTACTGAACATTAGTAATACTAAATATATCCTTTCATCGGCTTTTAACACATACTGTATTAAAAATGTATTATCAACAAATATATATATATTATAATATATCATATAATATATTATATCAATAGATATTATTTGTTGATATACTATATCAACAAATGTATTATAGGGAAAGATCACAGCATAAGAAAATAAGGGTAGTGAAAAGAGTCACATTTGCATATTTGACTTTAAATTAAATTTCTTGGGGTGGAGTGATAGTACAGCAGGTATGTTACTTGCCCTGCACACAGCTGAGGTTCTAGACCCAGCATTCCATACGGTTCATTGAGCCTGCCGGGAGTACCCCCTGAGTGACTATTTTTGGGCCACACTCTGAGCACTGCTGAGTGTGGCCCCGAAACTAAAGAGGAGGAAAACCAAAAACATTTTTACCAGAATTTGCACTGGAGAAATTGTATAGTAGGTAAGGCATTGACCTTGAAGAGGGCCAACCTGGGTTTGATATTCAGAGCCACGTATCGTCCCTGAGTCTTTCCAGGAGTGATCCCCAACCACAGAAGCAGGAATAATCCCTGAGTACAACTTGGACATGGGTATAGCCCAATCTTAAAAGCAAATAATTTCATTTATAAAACACTGCTCCTTTAACTTGAACTCCCTGTTGACCTTATCAACCATTACCAGAAAAATGGGCCCACTTCAGATACAATAGTCTTTATCAGTCCCTGGACTGGTCTAATGTTGGGGTCTTTCTTGCCTTAACCTTTATGCAGAGTTTTGTAGCTCCACTGGTTAAAGAAATGTTGTGAGAGAAACTGAAGTATGTTATTATATTACAGTGGTTTTCATTGTCCTTCATTGTAGCACAATTTTATTTATTGTCCCTGGAGAGAAAATACAAATAATTAAAAATAATGTGCACAAAACTGAACTGACCAGTAATAAGATAATAATTTTTCTAGCTGTGTGTTTGGACATCTAGCTTGTAATTTTATCCTCCAATGATTCTGAGTATTCTTTCAAATTTATTGATTGCCTGTAACAGTAACCATTAACCAAAGGATATTTCAGAGGCCAAAATCTCATTGCTTCTGGCAAAAAGAAAAAGAATAAAACTTTGGCATCAAAAAGAAAAATCTAATGTTGACTTAGTATGATTTCTGTACAAATATTTAAAGTAAAGTGAATTTGTGTGGACACTGTATTTGCTGAAGTATGTGTGTGTTTCTGGGGATAATTATTATTACTACCACTAATGTTAATAATGATAGGGTAAATGATAAAAAAAAACGCGACTGTGTATCAATAGGACTCCTTCTTTGAACACCTATTTATGTGCAAGAATCAACATAACGGTATCATGACAAATCCTGACTAATGTATGCTTTATCTTTTAACTGGCAGACATTTACCAGATACGCACAACGTGTTTGACCTGGCTCTGTGCCCAGCGGGTACTGAGATGGCAAGTACAGTTCTTAAACGTCATAGGAGGCAGAACACAAAGACTCTAGATTCAATACGAAATGACAGATGGATAATTGAAATGGAGCTAGGCCCCAGTTTGAATACAGATAAAACTCAGCAGAGTCTACTACATTAGGAACTCCTATAGTTGGATCTTTATTTCTACTGGAAGTAAAGTTTCTACTGAAACTAAAACATGAGGGAAAACACCTGAATCTAAAGAAAGAGGTGATTTAATATGCTTTATGTCTTTGATTTGCTTAACATAATCCTCTCCAATTCTTTTTTTTTTTAATTTTTGACTTTTTGGGTCACACCCGGCGATGCTCAGGGGTTACTCCTGGCTTTGCACTCAGGAATTACTCCTGGCGGTGCTCAGAGGACCATATGGGACGCTGGGAATTGAACACTGGTTGGCCGCATTCAAGGCAAATGCCCTGCCCGCTGTGCTATCACTCCAGCCCCCAATTCTTGTTCATGTGAAGAATAGCTCTCTGTAAAGACCAACAATAATAGTCAAAATTGCTTCTTCTTCCTTATCCTCATCTCCAAGGAGCTGATAATTAACCACACATCCAAAGTCTAAATTCATTCTATGACCCAACCCACTGGGATAAAAACACTCGATGTTTCATCAAAACACATATATTTTTAATTATTATATATCCGTGTATATTACAAAAGGCCCTTGAATAGCTGTTATCTGTTCTGAGTTGGTAGAGGGGAAGTTAAATGGTGAAGAATTCATTTCTGTCTTTTTCCTTAAGAGGGTTATTTGTTTGCTGCTGTTGTTGTTGTTGTTGCTGTTGTTTGGCCACACCCAGCAATGTGCTTGGGTTACTCCTGGCATTACACTTGGGAATCACTCCCGGTGGGACTCGGGAGATCATATGAGAGATATCAGGGTTCAAACCCCTGTCAGCCAAAAGCAAGACAAATGCATTACTTGCTGTACTATTGATCCGACCCTTTACCTTAAGTTTTTAAATTAGAATATTGCCACCTACAACAAATTTTGACTCGGCTTGTCACCAGAATTTAGAAAAATTTATTCTTAAATTTTCTATATTATCTACACAACCATATGTTGATTGATTGTGAGACTGGTAGAAAAATTAGAAATATGTAACTTGAATATATTTAGTCAAAGCAAACCCTATGTTCTTTGTTTCAACAGCTGTTAAGAGAAAAATGATTTTGCAGAAGGAGAATTCAAAGAATAAATTTGAAAAGAAAATACTACTTCATATGTTCCTTGTATTTCTAATTTAAACACATTTCAAAGCATCTTGTAATATTGATGACAAGCAGCTACTATTTTTATTATTCAAGGAAAAATCCTAAAGTTGTTTATTTTTTTTATACAAATTTTGTCTCACTGAATAATTTTGCCTTGACAAAGTGCCCCTTGATTGGTGTAGTAGCTGAACAAATGGCACTTTCACTTCTTGTGTAATGTGATCTTGGTATCTGTTATTTCCTAGTATAAATGCCAGCAAGACCTTGGAAACATTCAAACCTAAGGAGAAGGTCCCAATATATACCTGGTCACAGGTGATGAAAATGTGATGGACAATGAAGCAAATGCTTCAAATTTAAAGGAGTATGTTAATGGGTATTTACAATAAAATGTAATATTGGGACTAATCTTCTAAGGTAAATACAATGAAATAAGAGCAGAGGACAATGTAATCCATCTGCAGACTCAGTTAATGAAATATTTAGTGTGGCAAACTCTACTCCTTGCAATGAGGCTATGATTGTACCCATTTACAGATGAAAAAGACTCTGAAAGGTTTCAAAATGACCCCACTTACACTGCTTTATAAAAAGCAGTTATGGAGTATGGTTTTAATTTTGATTTTTCTGACTTCCAGCCACAGCATCTCTACATGCTCCCACACATTTTGCATCTGATCCATATCACTCGAATACTTTCATCTCACCTCCAGTTTTCTCACATTAATTTATCAAGTGTACATATGATTTATCTTGAGATCTACTCAACTATGCAAATTATAAAATTTACACAATACTTTTCGACTTGATAATTACATATATGGCACACATTTTTTTCAGAGGGTTTTATAGTGCCAGGACAAAAAATTTTCAGAATAAAAAGAACACTAGATATCTTGGGGCTGGAGAGATAGCACAGTGGGTAGGGAGTTTGCCTTGCACGCGGCCGACCCGGGTTCAAATCCCAGCATCCCATATGGTCCCCTGAGCATGGCCAGGGGTAATTCCTGAGTGCAGAGCCAGGAGTAACCCCTGTGCATCGCCAGGTGTGACCCAAAAAGCAAAAAAAAAAAAAAAAAAAAAGAACACTAGATATCTAAAGCTGAAGACAAAACTTTGTCCCCATTAGATAGTTTATATAGTTATAAAAACCTATTCATACCATTTCTCCTGTGAATTGCCCATAGTCATTGATCTTAGTTTGCAAGAACAAAATAATTAGGTGACTCTCCTTTTCTAACTTTAGGATAAATAAAAGGTTCCTTTGTCAACTGATACTCTTCAGATCACAAAGTCATAAGTCAGGAGATTGAAGTGCTATGCCCCAAATTCCATATAGGTGGAGATAGAAGGAGATATATAGTCCTAGCCCCCATAACACCTACTACTGTTGTAAGCCTCACCTTATGCTCATACCTGCAACTGCATAAGAAAATTAATGTCTCAGATCACAAACTTATGGAGGTAGAACTAGGATGAATATGGCACTTAAAATTTTGGCTGTAATTCTAGCACAATTGAATGTTCTGTTACATTCCTACTGAAGAATGGTCAAGAACTCTGTTGGAAAGTGGAAAACAATAACAACTGAAAGAGTTTTAGGTGTTACACAGGATCATTAAGCATGGGTCATCCAATATGGGTAAAAAGTGTTAGTTGCAGACACAAAAGTATGGTCACATAGCAGTTATAAATGGACAACTGTATTGATGAGAGGTGGAAAAAAATAATGGATGTTAGCAGATAAAGAGATACATGAAGTCTCAGCAGCCATCGAAGAACATCTGCAACAGGAAAGATCCTAAAATTAAGATATAGCATCAATAAGTCAATGGACCTCAGTTAGACTTTATCATTGAATATTCAAGGAAGATTTATCAGGGATCCTGGAAAAGTAAATAATGTTGGTAGAAAAAAGGCAATGTGGACCATCAGGATTGGTTACTATTCACTAAAATTTACAAAAGTGCTAAATGGCTAAATCATCAGCATGCTGGAAATATGGAATGATTCAGAGTCTTTAGTGTGGCACCATTTGAAAAATATAAATCATATTCTTGGTGTTTAGGTGACTACATTGGGTTCTTTAAAATTTAGAGGGGATAGTGATTTGGTTTGAAAGAAATAGATATGTATCAAAGGCTCAAATTTATTTTTTATGCCCTCTGCACATTGGTTGGATCATGTCAGTGAATGTGATACATCATAAAGAGATACAACTTACTACAAAAAGGAATAAAACTCTTATCTCTAGTATAGACCTCTAGGATAGACATATTTAGTATAGATATCTTAAAAAATGGCACTTAATTTTACAGATGTTTCATTTGCTATGCATGAATGTAATGGATCTAAGGACAAAATTACATTATTGACAGTGTCTAAGTCAAAGCTAAAAAAAATTAAACAAATGAGCATATATCCTCACAAAAACCAAAGAGAAATATCCCATGTCATGGTTAATTCTATGCAAATCATAGCTAGACTTCAGAGGTACATTTGTCTGGCCAAACACTGGTTGGGAAGTTGTTGCAAAGGCTTGTTTTGATTGGTTGGTTTGTTTTGTTTTTGGAGTTGTGAACCACACCAAGATGTTTTAGGGGCATATTCCTGGCAGTGTTGCAGGAATTACATGTTGTGCCAGGGATACAGCTGCAGTTGGAAGAGTGCAAGAGAAGCATTTTTTATTTATTTATTTTTCACTCTTCCCATCTTACACTTTATTTTTTGTTACTTGAGATTCTGTGGTTCACAGTTATATTTAACAATGGCTCAATCCAATACTATTCCCATCACCAATATAGCCACCTTCCTCTCCTAAAGACCCCAACACACATACCTCACTTAGCTCTCCCCCACAACTCAGTGGTGTGGACCAATTCTATTATATTGCTTTTAAAATTGTGTTGCTATCTTGCTTTGTACCATTAAGCATTACGCATTTGAAAGACCATTCTGTATCTGTCCCTATCTTTCCATCCTCACTCAGCATGATATCCTCCATAGAGTTCCATCCATGCTGCTTAAAACTGCGTGACTTTGTTCTTTCCTAGAGCAGTGTAGCATTGTTTATATGTACCAGAAATTCTTGATCCATTTTTCTGTTTGGGGCATTTGGGTTGTTTCCCTATCTTGGCTATTGTATTAAGTGATGTAATGAGAATAGGTTGCGTATAACCCCTAGAATTAATGTTTATGCATTTGGGAGATAGATACCAAGAAGTACTATCTCTGGATCAGGCCTGGAGTGATAGCACAGTGGTTGGGCTTTCGCCTTTCACGCTGCCGACCCTCTCGGAGAGCCCAGCAAGCCACTGAGAGTATCGAGCCTGCACGGCAGAGCCTTGCAAGCTACCTGTGCGTGTTGGATATGCCAAAAACAGTAACGATAAGTCTCTCAATGAGAGACGTTACTGGTGCCCGCTCGAACAAATCGATGAGCAATGGGATGACAGTGACAGTAACTATCTCTGGGTTATATATGATAGTTCTGTTCCTATTATTTGGACAGATCTCAATATTGCTTTTTACAAAGTCTAACGAGGCAACATGCCCACCAACCGTGGCTGAGAGTACCCTTCTCACCACAGCCTCACCAACACCTGCTGTTTCCAGATGTTCTTGTATGTGCAATGGTTTAAAGTTCTAATAATTGTACTGATTCTCTGTATGGCCTTACAAAGGTATTTTCTTTTATGTGTACAAGATGTTGAAATCAGTGGACTTTGAGTTAAGCAGATTGAATGAGACCTACCTCCAATAATATGTATGACAGTCAATTGATCACCATAAAATATCTCCAGAAAAAGGAAGAAATATTCATACATATAGACTCTTCATTGGGACATGGAAAGAATCTTTAAGCCCATCCTACAAATTCCAGACATGTCAACTCCCATAATTTTGTAAGACTATTTCTTAATCTATCTGGTAGATATAGATATTTAGATGGAGATGGAGATATAAATATACATAATACACAACTTCTATAAAACAGACTATAGGATAGCATGGGGTTTGTCCTTTCAGCCTTGCCACAGGGAACTTAGTTTACCTTAAAATAATGTCCTTTCTGTATGGACACAGGAAGACAGTTAATAATATGCTTTGTAACTTGGGAGCTGATTGGCTCCAATAATATTTACTCCCGGGTACCTGCTTTCTCCACTCAGTTGCCCTTAGTTCCTAGCATCCCCAAAGCAGGGTCCTGACGAGGGATGGAATGGACCCAGGGCAAGCTGTGAGCTACCCTGGTATTAAAATGGGCCAGGCCAAAGCACCACAATACTCAACTATAAGTTGAGAGCATGGTCATAGACAAATGCTGTCATGATCCAAAAGTAACAATGAGACTAGGACCCTGCTGGGGTTAGGAAGACTAACCTGGCCTGAGGACTGTGGTCTGGAATATATAGTGAATGTCCTCAGGAAGAACAAAACTTTAAGTCTGATATATCTCTTATTGTGCTCATACAGAAAATTTACTATAAGGATTTAAGTGGATTACTAGCTGAGGAAGGAAGAAAGGGACACACCCTGACACACCCTTGTTTGGACCCCCACCCTTGACCGGATCTCCTGTAATCTTAGATGAGATATTGCAAATCTCCTCGAGAAATGGTTTTAACCTTTCTTTGTTGATTTGTTAATGTTCAACCCACCTTTGTGTTACCGCCCTCTGTAATTTGCTATATGAATTAAGACAGAAGACAGGAGAGAGAGAAGAAGAAGACAGAAGAGACAGAGGAGAAAATACACGGGAAGACACAGAATCCAAGGAGACAACACAGGCAGAAGACACAGAAGCAGAGACAGAGAGAGATCAGAAGAGACCAGAGGAGAGACTACAGAGACAGAGAGACAGACAGAAGAGAGCACAGCGGCACACACAGAAGCAGAGCACAAGGAGGAGCCGTCCAGATCCGATCCATACACAGCGGCTCGCTGGAGAACACTGAACAGAGTGGCTCTGCACAAGAGAGCTGCCCCAGTGCCCCCAGACAACAGAACACACCACACACCACACACATTGTCTCCCCTTCCCGTGTGAGCCACTTTTGTAATTTTTTACAACAGACCATCTCTAGAAAAAAAATCTAGAGACTAATTGTAAATTATTGCTATTACACATGTTTCTATACTTTAATAAGCCACAAAATCTATCTAAACTGAATTTTAATTATTTTAGTTTAGGCACATAGGATGCCAATCTAATTTTTATAATTCTGTTTAATATTCAAAGCAAAGTAACAATTAAAAAATTAAAACCCCAATATCTTCATGATGTACCGTCTGTGGCCTTCTAAAATCTATTTTCAGATAATCTGTTTAAGGATTAGACGGATTAGTCAATACTTATTTTTAATCAACCCTTCAGCATTAATTTTATTTAAAATCAGATTCACTGGAATATATGTGGGTTATTTTTTATCTCCTTAAAAATACAAGCAAGAAAAGCACTTGTGAAAATAAAATGAATTTGGTTTGTGTTCACAGTTGCTACTATTTATTAATATATCTTAAATTTTTAAATTGCTATTTTGAACAAAATATTAACATGAATTTGATATGATTTTTATGGTTGGTCATATTTTAAGCTTTCTCTATATTTTAGTTTATGACTAATATGTCAATAAGTTATTGCTATGAAATGTTGCTACATTTTTACAATTTCACTGGTTTCCTATAGTATTCATATAAGCTTATTATTCATTTTCCAAATAGTATGTAAAGAAATTATTTTCCTTTTGGTAAAGTCACTTTTGATATGTGTACTGACAGTGGCAAATGACTTGGTCCTTGAATGTTAATTCTGACTCGGTTCTTTGGAAATAAAAGCAAGTCTTACCTCTCATTGTCGCACTGTTAGGTGAGGATAAATAACACCACGTTGAATAAACAGCCAGTTTAATGTGTTTTCTTCAAAATGGACAGCTAGCAAGCAAGAACATCTATAATGGACTCACATACCATCAT
Organism: Sorex araneus; assembly: GCF_027595985.1. Taxonomy (NCBI): domain Eukaryota; kingdom Metazoa; phylum Chordata; class Mammalia; order Eulipotyphla; family Soricidae; genus Sorex; species Sorex araneus. The sequence goes on from NC_073309.1 coordinate 16,938,361, forward strand.
TACCAATGGTGCTTATTTGCTCCTGAGGAGATATTTTCTCTCTATGAACAGCCACTTGTGAGCCACTGCAGAAGACCAAATTAGACAGGAATCTGAAGAAGTGGAAGTGATATAATCAATTTCCTTCAAAAGCATATCTCCCTAAACAACATAAATACAGATGATGTCTTTAATGATTTCACTCAGTAAGCAAAAAAAAAAAAAAACTGACTGAAAAGTTATAATCTTGTTATTGACAATTTAGATGGCTGATATGACTATTTGAAGTATCGATTTTGATGTATAGGTTCTAGGAGAATCTACAATTAAAGGAAAACTGTATATAAACCGTAAGGACTTTTTTTTTCCCAGTTGCCTTCTCCAATGCCTATGAGAGAGTGTGTGGAAATAGTGCTCCTCGGTTGAAGTTAGGGACTTCTTTGAATTGAGATAACACAGATGTGAGCCTTCTCAGTCTGAATTTCCTCAATTCCACAGAATACTAAGAGCAGGAAATCCAAGAATACATGTGTGGTTTCTCTGAATCAGAAGTGTTATGTAGCACAAATAATAGTCTTCCTTGTTTATCAAGTTTAAGAATGAAATCAGAAGATGTTAAACATGGGTGAATAGTAAGATGTTTTCCCTGCCATTTAAAGTGTATTTATTGGTCTAGAGAGAGTTGTAGGGATTCAGGTACTTGACAATTTCTGTGTAAGATATTATGCTTGGCGATAATTCTTTACTTTCATTTTATTTTAAAATTTAGTTTTATTTAGTTTTATTATATCACCCTGAGATACATAGTTACAAAGCTGTTCATGGCTGAGTTTCAGTCATAAAATGTTCCAACACCCATCCCTTCACCAATGCATATTTCTTATTACCAATGTCCCCAGTTTCCCTCCTGACACCCCTTTTCATTTTAAAATCTACCATGGACCAGATATTATCTTTATTGTGTAAATTTAAAAAAGAAAATCTGGGAGAGATTTGTATTTTATTTATAATTATAACATGTATCATCAAGGTATATACATTTTTACCCAATAGGGTTGAAAATTTGGGTAAAATAGACATGGTACTATCTATCTATGCTAACTCAAATAATCACATACTATATCAGTAAAAATGTTATGCTTTTCTAACAACTCTTCTATGAAAATTATTTTTAGTTTCTAAGTTGTAGACAAAATCAAGTCTTTGTTAAATGAAACAAGAAGTGCATGATTCTTTTTTAGAGTCTCTCTGTATCTTGGAAATATTTTAAAGCTTACATATTGTTATTAACATATATGATACATGTTTAATAATATGATTGTAATATTTCTAATATCTTTTTCATAGAGAATACACAGAAATTTTTGACTATGCTATCCCTTTAAATTTGTATATGGTTTAGAAACTAATTATGAAAATAAGAAATATATAAACAGTGGCCTGTAACTTCTAGGACAAAGCATTTAAGTCACTGTATCACTGTCACTGTGATCCCGTTGCTCATCAATTTGTTCAAGCGGGCACCAGTAACATCTCCATTGTGAGACTTATTGTTACTGTTTTTGGCATACGAAATACGTCACAGGTAGCTTGCCAGGCTTTGCCGTGGGGGTGGGATCCTCTTGGTAGCTTGCCAAGCTCTCCAAGAGTGATGGAGGAATCCCGCTTAAAACCTTTACACTAAAAATTCTATAATTTTATGTTGTATTACAGTTTCTGATTTTTATTAAATCATAAGTTGTTCACAATAACCTCATTGTTTTAACATTACAAAATTGTGAAAACAATAGAAAGAATAAATTTAGTTTACAGATAGTAGTCAATTTCTAACAGATTGATCTCTGATTTACTTAAATATACATATTGAAACATATATCTCTGGGGGTTGAAGACAGCACAGGGAAAACGATACTTTCCTAGCACACGGCTGACAACAGCTGGATCCCTGGTGCGGTATATAGATGCCTGAGCACTCCTGGTAGTGCTCACCAGCACTTAATGGGGTTAGTATTCTCCATACATACTACAGGGAACCTGAAGGTATTTGTGTGTACAGCATATCATAAGATGGCATAATATCATAATATCTCACAGGGTGGATGTCTGAACCAATACTCACTACCTACATGTGTTAGACATATAATCCTGAGCAGCAGAAAAATTATTGTGCTTTGTTATACCATGAGAATATTTCACATTTTATTTTTATAACATTCTTTATTTGCAGAAACTCTCCTCACTCATGGAAATACAGTAGAATAATTCTAAGGTAGTATTTTTTCTTTCCTTGAAAAGTTTTCTAGAACACTAAAGAGCTTATATGAAGAAAATAACAGAAGACATTACCTTTATGCTCTGCATTTCATCTTCTAACAACCTAGTTTTATCACCCCATTTTGAAAAAAAAAGGAAATTCAGCAAAGAGATTTGTTCTGTGTCACATAGCAATTATCTGGAGTCTGGATGTAAATGCAGATCATCTTGTTTTTAGGCCAAGGTTTCTCTCTCTTGTCTCTGACCTACTCAGTTCTTAGCGCCAAATTCAATAAATGCACTTTAGACCTAAGTGGACTATTTTACTAGATTTTTCCAACTATATTTGACATTTCTGACTTGCCCTCATGATGTCTATCTCCTTGACTTCTGTGACACCATTTGTCTTTATTCAGTCTTTTAGTTTTGCTTTCTCTATGGACTTAACTTCCTCTGCCTGGGTTTAAAAATACATATTTCAATCTATTCTCTCTTTTCTTATTTTCCCCTAGCATCTCCAACTGAGGGATCTCTCTCATTCATACTTATAGAGCTTGTTTCATGCCAATTACTTCAGTGGATAGACAAGGTATAACTCATTCACAAATTCAAAGTTATGCCAGTGATATATCTTTTTAGAATATCACCAAGAAACACAAACGATAATACAAAAATAAACTTGTCATTTTTCCCAATCTGCTTTCTCTATGGTATATGTATACATATACATGTGTATATATTTCAAATAAGCATCATTGTACATCTAGTTTATTAACTATTAAAATTGAATTACCTCCTAAGACATCCATTTAGACACATAATATAACACAAGTTATGCAATTCCAGAATTTGTGCATCATAAATTATGGGTTAGTATATGTTAGTAGTTTTGAACCCATTCTCTCAAAATCTCAAATTAGGATTTTTTAAGACCTTTTAAACTTTAGTTTGGTACTCCATGTTGAACTTATATACATGAGTAACTAGAAATGTTCTTATCTAACTTCATCCTTTTCCATAAAAAAAAAAGCACAAAGTTTCAGGTGCTTGCCTTTCATGAGGCAAAACTCATGAAAGTTTGTTTCCAGTACCCCATATGGTCCTCAGAGAACCGTTAGGCATGACTTCTGACCACAAAATGAAATATCAAATCTTACATAGCTGTGTGTGTTTTGCTTCTTCTACTTAGTATAATGTTACTGAGATTTTTCCATGCTACATTATGTTTTTTGTAATCCTTTCCTTCTTATTGATAAACAAGTAGCGTCCATTGAATTCACAAACACCATTTGTTTATCATTAATCTCTGATAAGTGGTATGATTATTTATAATTCGGGAGTATTATAATTACTGTTGCTATGGACACTTATGTAAAAGTACACGAATCAATGTATTTTATTTGCTCTTTGCTAATAACCAGTAACGGACTTTGAGTAAATTTCTCTACAAACCTTGCTAGTTTGGATCTTTGAAAAGCTCAAGTCCCTCTGAATTTTGAGCGTGAATTCCAATCTGCATTCTCTCTCTATATATTTCAAGTTTTAGTTGTAAGATTTCTTTGTGGGGAGAATACATCTTCTTTGTGGTCTTTTCTTATACGGCATAGTTTTTACTGTTTTCAAAATGGCACATTAGTTAAGAAGGAGAAAAATAGGAAAACTTCCCACTCTAAGAGGGCTAGAACATTTCAGTCCTCAGACTATTTTCTATGCACTGTGTAAGTCAATGTCAACCCCCAAACATTGACTTGCTGGTCTGCCTTATTTGACCTCACATGTGTGCCTCAGTCTGCTGTAAACTTGTCTTATATCCCACAAGCACCTCAGAAACATTTCTATGATGCTCCATTTACAGAATTAGCTGTCCATAGTATTGTTCCCACTTTCTCAGCTTAGTAATCAAGTGTTCCCTCCTTATATTTTGTAAGATGAGAAATTTTCCTTGTACAGGTATTTGTGCATAAGGCTCATCGTGTAAGCTTGCCTGCCTCAAGGAGGGCACCCTACGGGGCTGCCTATTATCTAAGCCTATAAGGTGTCACCTCAGCGCTGGAGAGCTGGTACAAAGGGCTAGTGTATACGCTTTGTATCCTGGAGGCCTGGGTTCAATCCTCAGAATCGCACACTAGTAGGAGTTACTCCTGAGCACTGAGCCAGAAGTAGACTCTGGGACCTGCCAGGTGTGCCAGCACTTGCACCAACATCCTCCCCCCCCAAAAAAAAATAAAAGTGTCATTCAAAATATCTTTTCACTAGATATCTTTTTTTGGATAAAAATATATTTTTTGGATAAGGTGATAATCTTGGATTGATATTACCTGAAACATATGTCTTGGAGTATAATATCTGATATACCCACTATGAAAATCCTTTACATTGTCTAAAATATAATCAGCCTCATCTATTTTTAATGGCCTTTATGCTTGGTTCCTTGAGCTTACACCTTAGTCTCTCAATATTGCACTCTAGCACTGTCTTCCCCATTGTTCATTGATTTGCTTGAGTGGGCACCAGTAACGTCTGCATTGTGAGACTTGTTACTGTTTTAGACATATCGAATACACCACAGGTAGCTTGCCAGACTCTGCTGTGCCGGAGGTATACTCTTGGTAGCTTGCTGGGCTCTCTGAGAGGGACAGAGGAATCGAATCTGGTCGGCTACATGCAAGGCAAACGCCCTACCACTGTGCTATCACTCCAGTCCAGTCTCTCAATATTATTTATGAAAATTCAAATTGCTTATAAACACATGTTGTTGCCAGACACCTATGTTGATATAGGTTTTATTGCTTAACAGTTTAACTCAGACATCTGAAAAATTTGGAATCTTCGAAATGATAATGTCTTCATTTGTATATGTATGTCCAATATATTAACTTAGGCTACTAAGTATATATGCAGTAACTAATTAATGTGGTTTCTGTGAATCTCTTCTGAGATGGATATATAATACTTTAAGTCTTCTAAGCTATAAATGACCAAATGTCCACAGTAACTTAGAGATAAATGATTATCTTATTCTTTCTTTCTACAAAAGAGTAACATAGCTATTCTTCCAAAATGATGAGTCAGGAAAATGGTATTTTTTAAATCTGATAAAATAATTTTACTAAAAATAAGATCAAAGAAAGTAAAATATAATCAAATATCCTAAATATAATAAAGTTAGAAAAATATGCCCAAAGAGACTCTTGACATATATTAACCCTAATCATTTATCTATTACATATTTTGGAATCGCCTATAATGATGTAGTTCTGAACAAAGGAACATTCAAAGATTAATGAGTCATTCTTCTTCCAAAATGCCCTATCAAACAATTTTCTGATTTTTCTCCCAAAGGAAAAAGAAATATCTTCAACTAAAAAGTCCAAAAGCATATGATTTGAAAGACAATCACTTATGCCTGTATCTCATCAGCTTAATAAAGTTAGATGGAAAGAGAAAACTGGATTTTGTCAATGAGAAAGGAACCTACTTAAGGTAATTTGATGAGACTAACAATAGAATTCTTGGACTAACAGTTTTGCCAAAAAATAATAAATAACACTTGTTCAAGATTTTTTTTCAGGCCATTTTGATAATGTTACTTACTTTTAATGACCTTAAGATCAAATAGAGAAAGTGTAGTCTTTTTTTTTCCCTTATTTTCTGTATAGAAAAATAAGGACTCCATGAGCACAGAAGATCTGTCAGTGCACTATCTACATTATTTAGTCCTTATTACTTCTATTCACATAGATGGTTTTCTATTTCTCTAACACATGA